>NC_069678.1:84040807-84358404 GCF_023699985.2 Odocoileus virginianus
CGAGGGAGGGAAGACCTTGCTGTGTTTGAAGAACAGATAGAAAACTAGTTTGTCGGTGCCCAGCCAAGATCGCGACGGTATGGGAAGGGTATGGTATTAGTTTTCATTTACTTCAGCATAACATCCCCTGACCTTTGCTTCAGATCGGACCCCATTTGGGGCCTGAGATAAGACAGTGAGGTTGCTGACGTTCAGAAACCTAGTCCAGAGCAGGAAAAAGTAAGTTATAACACAACCGTATATGACAAGTGCTGTCATTCAGGGAGTACTGTTCCCTGGGACCTCTAATATGGAAGCATGATGACTGGGGTGGTATCTGCAAAGGCTCCTCTGAAGAAGTAATATTTGGGCAAAGTCTTGAAAGATCAGAAGGAAGTTGCTAGGTGAATGAGAAATGGAGAAGGAAAGGCAAGGCACTTCTTGCATCCAGGACTGCTTTGGTAAACAGTGAGAGAACAGACTTTGTCCGAGGTGGGCTGAGAAGGTAATGGTGGAGAGAGCAGTTACGACTGTAAGCTTACTGTCCAGGCCCCATTGGCAGGTCATGAATAAATCACAACCAGCATTTTAAGGGGAAGGAAAACCTATCAAGTAACAAAGTAATCCTACTTGAATTGTTTCTTTAGACTTGTGTTTTACGTGGATATGTGTTTGTACTAGTGAAATGTATTTCCTACAATAGGTTGATTTTTTAGAAGTTTGAAAATCATTGTGATAGGTAGTAGTAGGAGTTTATACCAAGAAGACAAAAGTTAGGGCCCAACAGTGATATGAGATCAAGGAGTTTGGAATTTATCCTCTGGGGGGCCATGGATGGTTTTCACATGCCCTCATTTGTATTAAGGAAAGATGACAGGTATCAATGCGAAGTTAGGCTGGAGAGTAGACACTAAAGGCTCATAACTTCTCGATTGCAGTGATCCCAGTGGAGAGTGAACATACCTCTTGGACTGAATCCAGTGTCCCTCCTCAGTGCTTTCACAGCACTCGTTATGTCCCCTATCCTCACATTTATGACAGATTGAAATCATTTGTTTATTGGTCTGTATCCTTCACTAAGCTGTATGCTTCATGAGGGCAAGGGCGGCATCTCTGTTTTCACTGTTGTTTCTTTAATACAATTCAGAATTTGTAGCAGAAACTACAAAGCCCTGGCTCCCTCTCTACTTTCTTTTCCCACCATACTCACCCTTCTTTTCCTGGATGCAGTTATAGAGACTTTCTTTCAGTTCTAATTTGCCAACTCCTTTCCTCCCTCAGTTTCTTTGCCCAGCCTGTTGCCTCTGTTGGGAATTTTTCTGTACAGTCACAGCTCTTCCTAACTCACTTTCATCTTTCTCTTCTCAGAAATGTTATTTCTTCAAAGAGGTGTTTCTGCTAAACCCAAGCTAAATTCTATCTCTTTTTCTCTCTCACATTTTTCCTTCACTTTTCCAGTACTTTTATATTTTTGTCTCACTTGTTTAATGTCTTTTTTTTTTTTTTTTTGCTGTGTTGGTTTATGGGATCTTAGTTTCCCAACCAGGGTTTGAACCCTTGTACCCTGCACTGAAAACATGGAGTCTTAACCACTGGACCTCCAGGGAAGTCCTGAGTAAACACTTCTAAGTGCAGGACTGGCATTCTGGAGAGAGATAAGACTTCTTTGCCTGATACAAGCATCTACCTCCTCCTTTGTCCTCTTCATCCCTCAAGCCCAGAAGTAATTCCTCCTTCCTCTCAACTCACTTTGCAGTTACTCTGTAATCTTTCAGATGACTCTTATTTCCCTGACTCATTTTAGTTGTTGGCAAGCCTGTTAGCTCACTTTTATTATGCTCCATTAATACAGGATGCTGTGCCATTAATGCAGAATAGTATTATGTTTAATATGTAGACAGACTGTCATATGTTCTCTTTGATCTGTTTCAGACCCATCTGTGTATACCCTGTGGTCTCCAGCAAAGTATCTTGAAATGGTTGAAACTAAATATTTGATGAATCCATGAATAAATTATTATTTCCTATGCCCTTATCCTCCATTATTTCCTTTCTCTTCTTTCACTCTCTTTAATTATTTTTAAGGTCTTCTCCTCTCCCCCTAACTTTTCTCCAGATATCTATATCCTTGTGTCCTAGAGATGTCATGATTTTTCCAGAAAATAAAACTGTGATAGTTGTTCTCTATCTCAAAAATGAGGACCTTTAGTACTCCCTTATATGGTTTTTACGATTGAATGTAAAGCATCTAGCACCATGCCTGAGATCAAGTTGGCAGTCAATAGATACTGTTTTTCCTCACTCGAAATTTAAAGATCAGGAAGGGAAGTCAAATTGAATTTGTGAAAGTTAATTTTTTTGCAAAATAATTTTTTGATTGCAGATGTAATTCCCACTCCAGTGTTCTTGCCTGGAGAATTCCAGGGATGGGGTCGCACAGAGTCGGACACGACTGAAGTGACTTAGCGGTAGCAGCAGTAATTCATGCTCAGTGCAGAAAACTTGAAATTACTGAATGCAATATATAATATAATATAAAATATAAACATGAAAAATAATCCATGACCTCACAATCCAGATAATTAATAGCTTCATATTTTGGTGAATTTTTCTTATGTTCTTTTCCTATAAATTCATTTATTTTTTACATTCTGTGTAATCTTGTGCATTTCATTCTGCATTGGACTGTGAGAATGTTCCCAGGAAATAGGACGTTTTTAAGAGAAGGCAATTTTATAAAGTACACTGAAACATTACAGGTAAAAGAGACTTTAGTAGTATAGGTTAGTAAGTTGTAGCATAGAGATAAGAGTAATTTGCAATAATTTTTCCTTTCATTCAACAAATGGGGCACAATTAAAAATGCTCTCACTGTGTAGGAAGAGAAAACAGCAAGTGGTATTCAATAGTAGGATCTGTGGTGAACTGGAGAATTCAGGCCCTGCCTAACAGTCTTCCACTTCAGTTTAAAAAACATGGTAATGGCCAAACAAAACATGTCTAACCCACAAGCTATTTGCTTGTGATCCCTGATTTGAATGCATACTTTTCCAATCCTTCTTTATGCATGGCCCTGTGACAACTGTTAGGGATGATACAGATGAATAAGCAGAGAGCTCATAAATATATAAAATATGCTGCCTTTCTTTAGAAAGGCAAGATATGCAAATGCACTCAGCGGAACAAAAGTTCAGGCAGTTAAGCAAGTTAATATTTCCATTGCTCGCACAATTACTCACTAAGCCCCTATTTAATAAATACCCTGTGGAACTCACCTATTTCTTTATTCTGACTGTTAAGTGCTTTTATTAATTTGTTTACAGTAATTCTCTATCAAAAAACCCTTTAAAATGCTTTTAGTCATTTGTATGAGAGGCATCACAGTTTATAAAGCAAATACTGTATTCATTTCTTTGTCCCAGAAGAAAGAAAGGCAAGAGAGTATTTGAGCGCAGCAATTACTGTCTGTGACTGCTTTTATGCAACAACGAGTTGAGTAGTTGCAACAGAAACCACAGGGCTCTCAAAGCCCAGAATTGACTATCTGGCCCCAAGAAAAGCTTTGCTAATCCCTGCCCTCAGTTATTGTTACCTATTTTGGAGTATGTGTAAATGGAATTAAACAGCCAACTTTCTCATCTTTAAATAAAAGTATATAATAGGCAATAGAAATGCAAATCTCCCCTTTTAATAATGAATAGAACAACTAAACAAAAGATCAGCAAAGAAATGTGGCTTGAACAACAATATAAACCAACTAGACCTAACAGACATTTACAGAATACAGAATATATATTCTTCTCAAATGCATGTGGAACATTCTCCAGGGTAGACCAAATATTACATCATACAAGAATCTCAGTAAATTTATAAGGATTGAAAATATACAAAATATGTTCTTCAGCCACAATGGAATGAAATTAGTCAATAACAGAAGGAAATTTGGGAAATAGGTGAATACGTAGAAATAATACACTCAACCAGTGGGTCAAGAAACCACATGAGAAATTTAAAAATGCTTTGAAATGAAATGAGAACAAAAACACAACATACTAAAACTGATGGGATGCAATGAAAGCAGTACCCAGAAGGAAATTTATAGCTGTAAACAAATACTCTGAAAAAGAAGGAAGATCGCAAATCAATAACCTAGTCCTACACTTTAAGAACTAAGAGAAAGAAGAGCAAAATCAACCCAAAATTAGCAGAAGGAGGGAAATAGTGCAGATTACAGCAAAGATAAATGAAATAGAAAATAGTGAAGTGAAGTTGCTCGGTCGTGTCCAATCTTTGTGACCCCATGAATTGTAGTCTGCCAGTCTCCTCCATCCATGGGATTTTCAAGGGAAGAATACTGAAGTGAGTTGCTATTTCCTTCTCCAGGGGATCTTCCCGACCCAGGGTTTGAACCTGGGTCTCCTGCACTGCAGGCTGACTCTTTACTGTCTGAGCGAAATAGAAAATAGGAAAACAATAAACAGAATTAACAAAACCAAAAGTTGATTCTTTAAAATGGTTGAAATTGACAAAACTTTAGCCAGACTGACCAAGAAAAGAAGAATCAAATTACTAAAATCAGAAAATTAAGATGGAGACATTGCTACCAACTTTGCAGAAATAAAAGGAGTTATAAGAGAATACTACATACAATCATATGCCAACAAATTTGAAAACCTAGATGAAATATATTGCTAATAAGACACAAACTATTGAAACTGACTCAGGAAGAAATAGAATATCTGAGTAGATCTATAATTAAAGAAATTTAGCTAAGTAATTAAAAAAAAAAGCTTTTCACGAAGTAAGCCCAGAACAATTTCACTGGTGAATTCTATCAGATATTTAAAGAAGCATTAACAATTCTTCACACACCCTTCTGAAAAAATTAAAAAAGGAGGGAATAGCTTCCAACTACTTTTATGAGGCCAGTGTTATCCTAACACCAAAACCAGAAAAACATCAAAACCACAGACCAATACCTCTTATGATACAGATGCAGAAATCCTTTCCAAAATACTAGCAGACCAAATTCAGCAGAATATAAGAAGAATTCTATATCATGACCAAGTAGAATTTCTCTCAGGAATTCAAGGTTGGTTCAACATAAAAGTATCAATCAATATATAACATCATCTTAATCGAATAAAGGACAAAAATCACATAATCATCTCAATAGATACAGGAAAAACATTTGGCAAAATCCAACTCCCTTTATGATAAAAACACTTAACAAAATTCCTGGGTCGGGAAGATCTGCTGGAGACAGGATAGGTTACCCACTGCAGTATTCTTGGTCTTCCCTTGTGGCTCAGCTGCTAAAGAATTTGCCTGCAATTCGGGAGGCCTGGGTTCAATCCCTGGGTTGGGAAGATCCCCTGGAGAGGGGAAAGGCTACCCACTCTGGTGTTATGGCCTGGAGAATTCCATGGACTGTGTAGTCCATGAGGTCACAAAGAATTGGACATGACTGAGTGACTTTCACTAAAAAAATGGAAATAGAAATGAACTTCTGTAACTTGGTAAAGAGTATCCATAAAAGAACCATAGAGAAACACAACAGTAACCTCATACTTAGGAGTCAAAGGCAGTAACTTTTCCCCTCTAAAATCAGAAATGAGGCAAGAATGTCACTTTCATTACTTTTCTTCAACATTGTACTAGAGGTTCTAGGTGGGGCAATTAGGGAAGACAATGAAATAAAAAGTATCCAGCTTGGAAAAGAAGGAGTAAAAGTATGATCTTTATATAGAGAAATCCCTAAAGAACCCTCACACAAAAAAGCAAGGTTATAGGATATAAAATCAATATGCAAAAATCAGCTATATTTCTGTACACTAGCAAGGCACAATCTGAAAATGAGATTAAGACAATGGTTCCACTTACAATAGCACTTTAAATAAAGGAATAAATTTAATCATAGAAGTATAAGACATACACTGGAAAAATACAAAATATTGTTGAGTAAAATTAAACAAAACCTAAATAAATGGAAAGATATTTCATATTCATAGACAAGAAGACTTAATATGAAATAGCTTCCCTGGTGACTCAGTCGGTGAAGAATCCACCTGCAATGCAGGAGACCCAGCTTCCATCCCTGGGTGGGGATTGTCCCCTGGAAAAGGACCTGGCAACCCTCTCCAGCATTCCTGCCTGGGAAATCCCATGGACAAAGGAGCCTGGTGAGCTCCAGTCTATGGCATCACAAAATCAGACAGAGCTTAGCGACTAAACCACCACCACCACAGATTCAATGCAATCCCTGTAAAAATTCTAACCATCATTTTTGCATTAATGGACACTCTGATCCTAAAATCTATATGAAAATGAAAGGGACCTAAAATAGCTAAAACAATCTAAAAAAAAAAAAAAGCAAAGTTGGAAAACTCACACTTCTCAATTTCAATATTTACTACAAAGCTACAGAAATAAAGATAGTGTGATACTGGCATAAGGATAGACATATAGATTGATGGAATATAATTGAGAGTCCAAAAATAAGCACATACATCTATGCATGTTAAGTCACTTCAGTCATGCCCAACTCTTTGTGACCCTGTGGATGGTAGCCCACCAGGCTCCTCTGTCCACAGAATTATCCAGGCAAGAATACTGAAGTGGGTTGCCATGCCCTCCTGCAGGGAATCCTCCCAACCCTAGGAAAGAACACTCATCTCTATGTCTCCTGAATTAGGAGGCAGATTCTTTACCACTAGCGCCACCTGGGAAACCCACATCCATCAATGGTAGATAAATTTTCTTTTCTTTTTTTTTTGCAGTTTTTTTTTAAATTGAAGTACAGTTGATATACAATAATACATAGGTTCCAGGTGTATAATATAGTATTTCACAATTGTTAAAGGTTATACTCCATTTATAGTTACTATAAAATATTGGCTATATTCCCTGTCTGTGTAATATATCCTTGCACCATATTTTATACATAATAATTTGTTTGCCTTAACTACATACTCCTATATTATTCCCCCTCCCCTCTCCCTAATGGTAACTGCTAGTTTGTTCTCTATATCTGTGACTCTGCTTCTTTTTTGTTATATTCACTAGTTTTGTATTTTTTAGATTCCACGTATAATTGACATCTTAGAGTATTTGTCTTTTTCTGACTTATTTCACTTAGCATAATACCTTCCAAGTCAATCCATATTGCTACAATTGGCAAAATTTCATTCTTTTTAACTAAGTAGTATTCCAGTGTGTGTCTGTGTCTGTGTCTGTCTGTGTCTATGTGTCTGTGTGTGTATACCTGCCAGGCTCCTGTCCGTGGGATTCTCCAGACAAGAATACTGGAATGGGTTACCATGCCTTCCTCCAGGGGCTCTTCCCAACCCAAGGATCAAACCCATGTCTCTTTACGTCTCCTGCATTGATTAGCAAGTGGGTTCTTTACCACTAGCACCACCTGGGAAGTATATGTGTGTGTGTGTAAATATATATGTATATATATATGCATGTATCTTTTCAAATGAATGTTTTTGGATATATACCCAGGAGTGGAATTGCTGGGTCATATAGTAACTCTATTGTTTAGTTTTTTTAATTTTCCATACCATTTTCCACAGTGGCACCAATTTACATTTCTACTAACAGTGTATAAGTTTCCCTTTTTTCCACATCCTTGCCAACATTAGTTATTTGTGTTCTTTTTTGATGATAGCCATTTGGACAAGTGTGAGGTGATATCTCATTGCTGTTTTGATTTATATTTAACTAAGGTCTGTCTAGTCAAAGCTATGGTTTTTCTAGTAGTCATGAATGGATGTAAGAGTTAGACTATAAAGAAAGCTGAATGCTGAAAAATTGATACTTTTGAACTGTAGTGTTGGAGAAGAGTCTCTTTTTTTTTTTTTTTTTTTTTTTGGAGAAGACTCTTGAGAGTCCTTTGGCTGCAAGGAGATCCAACCAGTCCATCCTAAAGGAAATCAGTCCTGAATATTCATTGGAAGGACTGATGCTAAAGCTGAAACTCCAATACTTTGGACACCTAATGCAAAGAACTGACTCCTCAGAAAAGACCCTGATGGTGGGAAAGATTGAAGGCAGGAGAAGAAGGGGGTGACAGAGGATGAGGTGGTTGGATGGCATCACCAAGTGAATGGACATGAGTTTGAGTAAACTCCGGAAATTGGTGATAGACTGGCCTGGTGTGCTGCAGTCCATGGAGTGGCAGAGAGTTGTACATGACTGAGCAACTGAACTGAACTGAATGATTGACAATATTGAATATCTTTTCATCCACCTATTGGCCATCTGCTTGTCCTCTTTGGAAAAATATCTACTCAGTTCTGCCTATTTTTAAATTGGGTTGTTTGTTTTTTGATGTTAAATTGTTTGAGTTATTTGTATATGATGGATATTAACCCCTTATTGGTCACATAATTTGCAAATATTTTCTTCTGTTCATTAGGTTGTATATTAATTTTGTCAATGGTTTCCTTTGCTGTGCAAAAGCTTGTAAGTATCATTAGGTCTCATTTGTTTATTTTTGCTTTTATTTCCTTTGCTTTAGGAAACAGATCCAAAGAAAAATATTGCTGTAATTTATGTTAGAGAGTATTCTGCCTGTTTTCCTCTAGGAGCTTTTTGGTTTCTGGTCTTACATCCATCTTGAATCTATTTTGTATATGGTGGTGGTGGTGGTGTTCAGTTGCTCAGTCATGTCTGACTTTTTGTGACCCCATGGACTGCAGCATGCCAGGTTTCCCTGTCCTTCACTATCTCCCGGAGTTTGCTCAAACTCAAGGCTATTGAGTTGATGATGCCATCCAATCATCTCATCCTCTGTCACCCTCTCCCTCTCCTGCCCTCAATCTTTCCCAGCATCAGGGTCTTTTCCAATGAGTCAACTCTTTGCATCAGGTGTCCAAAGTATTGGAGCTTCAGCTTCAGCATCAGTCCTTCCAATGAATATTCAGGGTTGATTTCCTTTAGGATTGACTGGTTTGATCTCCTTGCAGTCCAAGGAACTCTCAGCAGTCTTCTTCAACACCACAGTTCAACAACATCAGTTCTTCAGTGCTTAGCCTTCTTTATGGTCCTCATACAACTTTCTCACATCTGTACATGTGACTACTGGAAAAACTATAGCTCTGACTATATAGACCTTTGTCAACAAAGTGATGACAGACACTGTGTATGTTTAACATGCTGTCTACGTTTGTCATAGCTTTTCTTCCAAGAAGCAAGGGTCTTAATTTCTTGGATTTCATAGCTGCAGTCACCTGCAGAGTTAGGGGCCAGGAAAGCAAACAGTTACAGATTACAGATTAGGAACAATTGCAGTAAAAACTAGGAATGTTCAGGCCTGCTCACTGTTCTCTTTTTCTTCTTCATTCTCAGGAAAGTGAAAGAAAAACTCATTCCTCTTTTTCCTTTTCACTGCAACAGGAGTCATTCATAGAGTAAATTGTCTAAGAAATGGGAGGGAATTTCCTAGTGGTCCAATGGTTTGTTACTTTCCCTGTCCCTTCCCTGGGCTCTGGTGGCCCAGTGGTGCTTTCCTTGGTTGGGGAATTTAGATCCTGCAGGCTGCATGGTGTGGCCATTTAAAAAAATAAAAGGAATGGGAGTGGAGTCTGTCGAAGTGCTGTCCAATAGAATGTTTCTGTTGTGATGCAAATATTCTATATTTGTGCTGTCCAGTTAAGTGTTTAAAAAATATTAAATATGCGAGTAAAATAGTCAGAAAAGCTGTAAACTAAACTGCCACAATGCTTTTCTCTGGAGAGCTAAAAAATACTGGCTTTGGTATCAGGCCTAGAGTAGCTACTTACTCTCCACACCCATGCTTCCTTACCTTTAAAAAAATAATTTTTTGTTTGTTTGTTTGCAAAAAGTTGAACAGTTACTTGTGAGACCACCTGTTGCACTGCTAGGATTGAAGGATATTCACAGTGTGTTCTATGCGAATGCCCCCCCTGGAGCACAGAAGGCTGCAAATGGTGCTCTTCCCAGCCATGCCCCAACTATAAGGAAAGTGTCTCCGAGAGCCTCATGAGAGGTTCTCTCCTTTCCCTAAGAAAAAGATCCTTAAATTCGTCAGCTTCACTGTTCAGATATTTTGAAAATGACCTTAGACCAATACAGTGTTAACATTGTCTTTGTTGCTACTAATGAAGAAGAAAAGCAGAATAGCCACAGAAATATCATCCCAGCACTTCTCCCACACACCCCTGGTCTTTACCCCACCCAGTCACCATGTGAAGGAAGAGCAATCTGTATCAGAAATGGCTTTGGGCTCCCTGCCTGGTCCATGTTGAGCTTACTCTTCTAGTCCCTAGGGCCCGGCCAGCAATAGGGCCAGGAGAATCCGCTGTCAAGCCCAAGGTAGAGATAACGAAGTCGTGTTTCCGTTGTCAGTGGTGTGGTTCATCAGAGAGCTGATTGGGGCAGCATCCACGAGAAGATATGTCAGCTCCTGATTCCCCTGCGCACCTCCATGCCCTTCTACAACTCGGAGGAAGAACGGCAGCATGGCCTGCAGCAGCTGCAGCAGCGTCAGGTAGGGCCTGTGGGGCGCTGCGGGTCTAAGTTGGGGGTGCAGCGCAACGGCCCCGTGAAAGGGCAGTCTGTGCAAGGCCACTGAGCTGCAGCCTCTGAAGGCAGAGGTGTGGTTTTATGTCTTTATGCCTTCAATTCCGTTCAGTCAGTTGTCCGCAAATTCGCTGAATCACTGCAGTATTAGCTCCCTAGAGCTGCTGCCATAACCAAGTACCACAGATGGGGGGCTTGAACAACAGAAATTTATTTTCTCACGGTTCTGGAGGCTGGAAGTCCAAGATCAACACTAGGTTGTCAGCAGGGTTGATTTCTTCTGCGGCCTCTCCCCTTGGCTTGCAGACGGCCGCCTTCTTGCTGTGTCCTCCTGTGGTCTTTCCTCTGTGTGCACACATCCCTTGTGTCCAAATTTCCTCCCCTAATAAAGGCACCACTAGATTGGATTAGGAGATACCCCATTACCTCATTTTAATTTGACTGCCTCTTTAAAAAGCCCTATCTCCAAATGCAGTCCCATTGTGAGGTACTAGACGTTAGCGCTTCATCATATGAATTTTGGGGACGTCTCTGGTGGTCCAGTTGTTAAGACTGCCTCTCAGTACAGGAGGTACATGTTCGACCCCTGGTCAGGGAACTAAGTTCCTGCATGCCTCATGGCCAAAAAACCAAAATGTAAAACAGAAGCAATATTGTAACAAATTCAACGAAGGCTATAAAAATGGTCCACATTAAAAAAAAACGTCAAAAAAACTAATGAATTTTGGGGTTACAAAATTCAGCCATAGCTCCCAAACATGCTAAGTATTGTGATAAGAGCCTAGGCGCATAGTAAAAGGTCAAGAAATGATGAATGAATGTACTAGTTAATAAATAAAGGAGATTGGGAAAAATTATTATGGCATTGATAACATCTCAGTTATTATGAAAAAATAATGCTTTATAAGCCATAAATCTCAAAACAAAAGATTCATTGATTTTAGTATAGTGACACTTGGAGAGTGGCCTTAGAATGATGTAGAGTCAAAGTTATTTCTAATATTAACTAAGCAGGATAATTCCAGAAGGAAAAATATGTTTGTCTCAAAATTAACTCAGAAAGGCAGAAAGTTTTAGACTCTCCTGAAACATTACAGTTCTGCTAAACTAAAATTTTATTAAGAACATAATAATATTCATTTAATAATTTTATATTGAGCACTCATTTATACCAAGTACTGACCTATGATGAAAAGATCCTTGTCCCTGGACCTTGAGGAACTCACTGTCCAGAGTTTTCCTTTCTAATCACCTATTTTGGGTCTCAAGTCCACCTCAATGTGGGCAGGCTCACTATGGGCTCTTGACCAGGTCGTTAGGTGTTGCCCTTATCTCCAGGGGTACCTATAACCACCATTACCTTTTACCCTTAGATGTTTCAGATAGTCTCTCATTTTTTCTTCCACAGAAGCATTTGATTGAACTCTGCTACACCGTTGCCCAGAAATACATCTTTGAAGGAAAACATGAAGATGCTGTCCCGGCAGCTTTGCACTCTCTTCGCTTTCGCATGAATGTGCATGGCCTGAGTTCAGTTGAGCTGGTGCCTGCCTACTTGCTGTTGGCCGAAGCCAGCCTTGGTAAGTGAAACTGACTAGAGACCCCCTGGAACCAGTAAGAAGTGCTGTATTGAGTCATGATGGTGGTGGTTTAGTAGCTAAGTCCTGCCCAACTCTTGTGACCCTATGAACTGTAGCCCACCTGTGGGCTACAGAGACTACAGAACTGTAGTCTCCTGTGTCCATGGGATTTTCCAGGCAAGAATACTGGAGTGGGTTGCCATTTCCTTTTCCAGAGGATCTTCCCAATTCAGGGATCAAATCCACATCTTCTGCCTTGCAGGCAATCTCCTACATTGTAGGTGGATTCTTCACTGCTGAGCCACCAGGTAAGTACATATTGGGTCATGTTAATGGCCAAAATGTCCAGCTCTGGCAATGGCACCAAGACACATTTTGTGAAAGAACAGGATTGTTGTAAAGTTTGGCACAAGGTGGGGAAGGAGATGTCTTGGACTTTTGGTTATAACCGACCCATATCCATGCTAGCTGGCCTTAGCAAAAGGAGGAAGTTTATTAGGACGCTGGAGTGTCCTAAAGGAAGGGAGGCTTTGTGAGATACTAGACTCTGAATGCTATAAGAAGCCAAGGCTAGTGCTGTTTCTCTCTTTTGAGTCTTGTCTCTGTTTCTCTCTGCATTCTGCTTTATTTTCCATCTCTACAGACAAGCTTTTTCTACCCTCTGCTTACTGCAGAAGACAGCTACCTCAAAATATCATAGGTAGCTGAATTTACATTGAATTTGCATATCCTTCAGGTTCAAGGTGGGTAATAGAAACTAATTAGCATCTGATTTCCAATGTTAAATTCCTGAAAAATAGAATTGTGTTGACTCAGCTCGAGTGTGGTATCCATCTGTATCTACCTTTGTGTTGGAGTCACACAGTTCAAATACAAAATTAGGAACCTGCTCCTACTGATGGGAGAGGCGGTTCTGAGAGCAGTGAGCACAGACTTAGCAGACAGCACACATGGTGGTTTCTATAAGAGGAGAATTAGCATTTTCGAGGGGAATGAACATTTTTTAGCATCTACAGCATTTTAGGTACTGTTTTGTTGTTCAGTTGCTAAGTCCTTTCCGACTCTTTGTGACCTCATGGACTGTGGCATGCCAGGCTCCTCTGTCTTCCACTATCTCCCCAAGTTTGCTCAGATTCATGTGCATTGAGTCAGTGATGCTATCTAACCATCTCATCCTCTGCTGCCCCCTTCTCCTTTTGCCTTCAATACTGTACTACTGCTTTGTATATCTCAACAGCCATTATTTTTTTAAAAAAACTTTTAAAAAAGTAAAACTGTTGGAAATACTATAAAGGACTTCCCCCCTAAGCTATCTGAGAGTAAGCTGCTTACCTGATGCCCTATGCCTTGACTACTTCAGTGTGAGTATCCTACAAAGATGTCTCCTTCTTAACCACAGTACAATCTTTATCGACGATTGTCTACTAAGCAGACCCCATTCAGCTTTTTCTAACTGTCTCAGTCACATTTTTACAGCAAAAGGACAGAGCCCAGAATCACAGTCTCATTCTGTTGCCTTGGCTGTTTAGTCCCCTTCATTCTGGAATAGTTTCTCAAGCTTTCCTTGATGTTTACCATGTTGACACTTTTAAAGATTAAAGGCCAATTATTTTATACAATGTCCTTCAATTTGAGTTTTTCTGATGTTTCTTCATGACTGAACTCAGGTGATGTGTCTTTGGCAGGAATATCACAGAAGTGATGCTGTGTTCTTCTCATCCCATCCTAGAAGTTGGGATGTGTTTTTAGTTTGTTCCATTATTGATGATGTTCAAGTTACTTTATTAAGGTGGTATCTGTCAGGCTTCTTCTCTGTAAAGTTACTCTTTCCTCTCTGCAATCAATAAGTTATAGAGAGGTATTTGAAACTATATAAATATCCCATTCCTCAACAAACTTTCAGTGAATATATTTATTTATATCACCATAGACCTTTGTTTTCCTATTTTGTTTAATGGGTTACAATCCATTAGTATCTTTAATTTGATGTTCAAACTGTCCTTGATTTGGCAAGTGGCAGCCCATCACACTGGCTTCTGTGTTTCCTTGACACATCCCCACTGTTCTCTTTCTTTCGTGTTTGTTTCTTGGGAGGTTGTGTGTGTCTGTGTGTGTCTGGCTATGAGGCTTACAGGATCTTAGTTCCCTGACCAGAGATAGAACCTGTGCCCTCTGCAGAGAAAGCATGGAATCCATTAGCACTGAAAAGTGAAAGTGAAAGTGTTAGTTGCTCAGTAGTCCAATGCTTTGCAACCCATGGACTGTAGCCCACCTGGCTCTTTTATCCATAGGGTTTTTCAGGCAGGAGTCCTGGAGTGGGTTGCCATGCCTTTCTCCAGGGGATCTTCCTGACCCAGGAACTGAATCAGGGTCCCCTGCATTGCAGGCAGATTCTTTACCATCTGAGCCATCAGAGAAGTCCTGCATTGGCACCACTGAACCACTGAGCTGCCAGGGAACTCCCTCCCCATCGTTCTTCGATCATTTTTCCTGCTTTCTGAAACCTATCTGCAAGGAGCCCTGATTTCTTTTAGTGGAAAATGGAATTTAGAAGCCATGAATTGTGCACTAGACATACTCATTGCTAGTGAGGTATGGCTATTCCCAGGCTTCTCAGTGGACAGAATTAGGAAATATGTGTATAATAATGTGTATATGAATTGATGCTTTTGAACTGTGGTGTTGGAGAAGACTCTTGAGAGTCCCTTGGATTGCAAGGAGATCCAACCAGTCCATCCTAAAGGAGATCAGTCCTGGGTGTTCATTGGAAGGACTGATGTTGCAGCTGAAACTCCAGTACTTTGGCCACCTCATGTGAAGAGTTGACTCATTGGAAAAGACCCTGATATTGGAAAGATTGAAGGCAGGAGGAGAAGGGGATGACAGAGGATGAGATGGTTGGATGACATCACCGACTCAATGGACATGAGTTTGGGTAAACTCTCGGAGTTGGTGATGGACAGGGAGGCCTGGCATGCTGCAGTCCATGGGGTCACAAAGAGTCGGACAGAATGAGCAACTGAATTGAACTGAATGTGTATATGTATATGCACATTATTACTAAATCTCTTTATCTCTCTGTACATCTATATCTATATATGATCTTGGGTCCCTAGGACTACATTTAAATCCACAGGGTTCAATCTCATTTTTTCCCATTCTCTATTTGTAGTTCCCTTCTCTGACAGTGAGAATGTTGGCTTTCATTTTCACTGATGTATTTATATATTTAATCTGTTACCCTGTATGAGTTAACCTCCCATCTCTAATCCTATTCTTTCCCCTTACAGATGCCCTCCTCTCCTTCTGTGGGCTCTGACTCCTTATTCTGGGGTGCCTCTTCTGCATGGACCCCCTCCTCACTGGTTTGCACTCTGACTCTTCACCCCAGGCCACTTAGCTGCAAGAATACCCTTTTTACCCTGCTTTGGTCCAACTCCCCATTCTGGCCTGTCCCTCCTCCATGACTAGTGGAAGACCACTGAACAAGGAAATACAGCCTAGGCTCTGTTTATCTCTGACACTGACTCGCTACGGAATATTGGAAAAGTCACCCTAGCCTAAATCCTATCATCTCTCATCTGAATTACTCCCTGCCAGCTGGCCTCTGCAATCTTCCCCGGCCTCCCTCTAATCTGGTCTCTAAACAAAATGTGACCAAGTCACTCCAATAAATAAAGACCAAGTTCCCAAAGCAACCTGTGAGCCCATGCTTGGTCTAACCTTTATGAATTCTCTACTTCACCTCTCATCTTCTCTCTTTTTCAGTTGCGTTGGCCTTCTCTCGTTGGCACTGCAATGCTTCCTTGTTCTGGAAGGTTCTTCTATAGCTACTCTCCCCACGTCTCCTCCCCTCCCTCTCACCTGACTAACTCCTATTCATCCTTCAGGCTCAGCTTGAGTCACCACTCCCGTCTAGAACACTTTCCCAAGCTCCCAGACTGAGTCGATTCTCCTTTTTTGTGTATGCAGTTAGAAACATCTTTCTTTTTTCTGGGCACTTACCTTGATAATAATTATACATTTGTTGATGGGGCTTCCATGGTGGCTCAGTGGTAGAGAATCTGCCTGCCAATGCAGGAGATGCGAGGTTGATCCCTGGGTTGGAAAGATCCCCTGGAGAAGGAAATGGCAGCCCATTCCATTTTTCTTGCCTGGGAAATCCCATGGATAGAGAAACCTGGCGGGCTAGTGTATGGGGTTGCAAAAGAGTCTGACACGAGTTAGTAATTAAACAAGAACAACATTGTTGATGAGCTTATTTAATTCAAGTCCCTCTCCTGCAATAGACCATAAGTTCAGGGGGAACTGGGACGGTGTATATTCTTACTCATCATAGTGTCTTTACATCGAGAACAGTACTTAGTGTAGAGAAGGCACTCTAAAACCCTCTCACAAGACCTGACACCTAAATGGGAACTCTGTAAGCATTTGTTGAACCTGAGTCCTCTTCACAGGGCTGTTTTGAGGATTAAATGAATTTGTGTGTAATGAACATGAAAGTGCTTTGCAAGCAGGAAAGTGCTATCTAGATGGAAGGTTTCATTATAACTCCCACCATTACTGATTTATAACCTTACCAACCTTTTTGAAAGTCTAAATAAATCACATGCCCCCTCCCCCACATTCCTCTCCCATCTTAGAGATTCCTCCAGACTGGAGTGGAAAAATTACAGGCATTCATCTTTTTTTTTTTTTTTAAAGTAAAACTTTGGAATTTTAACCCACTGGAAAATGACATTTTCAGTAACACTTCAAAGAGGAGCCACTTTACTCACCTTCCCTCACTCTAGTCAGCACTTTGGAACTGGGAGAACCTAGGTTTAAATTTCATCTGCTCACTAGTTGTGCGAACCCAGTCATCAAACTTTTTCTTACCTTAGGGCCCTCTCACACATTGCCTGGAATTCTTGTTTCTCCCTCTTACATGGCTGATTCCGTTCAACCTTCAGGCATCTGCTTAAACACCACCTTCTCAGAGATGTCTCCCGTAATCATCCAAAGTAGGTTTCTTCCTGCCTTTTTTGATAACTGTTCTGTTCATTTTCTTCCTAGCACTTTACTTTTTGTTTCTTTATTGTGTAACAATTTCACTGGACTGTAAACTCCTTGAGGTCAGGACTGCAGCATGCAATGAGCATCTGGCAGACTGGTAGAGACTGGACAGATCTGATGAACTTAGATTAATTGAAGGCATACAATTTCCTTCTCAGATATTTCTTTTGCAGGGTTGTTTGCAGATGTAATCACAGATGCAGGTGGCCTCACCTGGTGGAAAGCCAGTGGAAGGCATAGTGTAAGGTAGGCCCTCATTAAATGCTGATTCCTTTTTTTTCCCCTGGGCAATTCCCAGTCACACTTTTGAATCATCTGTGACTTTTATTCTGGGTTTCTTTACTTTCAGCACCAGGTCCTACAAAATCTTCCACTATAATATCTCTCAAATCTGCCGCAACCCAATGTAAGCCTACTGTCTCCCCCTTGAGACAAGTACCACTGTTCCTTAACTGGCCATCTTTTCTCTCTCTACTGCATATACTCTGCAAATTGCCCTGTAGGATAGTTTCCCTTCCTGATGTCTCTGTTACCTCCACTCTATCCCTGCACCTCTCCAGGTGAGCGCTGTATGACGGAGGGCGTGCCTGAGCTCACCTACTCACCGGTCACAGTCTTAATTCCAACCTGCTTGTCACAGCTTGATCTGCTCACCTCATTATATCCTGCTCTCTGGATTTGCAGCCTTGTCATTTTTTTTTCTCGCACATACACTTTTTGCTTTGGTACTGATCCTTGTTTAGATGTGGTTCAGCTTGGCCTAGGGGCCTTCCTTTTCTAGCAATATCTCCATAAATGAGACCTGGACTTGAAAATTTTAAATTTTCAATAAATATCAATACCCTCTACCAATTTTTTCCTGAGCTTAAACATCTTAGCTGGACTTCCCAGGTGGCTCAGTGAAGAATCTGCCTGCCATGCAGGAGACACAGGTTCGATCCTTGGACTGAGAAGATCCCCTGGAGGAGGAAATGGCAAGCCACTCCAGTATTCTTGCCTGGGAAGTCCCATGGACAGAGGAGCCTGGCGAGCTATAGTCCATGGGGTCCCAAAGAGTTGGACATGACTTAATGACTGAATACGTACATACGCAAATATCTTAGCTAAGAGTCATTTGCTTCTTTAAATTTGAGAAGGCCTCAGTCTAAAGCCCTTAATTTCTAGACAAAATCCAGTTGGAAAATGTGACTTGCCTATTTAATTAACATGAGCCAGGATCCTGGGCCAAGGCTTCTTGATTCTAATATTTTCCCATTTTAGTGTAAGCATCACTCAGGCAAAATTACTTGCTGCTTCTTGTTGACTGCTTCTTCCTCACCTCTCCTCCAGTAATTCAGTGACGTATGATTACAACTAGAATAAAGCAGTGCTTACATAAGAAGTATGCCTGGGAGGAAGTACCAAGAACAGAAGGTTGACTTTGGAGGGGTCTGGGTCCTCATCGCCCTACCCTTTACGGATACCATTTCTCCTGCAGCTTTCAGCACATGGAATACTTCACTCCATGTGAGGTCATGCCTCCTGCTCTGCAGATGCTCTCAGAGTAGTTTTCTGCTCAGTTCTCACAATCTCCCTAGGAGGCAAGCAGGTAGGCAGGAAACCGTTAGATATCTTTACAGCTAAACAAAAAGGTTTAGGTGTCAAGAATATCTGACTATCAGAAATAAAGGTGACTTTCTCTTAACCATGTGACATGGTTAACCATCTAAACCATTCTAGCTCCTAAATGTCTTTTTTATTTACTCCAGCCTTATTCACTGCCTTAGTACTAGCTTCAAGTACTTGCTGGAATGATTTAAAAAGTCTTTGGATGAATGTTTTACTCTTCCTCCTCCCCTCTGGTCTCTCCTCCATATAGTTCCAGAGGATTCTTCTAAATCTAAATCCAGTTCTTTCTCCCTTCCTGAAAATCCTCTAATTTTTATCCACATGCAGCAAGCTCCTTGGCGTGACTTTCTAAGCCCTCCATGATCTGTGCCCTGCCTACCTCTTTACTCTCATTTCCTGCCACTCGATCCCTTATACTTTGTGCTCTGGCTTCACAGACTAATGTATAATTCTCTAAACACAGCATACTACTTCATATCTCTAGGCTTTGCATACGTGTTAATTCTGCCTGGGATGCCCTCTTTTCTTTAACTATCTGGAAAACATATTCATCTTCCAAGCCTAGGTCAGACTTTTCTATCTTAGCTTGGTTGGTATAAAAAATACCATAGATTGGGTGGTTTAAACAAACGTTTATTTCTCACGGTTCTGGAGGCTACAAGTTCAAGATCAAGGTGCCAAAAGAGCTGGCATCTGGTGAGAATCCAATTCCTAACTTGTTGACAGCTGCTTTCTCTTGGTGTATCCTCACAAGGCCAAAAGCGAGATCATCTCTCTCATGTCTCTTCTTGTAAGGGCACTAATTCCATTTATGAGGGCTCTACCCTCATAATCTAATTAACTCCCAGAGGCTTCGCTACCAATTACCATCTCACTGGGGATTAGGACTCCAGTGTATGAATTTTGAGAACACAAACATTCAGTCCAAAGCACTGACCACACCTCTCTCCACTCCATTGTCCCTCTCTACCCCATCCACAGAATTAAACACTTCCCTGGTGGCTCAGTAGTAAAGAATCCATCTGACAATGCAGGAGATGCACGAGATGCATGTTTGATCCCTGGGTTGGGAAGATCCTCTGGAGAAGGAATTGGCAACCCACTACAGTATTCTTGCCTGGGAAATTCCATGGACTGAGGAGACTGGTGGGCTATAGTCCATGGGGTCGAAAAAGAGTCAGACACAACTTAGTGGCTAAACAACAACTCTGTTCTACTTGAAAACCTTATAATGTTACTATGATTGCATTTACACTATATTATGAATATATTATGAATATGCTAGTATATATTACAAATATACTAGTGTACTTATTTACACTATGAGCAAAGCTAATAGTGGTGATGGAATTCCAGCTAAGCTATTTCGAATCCTAAAAGATGATGCTGTTAAAGTGCTGCACTCAATATGTCAGCAAATTTGGAAAACTCAGCAGGGGCCATAGGACTGGAAAATGTCAGTTTTCATTCTAACCCCAAAGAAAGGCAGTGCCAAAGAATGTTCAAACTACCACAAAATTGCACTCATCTCACAACTAGCAAAGTAGTGCTCAAAATTCTCCAAGCTAGGCTTCAACATTACGTGAACAAGAACTTCCAGATGTTCAAGCTGGATTTAGAAAAGGCAGAGGAACCAGAAATCAAACTGCCAACATCCATTGGATCATAGAAAAAGCAAGAGAATTCCAGAAAAAACATCTGCTTCCTTATGCCAAAGTCTTTGACTGTGTGGATCAGAACGAGCTGTGCAAAATTCTTAAAAAGATGGGAATACCAGATCACCTTAGTTGCCTCCTAAGAAACCTGTATGCAGGTCAAGAAGCAACAGTTAGAACTGGTCATGGAACAATGCACTGATTCCAAATTGGGAAAATAGTACATCAAGTACATCAAGGCTGTATATTGGCACCTTGCTTACTTAACTTATATGCAGAGTACATCATGTGAAATGCCAGGCTGGATGAAGCACAAGCTGGAGTCAAGATTGCCAGGAGAAATAACCTCAGATATGCAGATAACATCACCTTTATGACTGAAAGTGAAGAAGTACTAAAGAGCCTCTTGATGAAGGTGAAAGAGGAGAGTGAAAAGGCTGGCTTAAAACTCAATATTCAAAGTACTAAGATCATGGCATCTGGTCCCATCTCTTCATGGCAAATACATAGGGAAACAAGGCAAACAGTGGAAGACTTTATTTTCCTGGGCTCCAAAATTACTGCAGATGGTGACGGCAGCCATCAAATTAGAAGATGCTTGCTCCTTGGAAGGAAAGCTATGACCAACATAGACAGCATATTAAAAAGCAGAGACATTACTTTGCCAACAAAGGTCTATCTCGTCAAAGCTATGGTTTTTCCAGTAATCATGCATGAATGTGAGAGTTGGACCATAAAGAAGGCTGAGCATCGAAGAATTGATGCTTTTGAACTGTATGTGGTATTGGAGAGGACTCTTGAGAGTCCTTTGGACTGTAAGGAGATCAAACCAGTCAATCCTAAAGGAAATCAGTCCTGAATATTCATTGGAAGGACTGATGCTGAAGCTGAAGCTTCCACACTTTGGCCACCTGATGTGAAGAGCTGACTCATTAGAAAAGACCCTGATGCTGGGAAAGAATGAAGGCAGGAGGAGAAGGGGATGACAGAGGAGAAGATGGTTGGATGGCATTACTGACTCAATGGACATGAGTTTGAGCAAACTCTGAGAGATGGTGAGGGACAGGGAAGCCTTGCTTGCTGCAGTCCGTGGGGTCACAAAGAGTCGGACACGACTGAGCGACTGAACAACAACAATGAATATTCTTGTTTCCATGTCACTCATTCAATCCCTGTAAAATTTCATCTTTGAATTCCTATCACTTCACACAAGGCACATGGAAGGTATTGAATATGAATATACATATATTTTAAAATTGAGATATAGTCCATGTACCGTAAAATTCACCCTTCTAAAGTACCATTCTGTAGCTTTAGTATATTCACAAGATTGTGCAACCATTATCACATCTAATTTGGAAACATTTTTGTTACCCCAAAGTGAAACCCAATACCATCGGCAGTCACACCTCAGTCCCCATGCCCACAGTCCCTGTTTTTCTGTTCAGTTGCTCAGTCATGTCCTACTCTTTGTGACCCCATGAACTGCAGCATGCCAGGCTTCCCTGTCCTTCGCTATCTCCTGGAGTTTTCTCACACTTACGTCCATTGAGTGGATGATGCCATCCAATCATCTTATCCTCTGTTGTCCCCTTCTCCTCCTGCCTTCAATCTTTCCCAGCATCAGGGTCTTTTCCAATGAGGTGGCTCTTCGCATCTGGTGGCCAAAATATTGGAGCACAGTCCCTGGCCAGTTACTAATCCACTTTCTGTCTCTATGGATTTACCTATTCTAGAAATTTTGTATAATGGAATCATACAGTGTATGGCTTTTTGTCTCTAACTTCTTTCACTCATACAATGTTTGCAAGGTTCATCTGTGTTGTAATATGTATCAGTACTTCATTCCTTTTGTGTCTGAATGATATGCCACTCTTCAATATGGAAAGACCATATTTTGTATATTTACTCACCAGTTGGTGAACATTTAAATTCTATATTTTGACTATTACGAATAGGCTGCTAAAAACATTCATGTACAGGTTTTTGTGTGTCAATCAGTATTTAAGTCAATGAGTGAGTGAATGAGTGATGACTCATCTTTCATCTTGTGTTCTCTGGCCAGGATATGAATTGCAATCTTTATTTCTTTTGGGCAGGTCTGGGCCGGGTCGTCCAGGCTGAGGAATATCTATCCCAAGCTCAGTGGACAGTCCTCAAATCAACCGAATGTAGTTATGCCATCTACTCCTTATTGCATCGGAACCTGGGACTTCTCTACATGGCTAAGGAAAACTATGAGGAAGCCCGCTATCATCTGGCCAATGATGTAAACAAGCTACATTACGACACCTGAATGTTTCTGAGAACACCTCTGTTTGGTTGTTGTTTATTTCTGTTTTCTTTTTACTGAGCATTTCTCTGAAACTTTCTGTTTACAACTGTTTGTTTGGTGGACTATTAGCAAGAACACAATTCTAACAACCTGAGTTCAGGACTTTCCACTTTTTGTCTGTACATCCTTGTCCACATCACATCACTTCCCAAGCCTCAGTTGCTCCAAGGATGATAAAGAGAGGCAGAAGAGCATCCTGATTAAGATGCTTTATGGGCTTTCCTTCTCGTTCTAGTGGTGTCTTTTCACTAGGCACATAGACTTGGATAAATTATTTCATGTCATTCATCACCTGTAAGACAGAAACCATAAGCCAGTCTCTGCCTCACTGGGTCATTGCAGAGATGAATAAGACAGCAGGGCATGTGCAGTACTTTGGCTGTTATTTTTATGAGTAACATCAACATCTTTACTTCAGAGTGTGGTTATTACATTTAAATGACCTGGAGTTGTGTGAAAGTGATTTGTAAACTATAGAACTCTGTACATTGTTAGACAAGATGATGTGGGTGATGACTGAGCTGTTCTTCCAAAGGTTTCTAATAGGATTTCAATATTGGACCATATTGGGACTTCCCAGGTGGCACTAGTGGTAAAGAACCCACCTGCCAATGCAGGAGACATAAGAGACACGAATTCATTCCCTGGTTCAGGAAGATCCCCAGAAGGAGGGCATGGCAAGCCACTCTAGTGTTCTTGCCTGGAGAATCCCATAGACGGAGGAGCATGGTGGGCTACAGTCCATAGGGTCACAAAGAGTTGGACATGACTGAAGCGACTTAGAACAGCACATTGGACAATATTACCAGAGGGAAGAGTTCCTGAGTCTGAAATCGGGATGAGGTTGGGGTCAGACTGCAGTCGCAATGAAGGCTGAGCCTTTCTTGAGCCTCTCCATTGGGCAACCTTCCCTCTGGTTGCCTACCGCTGAACCGTGTCCCTAAATTTGCTGGAAAGCTAGTTGCATTGGTTATTCTTCATATCCCCTTACCCCAGATCCATTCTTTGCTCTACTCTGCCCTGGAAGGCTGGCCCCTATGGACTGTAGAACCTGGACTTCACTGCTCTCTGGCCTCAGTTGCGTTTGGGGAGTGAGGGGCATGGAAGAGGAGGTTCTGAGGAGACAGAGGTTGAGGTATTTACTCTCTCTGCTACCTTTCTGCACCAGCACACTTCCGGCAGGGGAAGTGCTCCTTGTGGCCACAGCTCCCATAAGGTGCCTTCATCCGCAGCTCTCACTCTTGCTGGCCCTGGTAACCCTGCTTTCTCCCCTGGTTTTCTCAGGAGTTTGGACTGTACCACTCTCTTACTGTAACAGTCTCAATAGCACAGTCCCTAGTGCTTCACTAACTCTCATTGCTTCCTTACCCCTTCCACATCTCTGGAGGTAAACCTTTTATTAAACCGTCCTCAGGAAATACTTGTGAGGGTACCATATACTTCCACCTAGGAGCTTGACTCATGCACTTCTTAATTTGTGTTTCCTCTCTACACTCTACAACCTCCAACAAATCAACCAGAGGCACATTCTGTCTTGAGCTGGGCCACACAGTGAGCATTAGATCAAGCTCAGATTCCTCAGTCTAAGTTAAAAAAAAAAACAACCCAAATTATTGATACATACCATAATATTCAATGGTATGTACAGTTAAATGTACAATTCAATGATTTCTTAGTAAACTTACAGAGTTGTGTAACCATCAATATAATCCAGTGTTCACCCTAAAGAGAGCCCTCATATCCATTTGCAACCATTTCTCATGCCCCTTCCTGTCCCTCTAGATTTACCTTTTAATATACACACTTAATATAAACAATGATATGTGATCTTTTGCATCTAACTTCTTTCACTTAGCATAATTATTTTGAGTTTCACCCATGTTGTTGTGTATACATCAATACTTCATTTGTCTTATAGTTGACTGTCACCTAGATGTACCACAGTTACCCTTCACCAGTTGATGGACATTGGGGCTGTTTCCATCTTTTGCCTATTATAAGTAATACTGTTTATGAACATTTGTATATAAGTCTTTGTGTGAAGAAAGTGGAAGTGAAAGTCGCTCAGTTGTGTCTGACTCTTTGCAACCGCATGGACTATGCAGTCCCTGGAATTCTCCAGGCCAAAATACTGGAGTGGATAGCCTTTCCCTTCTCCAGGGGATCTTCCCAACCCAGGGATCAAGCCCAGGTCTCCCACATTGCAGGTGGATTCTTTACCAGCTGAGCCGCAAGGGAAGCCCAAGAATACTGGAGAGGGTAGCCTATCCCTTCTCCAGTGGACCTCTCTACCCAGGAATCAAACTGGGGTCTCCTGCATAGCAGGCAGAATCTTAACCAACTGAGCTGTCAGGGAATGTTTTTATTTCTCTTGGCTATATGCCTAAGGATAGAATTGCTGGGTCATGTGATTAAACTATGTTTAATTTTTTGAGGACTGGCGAGCTGTTTTCCACAGAGGCTGCATCATTTTATGTTCCCATCAGCAGTGGACAAGAGGGTTCCATTTTTGCCATGTCTTTGCCAATATGTGTTATTTTCTGTCTTTAATTAGAGCCATTATTGTGTGTGTTTAAACACGTAGCTCATTGTGGGTTTGATTTTGCATTTCCTCAGTGATTAATCATACTGAGCATTATTTCATGTACTTATTAGTCATTGGTGTATCTTTTTGGTGACTTGTCTGTTCAGATCCTTTGCCCATTTTTAAATGAAGCGTTGTAAAAATTCTTTATAGACTCTGGATACATGTCCTATATCAGACATATGATTTACAAAGAAAACTCAAGCACTCTCTCTCTTCCTTCTAGATTTATTTTGCCAGTTGTGCATTTGGAACAGAGCACATCAGGGCCTCAGGCGGCTACTTCCACCTGGCCAACATCTTCAATGGCCTTAAAAAGTTGGACCTGGCAGACACATTGTACACCAAGGTGAGTTGGGAATACGGGAGCTGAGCCTTGATACTTAGGCCTTATATCTTGAACCTGGTGTCCGACCATTCGTGAGAAATTCGAGACACAGACAGAATGAAGTGACTGGCCCAAGGTCACATAGCTTAATACATAACATACTCCACTTCTCTTTCTTTCTGTTTCTCCTCTACCAGAATAGTTTAGTCCTTAGCATCCATAGAACAGTTAGCAAATAACAAATTATGGGTCATTAAGAACCAAACCCCTCCAAACAGACTGCCATATACTCTGTCATAGGACTTCCCATATAGCTCAAATGGTAAAGAATCTGCCTGCAATGCAGGAGACCAGGGTTTGATCCCTGGGTTGGGAAGATCCTCTGGAGAAGGGAATGGCAATCCACTCCAGTATTCTTTCCTAGAGAATCCCATAGACAGAGAAGCCTGGCAGGCTACAGTCAGTGGGGTCGCAGAGTCGGACACGACTGAGCAACTAATACACACACATACGTACTCTGTCATATCCCTAGCAGCAAGCTAAGGTGGTCATGTTGAAGTGTGGGATAGAGGAGGAGATTAGATTTTTAAGCAAAATTGATTGAGGAAAGGTCCTGTGAAGGGATCAAAGAACATGAAAGTACTTCAAAATGTCCATCTTTACCTGTGAAAGATTTTAAACTGTTTCTAATATATTAAAATGTTGGTTATGTTCATATGCACTTTACTTAGCAAATAACCATTTTTTGCATGTGGTATAGGCTCTCATGAAGCGACTGTTTATTCATATTTTAGACCCACTTCTGAGGACGAGGCATTGTGATGTAACTGAAAAAAAAATGAGCTCTGGAATCAGGCAGACTTGAATCTAAACCTTGGCTGTGCCATGTAGCAGCTCTTACCAAGAGTCAAATGGGATCTTAACTTTTCTGAGCCTCAGTTTAATTATCTGTGAATTGGGAGTAATAAGAATAAGACTTCAGTTGGGATGTTGGCTGGATATAAAGGAAGTTGTATGTGCTCAACATACGGCAGTCATTTTTATTTAAGAATATATTTAAACCTTATTTTGTAAATTAGTTTTTATTGGAGTATAGTTGGTTTACAATATTGTGTTCGTTTCTGCTATACAGAAAAGTGAATCAGCTATATGTATACATATATCCCCTCTTTTTGGATTTCCTGCCCACTTAGGTCACCGCAGAGCGTTGAGTAGAATTCCTTCTGCTATACAGTAGGTTCTCATCAGTTATCTATTTTACACATGTGTGAGTTGCATGCTCAGGGGCTCAGTCATGTCTGACTCTTTGCGACGCCATGAACTATAGCCCACCAGTCTTCTCTATCCATGGGATTATCCCAGCGAGAATACTGGGGTAGGTTGCCATTTCCTCCTCCAGGGTATCTTCCCGACCCAAGCATTGCATCCGGGTCTCCTGCAGCTCCTGCATTGGCAGGCGGATTCTCCACCGCCTAAACCATCATCCTCCAGGGGATCTTCCTGACTCAGAAATCAAAACCATGTCTCCTGAATTGGCAGGCGGGTTCTTCACCATTAGTGCCACCTGGGAAGCCCATGGGTGATGCTAGGGACCTGAATTTTTCAGAACACTGGCCAAATCGCTTTGATTCCTCTCTCAGTCTGCCCATTCTGCAAAATAGGGAAGATGGCATGGATGCACACCATGACAGGGACAGCTGCTCTCCCTCTGAGGGGCAAAGTCTATGGATCAGAAGAGGTGAAGTCGCTGCTCTGCTTCCTAGGAAGACCTACCACTTCCCATTTAGGTCACCACAGAGCGCTGTGTAGAGTTGCCTCTGCTATATAGTAGGTTCTCATTAGTCATCTATTTTATACATATGTGAGTGCGTGCTCCAGCGAACCACCATAGTAGTGTATATATGTCAATCCTAATCTCCCAATTCATCCCATCCTCTTTCTCCTCTTGGTATTCATTCGTACATACATGGCAGCTATTATAATTAGACCCCATCAGGGCTGTCCCCAGATCAGCCTGCCACATGCCCTTTGCAGCCCAGCATTTGTCACACTTACCTTGGGCAAGCACCTCCAGGCTCCTAGGGCTCCCCCTGCCTCCAGGCACAATGAAATGGGGAGTCTGTAGATGGTCAGAAAGCCTGACCAGAGGTTCTGCCCTCTCAAATGTCTGGTCCAATGGCTAAAGTCCAGCCTGCTTGTCTGATTACCATCTCCTTTCCCAACAGGTCTCTGAGATCTGGAACAAATATTTGAACGATCACTATCAAGTCCTCTCACAGGCTCGCATCCAACAAATAGATCTACTGGGCAAACGATTTGAGACTGACACTGGCTTGGGTAAGTGGCAATTCTTCCTGGGAAACAGAGCAGTGACTTCATTTCTTCTGATCCATAGACTTTGCCCCTCAGAGGGAGAACAGCTGTCCCTGTCTTGAGGCGCATCCGTGCCATCTTCCCTATTTTGCAGATGGGCAAACTGAGAAAGAGGAATCAAAGCGATTTGGCCAGTGTTGTGAAAAATTCAGGTCCCTAGCATCACCCATGGGCTTCCCAGGTGGCACTAATGGTAAAGGACCTGCCTGCCAATTCAGGAGAGGTGGGTTTGATTCCTGGGTCAGGAAGATCCCCTGGAGGGGGGTGTGGCAGCCCACTCCAGTATTCTTGCCTGGAGAATCCCATGGACAGAGGAGCCTGGTGGTCTACAGTCCATGGGGTCGCACAGAGTCAGATATAACTGAAGTGACTTAACACAGCACAACACCACAGAATCACACACAGTCTTTCCAGTGGGGTTAATGAGGGACAGCTTTGGAAGGAAAGAAAACCCAGCTAGAACCCCCTGAGATTTTTGCACAGCATCCATTTTTTATGAGTTATCCTCCCGGGACACATGAGTGTCCACATGGGAGTCCCGTTGCTCGTTTGTTCTGAAGCCTCTTCCCCTTCGTTTACTGGACCGTGAGCTTCTCAGTGGCATGCTTCTTCTCATGGTGGATTCTGAGTCATCTCTGTATCCTTAGCTCAGCAAAGAGCTGAGGACTGAATACAGCACCATTCCTTCTGAGATCATAAAAATTGATGCAGGATCTAGTTTCTGCTCAAAAGAGACAAACAGTGTAGTGAGACAGAAACTATGTGAAAGAAAAGATAACTTCAACAAGTACAAATTATATTAAAGGTGAGTCCCAGAATGAAGAAATGAGGACAGTTGGATGGTTTTGAAAAAGGAAGACTTCTTGGAGAAGTTTTGAGCTAAACTTAGAAAAATTCATAGCTTTATTGACTTTTCTCTCATTATAAAAGTGGTTCATGTTAAAGCATAAAACTTGAAAATCATAGCTATCCAAAGAGCGTCAACTTTAACATTACAGTGTATGTCTTTTCTGCCTTTTTCTCTTAGCTTAGCCTCACATGGGGAAAGCAGAAAGGTTGTCGCTTAAGCATCTTTGGATTTGGGGAAGAAGAATTAAGATTCTGTGGCTACCAGAAGCCTGTCTCCCTCCTCTTGCTGTAGAATGAAAGCTCAGTTGGACTCAAGGAATCACACCAGGACAAATTCCCTGTATCGGGGGCCTGAGAAATCTAGGACTCTGAAATAAAGCAAGCTAAGCAACTCAGGGACCTGTAGGAATGAACTTTTTTTTTTTTTTTTCAGTTTACTCTGATGATGGCACGTTGGACAAAGCTGGCGAACTGCCTGAAGGCCGGGTGCCCTAACTGCTCAGTGCTTATCCCTGAGGGTAGATGCAGCTGCCCCAGGGCCTGTTTCCTCTTTTCTCCCTTTCTTGCCATTGCAGATGAAGCCCAGGAAGCAGAAGCTATTCAGATCCTGACTTCAATCTTGAACATTCGAGAATCCACATCTAACAAAGCCCCCCAGAAAACGATCTTTGTTCTCAAAATTCTGTTCATGCTTTACTTCCTGATGATGAATTCTTCAAAGGCAAGTTCCCCTAGAAAAGCAGCAAATCTAAAACAGAGGGAGAAATTCCTCTGGTTGGATTCGGCTGTTTTGTCCAGCTGCACTAGCTTTTGTGCTCAGAGTAAGCCCTCACTCCAAAAAAGTTCAGACACTCACAACATTTCCCCTGTGTTAAGTCCAACTGCACAATGAAAACAGGATTGTCTTCTTCCCTCAAGGGGACCACCCTAGGGTTGCACAGGTAAACTGAGGCTGGGACAGTGCTGGGAGGCCTGCAGGACAGAAGGGCTCTGGGGAATTCTTGGGGAAATGGAGCAGTCACTCTGACTACACAGTGATAGTGAGTTCCCTGTTGCTGGAGGGATCCGGGCAGAAACAATTCCAAAGGTAATCATTTTTGAGTGCTTATTACATGCCAGTCACTAGCCTAAGTACTTTACATGAAGTATCACATGTAATTCCCATATCAACCTTACAAGGTAAGTCTTTTATCATTCCCACTTTACAGGTAAGGAACTGAGGCACAGAGTGCATCCATTATTTGCCAAATTTCTTCTAGAGTAAGTGGCAAATCTCAGGTTCCTTAATTTATTGATTGACTGATCCACTCATTCAATAATTTATTGAATGTCTGCCATTTGCAAAGGCTGGTTCTAGAGACTGAGGGTACAGTGGTGAACTACCAGCCAAGTTGCCTATTTCCATGGAACTTAGGTTCTTCTGGAGGAGGGGAAGTCACAATAAACAAGTGAACACATAAATGTGTAATATAATTTCAGAGCCTGAGAAGCTCTACAAAGAAAAACAAAGCAGGCAAGGGGAAAGAGGAGAGAGGGTTGGCTGGAGGACGCAGTTTTGTGCAGGTGACATGGGAAAAGTTAAGATGTCCTTCCCCTGTTCCCTTCCTCCCTTCTTTCCTTCATTCTTTCCATCTGCCTGCAAACTTTTACTAAGCACCTACTGTATACCAGGGCCTGGAGGAGTTCCCAATCAGTGGGTTATAACAGAGTGTGAGAGCAAAGCCTGGGGCACTGTGGGAGCGTGAAGGAGGGACAGACACCCTATATGGGTTGGAGGTGAGAAGGGTCAGGGAACAGAGAAGCACTTTCATTGCATTTCCAGGTTTACTGTGGGCAAAACCTCTGCATTTCAGGGTCCCATTTTCTGCTGAAGGAAGTCATTCCTCCAAGGTATTTTAAGGATGTTAGATCTACAAGAGGTTCTTAGAAGAAAGGGCCATCTCTCTCTACTCAGATTGGTGCCTTTCTTCCTTCAGGTCTGGAATCAGCTATCTGCTCTTGAATAAGGCCTTCCCTGTCCTCTGTCTGAAATGGCAACCCCCCATCAGACACGACTGAAGCGACTTAGCAGCAGCAGCAGCAGGAGCATTGCCATCACTAATACTTTCTGTCCCCCTGCCTGCTTTAGTTTTTTCTCTCAGCTTGAATCACTATTTAAGATACCATCGTATTCTACTTATTTGTCTTGTTTATTGCCTCTCTCTCCTACTATGTAGTAAATTTCACAAGGTTAGGAATTTCTGCCTATAGTCACAGTCTCTGAAACACAGTAGCCCTTCAATAAATGTTTATTGAAGGAAAGGAGGGAAAGGGGGAAGGAAGGCAGAGAGGGAGGAAAGAAGGGAAGGAAGGAAGGAAGGAAAGATGAGCCAGAGTCTGTCTCAGGATGTCCTGTAAAACTTCTGTCCAAATCAAGACTCTGGGCCACCTGGACTCCCCAGATGGCAATTTACTTGTGGCACCTCTCACCTCTATGCCTCTCAATGTTGGTTCAAAGGGCCCTGAAGTGGAGAAAAGAGGCTTTGTCCACTATAAACTCAGAAATTCAGCATCCAGGTTTTCTTGTTCCTTGACCTCTCTCACCCTCATCCCACACATGAGGCTAGCTATGAAGACCAAGTTCATGTGTTCACAAGTTTTCACAAAGAGCTCAGTGGGTAATATGAGAAGCTGAAGGGTCCTGCCCATGTTCCTGGGGTTGAGCAGAGATGGGGCTTCCAACATAATGCTTTTCTGTGACAATTTCCTTTTGTCTCTGCAATTCTCTTTCAGGCAGAGGAATATGCCTTGAGAGCCCTCCACCTAGCCAAAAAACAGAAGCTCAGTGTCCAGGAACAAGACACCATTCAGGGTTTACTAAATCTCATCTCAGTTGAGGAAGCTCAACCCATTACTTAGTGACCCATGAGCTCTGCATCAGGGACGACTGAGCATCTAAAATATTTCAGCCTTGCACAGGGGCACTGAGGTGCTATGAATTGCTGAAGTACCCACCCTGTTCCCCTGGGACTGCACTCGTAGCTGTGTTTTTATTGTTACACAGCATATGTTGGGGGAATGTAGAGCTTTTGGCACAGAGATCAGTAAAACTCTTGCTTATTATGACTTTGTACGACTTTGAATAATGTGCTGTCAGTTCACTAACAAGGTATTCGTAATTAAACTGCAAATAGTTTATCTTATTTCTCTGAGGTCTCCCAGTGATTCATGCTTCATAGTTCTTTGCCAAAGAAAGGGGTAGGGATTAGAGCTATATTGGAGTAAAGTTCCTCTATTCTGCTGTAATTAAGTTAGCATTAATTTGAGGTAGATTGTGATTAAAATGTCCATTATGATTCCTCGAGCAATCGCTAAGAAAATTACTCTAAAAACAGTTAAAATCAACAAAGAAATTAAAATGGCACACTAGAAAAGATCCACTTAATGGAAAAGCAGGCCGTAAAGGGGGAATGGAGGAGCAAAGAGGATGTGTGACACATAGAAAGCAAAGTGCTAAATGCAGACATAAATTGTAGGTCTTGGGCAGAAAAGGCCCCTGGGGCCTTTCAAGGAGCTCCAGTATAGATGGGCCAAGTTACCCTTCCACGCTGGTGTCTCTTTCCTCAGAGAGTTATTTGAAGTGGATGTGAGTCATCTCTACCGTCCAGGGCAGCAGTCCTCTGGAAGGTCTCCTGTGATGTAGGGGACAGAGGGCAGGCACGGGAGCAGACATGCCTGGTTCACATCCCAGCTTTCTCACATACTAGCTCTGTGACCCCCACTCACTGCCCCCACACACTCAATCTCATTACATTCTAAGATGGCCCAGGTGTGGCCACGACAGTATCAACTTGTCCCATTGAGGACTCTGGTCATTTAGCGCAGACATTTTTGCTCCAGACTCACCAAGCAGCCTGCCCATTAGCTCTTTGCTTTCTGGATAGATCTAAACCAGGGAGAGGATATGCAAATCAAGGACCTGTCAAAGGACTTACCTGGTGGCCCAGTGGTTAGGAATCCACCTTGCAATGCAGCAGACCGTGTTTTGCTCTCTAGTCTGGGAAGATTCCCCATGCTGCAGGCCAACTAAGCCCATGTGTCACAATTACTGAACCTGTACTCTAGAGCTTTCGAGCTGCAACTACTGAGCCCGTCCACCTTAGAGACTATGTTCCGCAACAAGAGAAGCCACTGCAATGAGAAGACTGCGCACTGAAGCTAGAGAGTAGCCCCCACTCGCTGCAATTAGAGAAAGCCCATGTGCAGCAATGAAGACTCAGGGCAGCCAAAAATAAAATAAATTAGAAAAAAGAAGGACCAATATGGCCTCTATGGAGAACAATATGGAGATTCCTTAAAAAATTAGGAATAGAACTACCATATGACTCAACAATCCCACTACTGGTCATATATTCTGAGAAAACCATGACTGAAAGAGATGCATGTACCCCAGTGTTTGTTGCTGCACTATTTACAATAGTTAGGACATGGAAACAACCTAGATGTCCACTTTAAGATGAGTGAATAAAGAAGTTGTGGTACATATATACAATGTAATATTACTCAGCCATAAGAAAAGAACACATTTGAGTCTGTCCTAATGTGGTGAAAGAACCTAGGGCTTGTTATACAGAGTGAAGTAAGTCAGAAAAACAGATATGATATATTAATGCATATTTATGGAATCTAAAATAATGGTACCAATGAACCTATTTGTAGGGCACTAGAGATGTAGGGCAATAGAGATGCAATTAGAGATTTGTAGGGCAATAGAGATGCAGACACAGAGAACAGACTTATGGACACAGAGGTAGAAGGAGAAGGTGGAACAAATTGAGAGAGTAGCATGGAAATATATACATTACCATATGTAAAATAGATAGTGGGAATTTGCTGTATGTCACAGGGTGCTCTGATGGGTGGAATGGGGTGGGAGATGGGAGGGAGGTTTAAGAGGGAGGGGACATATGTATACCTATGGCTGATTCGTGTTGATGTATGGCAGAAACCAATACAATGTTGTAAAGAAATTATCCTCCAGTTAAAAAAACTTTTTAAAAAGAAAAAGATGTTACCTCAATGTAACTTTTTTTTTTCAATATAACTTTTAAAAAATACATACTTACGGAGTGTTCATACTTATGGCAGACAGTTATATATAAAGAAGAAATAGAAACCACCCAGAACTCCTCATAGAGAGACGCCATAGCTAACATTTTGGATATTTTTTCTAAACATAAAAATATATCTAATAGAGATCAGTCTCATGTACACTCTGTTTCCTAATTTTTAAATGTATATTGTATCATCTCCCCAGGTGATAAACACAATCTGAAATGGCTCATTTTCCCTTACATATGGTTGTGTAAGTGAATCACTTTGCTGTTTGTCTGAAATTAACACAATATTATAAATCAACTATACTTCAATAAAAATTTAACTATCCCCCTAAAAAAAAAAGACCTATCAGAGAGTTTTATATTCCTCACTGAAATTAATTCACTCAGATACATGTAATATTAATAAAAATAGGTCAGATGGCTACACCTTGCCCCTTCGGATCTGTAAAATCCCCTTGGGGTATACTTAGGATTCTCAAAGACTGCGAAGTCCCAAAGGCCTTACTTTTCTACCTGTCTCTTGCTTTCATTTTTAGCTTCAGTTACCTTTACACTTCCCACATCTTGTCTTGTAGTTGTTTTTTTCATCTCTTTAGGGACGCAACTCCTTTTTGATTCTCACTTCAAATATGAGCCAGCTCTTCCAAAGAGATCTTTAATGAAGTTTGGGGGAGTGAGGAGAAGCATGAACAGTTCTTCAGCAGATAAGTTAAAGGAAAATATTAGAACTTCCTTATTCTAAAGAAGTCCTTCAACATCCATTTCATTAAACTCGAACCCTCTTCTTTACTATAGTCACTGGCCTCTTTTCCCCCTCCTCCCTGTTTTCTGTTCCTTCCACACCTGAATTCTTCTTCATGAGTCCTCCACTGAGTATATTAATAAAATTATTGCTTCAACTTATTGTTCCTGTTGACTGATTTTCCTCTTGGTGATGGCCCATAATGTTCTGCTTTTTTGCATCATGTCTAGTAATTTATTTTCAGCCTTTCTGCTTTTCTAAGATTTGAATTTAAAGCTGTAAATTTATCTCTAAATACTGCTTTCATTGATCCCACATGTTATTAAAAGTATTTTTACTATCATTCACTCTAAATAGATCTTAATTGTTTATGACTCATGAGTTATTTAGAAGTATGATTCTTAATTTCTAAAAGATGGTGACTTTAATTACCTCTTTGTTGTTTTCCAGCTTAATTTTATTGAGATCATAAAATATTATGTGTACAATTTTGACTTTAAGAAATTATTTGAAGTTTTCTTTATGGCTCAGGATATAGTTAATATGTATTTGTAATTGTTGTGTGTGTGCTGGAAAAGGATAGAATTATTGGGAACCATGCCTTATATATGTCCATTAAATCAATTTTTTCTCACATTTTCAAACTCTGCATCTTACTGATGAATTTTTAATTTATTTCTGAGAGAGGTATATAAAATCCCTCCAATATGATTGTGGCTGTATCTATTTTTCCTGCAGTTCTATCAATTTTTGCATTACATACTTTGGGGCTTGTTTATTAGGCAAGTACAAATTCAAATATTTTCCTGGTGAATTGAATCCTTATTTTTTGTATTTTGAAGTGATTCTCTTTATCTCTAGGAATGCTTTTGACTTTCAGTTCAGTTCAGTCTCTCAGTTGTGTCTGACTCTTGTGACCCCATAGACTGCAGCACACCAGGCCTCCCTGTCCGTCACCAACTTCCAGAGTTTACTCAAACTCATGTCCACTGAGTTGGTGATACCATCCAACCATCTCATCCTCTGTCATCCCCTTCTCCTCCTGCCCTCAATCTTTCCCAGCACCAGGGTCTTTTCAAATGAGTCAGTTCTTCGCATCAGGTGGTCAAAGTATTGCAGCTTCAGTTTCAGCATCAGTCCTTCCAATGAACACCCAGGACTGATCTCCTTTAGGATGGACTGGTTGGATCTCCTTGCAGTCCAAGGGACTCTCAAGAGTCTTCTCCAACACCACAGTTCAAAAGCATCAATTCTTCAGCACTCAGCTTTCTTTATAGTCCAACTCTCACAACCATACATGACCACCGGAAAAACCATAGCCTTAGCTAGACAAACCTTTGTTGGCAAGGTAATGTCTCTGCTTTTTAATATGCTGTCTAGGTTGGTAATAACTTTCCTTCCAAGGAGTAAGCATCTTTTAATTTCATGGCTGCAATCACCATCTGCAGTGATTTTGGAGCCCAGAAAAATAAAGTCAGCCACTGTTTCTAATTGTTTCCCCATCTATTTGCCATGAAGTGATGGGACCAGATGCCATGATCTTAATTTTCTGAATGTTGAGCTTTAAGCCAGCTTTTTCACTCTCCTCTTTCACTTTCATCAAGAGGCTCTTTAGTTCTTCTTCGCTTTCTGCCATAAAGGTGGTGTCATCTGCATATCTGAGGTTATTGATATTTCTCCCAGCAATCTTTATTCCAGCTTGTACTTCATCCAGCCCAGCAATTCTCATGATGTACTCTGCATAGAAGTTAAATAAGCAGAGGACAATATACAGCCTTGACGTACTCCTTTTCCTATTTGGAACCAGTCTGTCGTTCCATATCCAGTTCTAACTGTTGTTTCTTGACCTGCATACAGATTTCCCTAGAGGTAGGTCAGGTAGTCTGATATTCCCATCTTTTTAAGAATTTTCCACATTTCCACTGCATGTGATCCATGCAGTCAAAGGCTTTGGCATAGTCAATAAAGCAGAAATAGATGTTTTTTCTGGAACTCTCTTGCTTTTTCAATGATCTAGCAGATGTTGGCAATTTGATCTCTGGTTCCTTTTCTAAAACCAGCTTATACATCTGGAAGTTCATGGTTCATGTATTGCTGAAGCCTGGCTTGGAGAATTTTGAGCATTACTTTACTAGCATGTGAGATGAGTGCAACTGTGCAGTAGTTTGAGCATTCTTTGGCATTGCCTTTCTTTGGGATTGGAATGAAAACTGACCTTTTCCAGTCCTGTGGCCACTGCTGAGTTCTTAAAATTTCTCCATTCACATTCCAGGATGTCTGGCTCTAGGTGAGTGATCACACCATTGTGATTATCTGGGTCATGAAGATCTTTTTTGCACAGTTCTTCTGTGTATTCTTGCCACTTCTTCTTAACATCTTCTGCTTCTTGTTAAGTCCATAACATTTCTGTCCTTTATTAAGCCCATCTGTGCATGAAATGTTCCCTTGGTATCTCTAATTTTCTTGAAGAGATCTCTAGTCTTTCCCGTTCTATTTTTTTTCTCTATTTCTTTGCACTGATCACTGAGGAAGGCTTTCTTATCTCTCCTTGCTTTTCTTTGGAACTCTGCACTGAAATGGGTATATCTTTCCTTTTCTCCTTTGCTTTTGGCTTCTCTTCCTTTCACAGCTATTTGTGAGGCCTCCTCAGACAGCCATTTTGCTTTTTTTCATTTCTTTTTCTTGGGGGTGGTCTTGATCCCTGTCTCCTGTACAATGTCATGAACCTCCATCCATAGTTCATCAGGCACTCTGTCTATCAGATCTAATCCCTTGAATCTATCACTTCCACTGTATAATCTTAAGGGATTTGATTTAGGTCATACCTGAATGGTCCAGTGGTTTTCCCTACTTTCTTCAATTTAAGTCTGAATTTGGCAATAAGAAGTTCATGATCTGAGCCACAGTCAGCTCCGGTCTTGTTTTTGCTGACTGTATAGAGCTTCTCCATCTTTGGCTGCAAAGAATATAATCAATCTGATTTCGGTGTTGACCATCTGGTGATGCCCATGTGTAGAGTCTTCTCTTGTGTTGTTGGAAGAGGGTGTTTGCTATGACCAGTGCATTCTCTTGGCCAAACTCTATTAGTCTTTGCCCTGCTTCATTCTGTACTCCAAGGACAAATTTGCCTGTTACTCCAGGTGTTTCTTGACTTCCTACTTTTGCATTCCAGTCCTCTATAATGAAAAGGGCATTTTGGGGGGGCATTTAGTTCTAAAGGGTCTTGTAGGTCTTCATAGAACCATTCAACTTCAGCTTCTTCAGCATTACTGGTTGGGGTATAGACTTGGATTACCGTGATATTGAATGGTTTGCCTTGGAAACGAACAGAGATCATTCTGTCATTTTTGAGATTGCATCCAAGTACTGCATTTCAGACTCTTGTTTTCTGTGATGGCTACTCCATTTCTTCTAAGGGATTCCTGCCCACAGTAGTAGATATGATGGTCATCTGAGTTAAATTCACCCATTCCAGTCCATTTTAGTTCTCTGCTTTCTAAAATGTTGATGTTCACTCTTGCCATCTCCTGTTTGACCACTTCCAATTTGCCTAGATTCATGGACCTAACATTCCAGGTTCCTATGCAATAATGCTCTTTACAGCATTGGACCTTGCTTCTATCACCAGTCACATCCACAACTGGGTATTGTTTTTTCTTTGCCTCCGTTTCTTCATTCTTTCTGGAGTTATTTCTCCACTGATCTCCAGTATCATATTTGGCACCTACTGACCTGGGGAGTTCCTCTTTCAGAATATTTTGTTCTGATACTAACATGAAAGTGAAAGTGAAAGTTGCTCAGTTGTGTCCAACTCTTTGCGACCCCGTGGACTATATAGTCCATGGAATTCTCCAGGCCAGAATACTGGAGTGGGTAGCCTTTCCCTTCTCCAGGGGATCTTCCCAACCCAGGGATCGAACCCAGGTCTCCCGCATTGTGGGCAGATTCTTTAGCAGCTGAGCCACCGAGGAAGCCCAGATGAGCCCTAGCTGCACCCTAGCTGCATACTAACATAGCTATGCCTATTTCCCTTGGGGCTGGGTAGCTTGTTATCAGCAAGGTGTTATCATTTACCTCTGCATAAGCACTTACCTCTGCTTTAGAGGGGAAGCTTGGAACTACAGTTCCCAGTATCTCTTTCCTTTGATGATTCTGGAATAAATTCAGCCAATGAGGGGCAACTGCACAATATTTGGAAGCCAGATGAGAAGGAGGAGCCCTTAATCTCCTCTGTTAATCACCCACTGTTGCTTTCCTGAAAGCATATTTCCTATAAAAGAACCTTGCTGACCTTGGCTGCCTGATTATCCAACCATTCCAAAGATCATGTAAGATTCTAATTCCTTACATAAAATCAGTCTCTTTACTCACACTGCTCAAGGAAACTACCGTTTTCCCAACTAAACTCTGACTAAACACTAGTTCTTCTTACAACCTTTTACTTTCAAGCAATCTGTACCCTTATGTTCTATATGTACCTCTCATGCAAGTATCATAGTTAGATATTTTTATATCTGTAATTTTAAAAACAATCATTTAGTCAATTTACATTTTATTTCTGTGCTAAGGTCTTTGGATTTAAATCTATTATTCTGTGCCTTCTATTTGTATTGCATGTTCTATTTTCCTTCTTCTTTCTTTTAGACTGATTATGTATTTTTTCTCACTCCATTTTCTATCTTCCCCCATCTCCATCTGCTAGTTTGTAGGTTATACACTATATTTCTATTCTTTAAGTGATTACTCCAGAAATTCAAATATTCATCCCTTACTTATCAAAGTCTAAAGTTATTCAGGTTGTTTACCCTTATCCTGGACAATATAAGAACTTTAAAACCTTTAAACTGCATTTTCTTCCCCCAACTTACGTATCACTACTTTTACTTATTTCATGTGCATCTTGAACCCACAAATCACAATTATTATTATTATTTTATATATAATAAAGAGTTTGCTAATGGAAAATTCTCAAATTTTCTTTCTTTCACTGATTCAAAAGTGTTTTATTTTGCCCTCTTTTTTGACTCTTCAATGAAAATGTATTTCATGTTCATAAATGATACAGTGATGCAGGACATAGTCTCAATTCTGACACTCTATGAAATGTGATTTGTGTGCATGCATAAATACTCAGTTGTGTTCGAGTCTTTGCGACCCCATGGACTGTAGCCCGCCAGGTTCCTCTATCCATGGGATTCTCCAGGCAGGAATATTGGAGTAAGTTCCCAGTTCCCACTCAAAGGGATCTTCCCAACCCAGAGATCGAACCCACGTCTCCTGCATCTCCTGCATTAGCAGTCAGATTCTTTACCACTGCACCACTTGGGAAACCAAAAGGTGATTTCCCTGACCCAAAAAGGTACACACAGGTTCAAGAGAACCAGGAGTTCTTGGGAAATAAGAGTATCTCTTATGTTGCCACCAGGTAACCTTCCCTAAGCATCTTCAATAGAATTTGCGGGTATGGAGCTAAGGGGTCATTTCCGAAAGGCCTGGATAAATGTTCTCTACTAGCAAGTACATATGCACTGTTACAAATTATGTCATTTTGTCTACGAACCTTTATTTAACAAAGATTGACATTGAGTAGCTGCTCTGAGTACCCACTCACCAATATTTTATCATTGCACAACTTTAGCACACCACAGTGCTCTGCCACCAGTAGGTCCTCCTATAGATGTGCGCCATGCAAGTGAGGTTTCTGTATTCACAACAGCTCTATGAAGCATAATATATCTCAGGAACAAGAGGTCACACAGAACACACATCTGGCCAAGTAGATACTTCAGAAAAAATAATGAAGCATTACTTGAATGACAAACAATGTCATCGTTTTGTTTGCTAGAAAAAGTACATCTTTCCTGATATTCATCAGATGGATGATGATGAGATGGAGATAAATATTTAATCTAATATATATGCATATGCAGACAGTTTCAATAATTAATAAATATTTCAATAAACAGCAGATTTGAAAAGCATGTAAGCAATCTTACTATTGAGATCAAGATATAAAACCAAGATTATATATTATAAATGTTGTCCCTTGCTTACAAACAAGAAACAATCCTAGAACATCTTCAAGAATAAGGAAGAAAAGTTTTCAGTGAACAAAGACTATTCAGGCCTTGAAAGTCAAACTTTACCACAAGAAACAGCACTGGTTGAAGGGGCAGGAGAGCGGCCGTAAGTGACTGCTGGTGTGAGTTTTCCTTTCCTCTGGTTTGAATATACGGTCAGGGTTGTGCCCTCACTTGAGGAGGCCCTGGAAAAGGAGCAGGTTTGTGGGAGTGAGAGAAGAATGTGAATTCAGCTTGGGTCATGGTGAGTTTAAAGATACTTATGAAACATTTGAGGGGCGATGAAAAGGCAGGAAACTGGACACGCCATCTGACATTAGGAAAAGAAGCCTGGGTTTGAGAGATCAAGAGCATGTGGATGGTAATTAATACTCTGAAAATGAAGGAGACAACCTAGGGAAGGAAAGAGAAAGAAGGACAAGAACCTCAGGAAATGCCCTGAAACAGAATGTTTAACGGAGAAGAGGTGAACCCAGCAGAAGAGGCTGACATAATTTCAGATTTATCCAGAGTATTCATTCAAAGGATTCCCATATGTCTTTCACTCAGATTCCCCAGACGTTAACATTTTACCATATTTGCCTTATCACTTTCTTTCCATAAATACACATTATTTTCTGAATTGTTTGAAAGTTAGATGCAGACATGGTGCTCCTTTATCCCTAAATACTTAATATGGATCTTCTAAAAACCAGGATGCTCTCTTACATATTCTCATTAGTACAATCATTGAAATTGGGAAATTAATCATTAGTAGGATACTGTCAAAGAATGAAATACAGACTTTAATTCAGATATCACCCATTGTCATAATGATGTTCTTTAAAGCTGTGATCCCCAGCCTTTCTGGCACTAGGGACCATTTTCATGGAGAGCAATTTTTCCATAGACAAGAGGGGGTGGAGTGGCTTTGAGATGATTCAAGAGCATTACATTTATTATGCACTTTATTTCCGTCATTATTACATCAGCTCCACCTCAGACCATCAGGCATTAGATCCCGGAATTTAGGACCCTCACTTTAGAACAAAAGAACACCCCTGAGCAAGCAATACATCCGGTTGCTGTCTCTTTAGGCCTTTAGATGTGACACAAGGTCCTGCTACTCAAATCTTGTCTGACTTAGAAGGGATTCAGCCAAAATTCCTAACAAATGAAGAAGCCAAGGCCTCTTGGGAGTTCTGACGAACTGTGATTCACTGAGAGTGCCGTAGATCTGAGGCCAGGGGAAGAGCGGTAATCCTCGGGGGAAGCCCGTTCCCTGACTGAGGGAACTCCTGCAGTGAAAAACACAGCTGCAGGGAAAGCAGTGAAACGGGAACCAGCCTGACAGCCAGGTGGGTGTTAGCAGCGCAAAGTGGGGACAGTCTCAGGGGATGACCATGGACCGTTGGAAAACAGGAGGGGAGGTCTCACTGGCTCTTTTTCTCGGGGAGAGGAAATCCCAAGCTAAAACACCTGAGGCAGGTGTCTGCAGCCAGCCTAAAGACCTCTCTGCTGGGGCCTCTTCAGCATGGTTTCTGCCAGAGCCACAGAAGGGATGGTGGGAAAGCAGGTACCAGTCTTCCCAAGGGACCTCAGGCCCCATCGAACACACTGGTCCACAATGCAGTAAATCCAGGTCTTCTGAGATAACGGGGGGAAGTTTCTATGCACTGGGTATTAGACAGGATCAAGGAATTATTGTTAATTTTGTTGTATGTGGTACAGGCATAAGGGAATCTCTTTTTTTAAAGTGGAATAGCCATTTTAAAAAAATGTGTTTATTCTTAATTGGAGGATAATTGCTTTACAATATTGTGTTGGCTTCTGCCATACATCAGCATGAATCACCCATATGTCCCCTCCCTCTTGAATCCCCCTCCCAGGTCCCACCTCATCCCATCCCTCTAGGTTGTCACAGAGCACTGATTTGAGCTCCCTGTGATATGCAGCAAATTCCGACTGGCTATTGAGAGAGTAGCATGGAAACATATATGTTACCATATGTAAAATAGATTGCCAGTGGAATAGACTTTAAAAAAATATATTTATTTGGCTGCGTCGAGTCTTAGTTGCTGCGCACGAGATCTTCGTTGCATCATGAGGAAATTTTTGTTGACTTGGCGCATGGGCTCTCTAGTTGCTATGAAACAAGTGGGCTTAGTGGCCCTGTCCCATGGACCCTGCATTGCAAGGAAGATTCTTAGCCATTGGACCACCAGGGAAGTGTCAGAAACCTGTCTTAAAAATGAGATGCCTTCTAAAGTATGCAGGGGGGAAAATATATGGAGCATGGGAACTGTTTTTAAATGCTTAAGAAAAGAAATCGGTAGATAGAGTAAAAATAGAAAGTGTTGATAATTGAAAACTAGAGGAATTCACTAAACTAGCCTCTCTACTTTTATGTCATTTGAAGAATTTCATATAAAATAAAAAAGAAGTTCGGGTCACGTTCCCCAGTGTTTGGTTGAAGGACAATGTGGGTGGCAAAACAGAGCAGCAGCCTGCCTGCAACAAAGAAGCGTTATCCCCGTGCCTCTCCTCCTAGAAGCGTTATCCCCGGGCCTCTTCCTAGAAGCATTATCCTCGGGCCTCTCTTCCTAGGCAGTGGCGGGGGCGAGGGTCTCCCTGACCCTCACCAGTTGGGGAACAGCCTTCATTCAAGGTCCTCAGTCCTGGTGCTGCCTGGAGTTAGTTCCCGAAGCTCTTATCACTGTTTCTCCCAGGAAGTCTTTGGAAATGTCATGCAAACAAGTTCTAAAGGCTCTTGCGGTCGGTACCCAGATCCTTCCAGTGCCCTGGGACCCTTCCTGCACCACAGAGCCATTCCCAGTGGCTTTCAGCTCTCACTTGCTATTTGCATCTTCATTCTAAAGTCAGTCCAGGAGAGTATGCTGAACAGGCTCACGACAAGCTCATACCATCTGCATTAGTATTTTCCTCCATCATCTTGACAGTTGAGAGTTGGCAACATTACAATTCAGACAGCACTCTGTGTTTGAAAGGAAAAATTATGGTTTTTCAGAATGCAGCTGGCATGCAAGTGAATAGGACAAAGTTTCTATGAAGACTTTTCCTCATTTTATGATATGAAAATAATAAAATGTAGATTCAGCATGTGACTTTTACTGAAAAAGAACCACCAAAAGGGACAGAGATTTGGGGACAAAGGCAAACAAACCATTCTGCTGCACGGCAATAATTTTAATCAAAACCAAAACCAGCAAAACAGTCATTTAGAAATGATTTCTTCTCTGTGGGAGAAGTTAACATTGTTGTTATTGTTCAAACCACTTGGAAATGAGCTCTTTGGGTGACTAGTTAAGATATATTCTTTTTAAAAGCTTATTTATTTATTTGGCTGCATTGGGTCTTAGTTGCAGCCCACAAGATCTTCATTGCATTGTTCAGGATTTTTTATTGCTGCACATGGACTCTGGTTTCAGCACACGGGCTCAGTAGTTGCAGTGATGCATAGGCTTAACTGCTTCACAGCATGTGGGATCTAAGCTCCCTGACGAGGCATCAAAACTCATCCCCTGCCTTGGAAAACGCATCCTTAACCTCTGGACCACCAGGGAAATCTGGAGATATATTCTTTGTGGCACATCTTCCGTTTGCCAGTTAGGCAAGAAAAACTACAATTTACTTTTCTGGGAGGAACTTAGCTGAAGTATAGCCCACAGGAGAGACACAGCCTCAAAAACTCCTAAGTTCAGGAGCAAACCAAACAGATTTCTCATGTGTGAAAACACACAGAAAAATAGAACAAGCAGAGAAGCTGTGTTTTCAAGCGTTTTTCTTCAAGTCAGTTCTGCACATTATGACACTGGCTTCTGAGGAATCCATCATACATGCTACCTCCCTGGAACCAAGATGTTTCAATTCTTCAGTATATCAATTTCTTTCTTTTTTTCCCCCCAATTATTTTTATTAGTAGGAGGCTAATTACTTTATAGTATTGTAGTGGTTTTTGCCATACATTGACATGAATCAGCCATGGATTTACATGTGTTCCCCATCCTGAACCCTCCTCCTACCTCTTTCCCCATCCCATCCCTCTGGATCATCCCAGTGCACCAGCCCTGAGCACTTGTCTCATGTAGCCAACCTGGGCTGGCGATCTGTTTCACACTTGATAATATACATGTTTCGATGCTGTTCTCTCAGATCATCTCACCCTCGCCTTCTTCCAGAGAGTCCAGAAGTCTGTTCTATACATCTGTGTCTCTTTTTCTGTCTTGCATATAGGGTTATCATTACCATCTTTCTAAATTCCATATATATGCGTTAGTATACTGTATTGGTGTTCATCTTTCTGGCTTACTTCACTCTGTATAATGGGCTCCAGTTTTATCCATCTCATTAGAACTGATTCAAATGTATTCTTTTTAATGGCCGAGTAATATTCCATTGTGTATACGTACCACAGCTTTCTTATCCATTCGTCTGCTGATGGGCATCTAGGTTGCTTCCATGTCCTGGCTATTATAAACAGTGCTGCAATGAACATTGGGGTGCACGTGTCTCTTTCAGATCTGGTTTCCTCGGTGTGTATGCTCAGGAGTGGGATTGCTTATCAATTTCTTTCTTGATTACCCATTGGCACTGGTGTATTGATAAATGTTTAACAGGCATCTCCCCAGGGGGGGAAGCGACATATCATGTTTGCCCATCTCTGTGTGGGTGGATATCCCCACCATGGTTGATTTCAAATTACCAGTGTGATGTCACTGAACAGTGCAGTTGGGTACAGATGCTCAGCCACACACCATTCTGTGGCATTTCCACTATACAAACACAATAGATGTCTATAACCTCAGGAGCACAGACAATAGTAAACGGTAGTAAGATAATTAGGAAGTGATGAGTTTTGATTATTTTTTACCTATGTTTTAAATATATTTTAATTGTAGGTTTATATATTATATATTTAATTTGCACTTCCCTGGTAGCTTAGCTGGTAAAGAATCCACCAGCAATGTGGGAGACCTGGGTTCGATCCCTGGATTAGGAAGATTCCCTGGAGAAGGGCATGGCAACCCACTCCGGTATTCTTGCCTGGAGAATCCCATGGACAGAGGAGCTTGGCAGGCTTCCGTGATGGCTGCCTTTAACAACCAGCTCATGAAATTCCTGAAAAGGTAACAATCCACTCTCATGGGCTGGTCCAATCTGGTACAGCACACAACTGGTACTCTGGGGACACCTGGGTGGGACTAAACAAATCAGCCACCTGCCTGGTCCTGCCACTACAAAGACCTTTATTAGTTCTAGACTGAGACTCATGCTCTCTACAGATAGTAGGATCAGTGTTCCTTCTAAACAGGAGATCCTGGGGGTCTGACGGGGGCCAGGCCCAGGGCAGCAGAATTTTAGCTGCTTTATTGGCTAGTTCCATCTGCTCTCAAGGCTGTCATCCCTGCCAAGTCCAGATGGTGCTGTCGGGCTATCAGAGTTCCCTACACAGCCCACCCTCCAGCCCCAGCCTTCTGACTACCCTCACCCCCTGTTTGACAGATTTAATTCAAATCCCTGGCATCTCCTCCTTCCATTTGATGCAAAGCCAGTAAACCTTATACAGGAAGAGCCAAAGAAGCCAGGTGCTAAATCATCCAAGGTCACACTGCTTCTCTGTTCTCCGGCCTCCCAATTGTCTGTGGCAGCCTTTCCTCTAGGAGTTTTCTAAGCCAGATACACCCTCTATATCTCACACTAGAGCATCACAGAATCTCGGGGATAGATGGGACCTTTCAGTCATTAAGCCTAAACCACAGCATGCTTGAGCAGCCACCAGCCCGGTCCCCTCCCTCTCCTGCATCTCTTTTCCCAGCTGTAAAGCTGCTGTCTGCCAGCTTTTATCCCTTGGCACTGAGCCATGATCACAAGCGGGAGCTGTTTGTGATTGCTGACACTGAAGGAAGCAAGAAGAGGAAAACTGCTGAAAGCCAGATCTGTAGTTAAGAGCTTCACGTTCAAGACTGTGTTTATCTACCACATTTATAGGTGATGATGCAAAGGTTAAGCAAGATTAAGTGGCTTTCCTTAGGTCACATAAGCTGTAAGTTATCAAACAAGGATTTGAACCTGGGTAACTCAAACCAAGACCGTTTACATCAGTCTGTGTTGGCTTTCATAAAGCATGATGACCCTGACAGCTAGTGGTGATTATGGTGGTTGCCATGCCTGGCTAGGGTAGTGGGAGTGAACAGTGTTTCACCCTCAGGGACAGCATATGAGTTCCTCTTGAGGAGGGAGTGATCTTTGTTCAGGAAAATTCCTCTAATAAGCCACCCATGGTGGAAAGTGAAATCGTGAAGGTAGGGGTGTTGGCAGGAATCAAATTTTAAAAAATCAAATCAAAAAAGGAATGACTGTGCTGCCATCCATGAGAACATAAATGGATTTGGTTTGTCCCAAAAAGGGCTTCCCAAGTTGCACTATTTGTAAAGAACCTGCCTGCCAATGCACAAGATGTAAGAGATGTGGGTTCTATCCCTGGGTTGGGAAGATTCCCTAGAATAGGGAATGGCAACCCACTCCAGTATTCTTGCCTGGAGAATCTCATGGACAGGGGAGCTTGATAGGCTACAGTCCATAGCATCACAAAGAGTCGGACATGACTGAATCGACTTAGCCCGCATGAACACAAGAAAGGAGACAGATATCATGTGGGGTGGAATGTGAGTGGATTCTTCTGTAGGGTATCAAAGGAGTGTTTTATGAATGGGGGCTCCATGTCTGATTGCTGTAAAGGCTCCCATTTCCTCCCACATCACCAAAACACACACAGGCACCCACGCTCATGCTGACTCATTTGAATTTTGGTGTGTGTGGAAGTAGGGGTGAGAACTGTACATTTCAGCTGAGGCAGTGCAGAGATGAAACACCACTATTGCTTAAAATGAGGAAGCAGAAGTCTGGAGTCAGCAGTAACTGCCCGATATAAACCCCTTATAAATCACAGAGTTCCAAAGACCCAGTTAGCAGACTTCTCTGGATCTCAAGGAGCAGGGGGCATCCTCAGCTGACACATCAGCTACAGCAGGCAAGAATCTCCTCTAGTGGCTGGCTGTAAGGGGGATGTCCTATGGACCTGTGAATGGAAGGAAACCTTTGACTTTGCAGCTGGTTGCAAACAACATGTTTATTGATCAGGATCCCCCCTCAGGTGTGCCTGACAGGAGACGCTTAGGGCCTTTGTGCCCTCGGAACTCCATGCAGGGCCACTAAGGCCTCTGGAAATCCAAGACATTCTTCAGTGAGGGAACATGAATCAAACTGGGGCCAAGGAAGCCTTCAGTCAACTTGGCAGGGGCATTCTCCCACATCCCACCACTGATGCAGTAATATGGGGCTATATGCTCTTGGCTGGTCCACAGAAAGCACAGGTGATAAGCCAGCATGCACCTGGAAATCTCATATACACCTCTGTAGCTCTTACCTGAAAGTCACATCCAGGAGCTGAATCCTTCACACCATGTTGATCCAGAGAAGAGGTTTAGCAGAAGGGGGATGGGTACAGGTTGGCTCCAGGATGGCAGCAAATATTGAGTGCCATGGAAGAACAGACACACCCCTGGCAGTATGCCAAACCAGTGGGGAACCAGACTGCCTGCGTCCCAGCCTTGCTGCTGACCAGCTAAGTGAACATGGTCTCCGGGATTCAGATTTCCATCTATAGAATGGGGACTGAACTGGTTCCAAAGCCCTGCTCTTCCTGTGGCCTCAAATCTGGCTCGGTGGGTGACCTTCTTAGTTTTACCTCTGAGCCCCAGTGAACATGAAACGGCAGAGCAAATCTTCCCAACAAGGTTGGGATGCCAACACAGGGCTTGGGACACTGCCACAGGTCAGTGTGGGAGCTGCACCTGGAGAAGGAAGTGGGAAAGGCTTGAAGGGACAAGGTTTTCAAACTCAGCTGTGTGTTTCAGAAGGGCAGGCTGCAGTCTAGCCACAGACTTGGAAAGAAAACATAGTACAGTTTTAAAAGGATTAAGACAACATATTTCTGAACTGGCGATCTTCTAGGTGACAACATTTTAAGCCACAGTCTGAGCTGGAGTTTCAGAAGCAGCCATAATCAGCCCCAGGTTTTCTACTAATATTAGGCTACAGCAGCAGGTCTAGGAATGCTAACTCCAGGGAGAGTGATAAGGGGGCTGCTGTCAGGTCTCTTTACAAAACATCAGCATAAAATAGCAGATAGAAGCCTGCTCACCTTCAGGTGCATAGGAAGTATTAGGCCATTTTGCTGACTTTGGATTCACCCTCTGACATGGCTCTGTGATCGCCTGCACATGGCTTTCTTTCTTGGTCATTCATTTCCAGGAGGGTCAGCTCTTACTTGAGTGATTGCAGCTAGCTGGTTCAATCTTCCTCTGATTTACATTAAGAGTATTCTCAAGACCAGCCTTCATCAGGACTTAAAAAAGGGATGTGTCTTCTACTACTTCCGCCAAGGCAGATGGAAATCCATGCATCTCATTTTCTTTATACAGAATAGTTTCTAATCTAATCAGTAGGTTAGATCCCTAACTCTAATCAATGCATATTCATGATTCTTTCATTCAAACAACTCATCAAAGAGCCATTTCTTCCTTTTCCCACTAGAGTTCCAGATGATCCCAACTCATCACTTTCACCAAAATATCACAAAACTATTCCAGACCTTTCTCCTTCTCTTTCTTCCTCATCCCTTCCCCTTCTTCCTCATCCCTTCCCCTTTGAGGGAATCCCCTTTGAGTTGGGAGCACTGAGTCTGCAATTGTGACTAAAGACTTATGATCCACTTACACTGTTGATCAGACGCCCAAGACCTATAGTCCCGAATCCACCTTTGAGGAGGGATACCCATACCTCTCAGCAATCAGACAAACAGCAGGAAGACATTTTTCCCAAGTGCAGAATCATATATATTCTGAGTGACTGAGCTATTGGCATTCAAGTTTTGACCAGTTTCAAGATGCTACTACCAGATAATGGGAAGACTGTATACAGACACCGCAATTTATGTTACAGAAGGAAGACTGTTAGTTGATATACCAGTCAAGAGTTTCAGGTTATATACAATACATCCAGAAGGCTGAATACATTACTCCTTTCAGGTCATAAGACCTCTGAGAAGCTGCATCCATTTTCAGACCTCCCATCACTGTTTGGTGTGCTAATGCCAAGAATTTATGGTCTCTTTCTTTAACTCCTCCCAGAGGAGGGGTGATAGGAAACTGTTAAAAACCAGATGCTGTAGGCATTTCTCTACCACCTCCCACATAATGCAGTCTCATTAATTAAATCACTTCGACCTCAAAGCACACCGCCTTCAAGAGGTAAATAAAATAGGCATATCCCCTATCAGAAGAATGGAAAACTCGAGGTCAGAGTCAACTTGTTTGTATAGGGTTATCAGCTGTTGAAGGGGAGAGTCAGAATGAGGAGCTGGCTCTGTGCCCCATGTTCCCTCCAGCAGGCCCTGTGGGCAGCTGTGACGAGGGCGGCCCAGCCATCTGGCTGAGGCTTACAGGGCCCACAGCCAAAGTGGGAAATCCTGGAGCAAGGCTACGACCCAGCTGTGCCCCAGCTTCCTCTGTTTCTAGACAGGGCTGGGTTCCGAGCAATGATGCCAATGACTACAGATGTCACTGGCAGCTGGAAAACAGGCCCTTTTGACAACTCTGGAAGCATCCTCTAGCTGCTCTGCTCAGGATGGGGCCCACTATCACCCCCTTAGGTAAAATGGAGAGACTGAGCTTACACTAAACTGTGGGAAGGAGTGGATGCAGTTTCCAGAAGGTCATCACTTGGTTCAAAGGTTTACATAGAAAACATCTGGCCAGTTCCAACGAGAACAGACTTAGAACCATTCTTCTAAACCCACCCTGAGTGGTAAAGATAAGGTACATGTCTTAACCTATATAAAGGTGAAGGATTATCATTTTTCAACTCTACAGACACATGACTGGGGTTACAGCTCAGTGGCATGCACCTTATGTTGACTGTATTTAAACTACTACTGTGGAGTGCGACATCTCCATTACATGGTGCCAGTTTTCAGTTGTACAACTGTTATTTAGTGAGATCTGATTTTAGCCACAGTATTTTCAAAGCCAGTTTCCATTTAAATGTGTTGTGAAAGAAAATGGACTAGTTTGACTTTACACACATTTTACATTACATAAGAAGTTCAGGAATTCATACACCCAAATGGGTTGTTGCTGCCTTCAAACTAGTCACCTTGGAAAGATGTGTGTTTAGTCGAGGGAAGCTGGCCTTACTCAGAACATTTCTAGAACCCTCCTTGGAGCTATCCACCTGTAAGCTTCCTTAATGGTCTTTGTCCTTTAAGGGTAGATTTCTTTTTTGAGGAATGATTTTTTAACAGCCAAAGAGCATTAGAAGATAAGTCTGACCAAGTAAAATGACTGATGGAATTTGGGACCTCTGGGGAGGAGTGGTGTAAAAAATGAGGTCTGACTACAAGGTGGTGAGGCCTCTTTTCTTGCATGGCTTCAAAGATAATTCCAAAGAGGAAGTCTATGTGGTCTTGGCACATGGAACGTTGCAGCTCAAGAGTAAGGTCTCCCAAGGAAGTAAGTACGATCAGGGTGACTCTTGAGTGCATGTGTTCTAGTTTATTTGGTTAAAAAGGTAGCCGTGTTCATTTCTTTCATACTTCATACAAGCAGAAACGGAAAACTCCATCTCTGTGATTTCTCCCAAGGGAAGGGTCATCATCTACTGCTAGAAGAGTTAAAATGGAAAGCACTTGGTGTCAACATTATCCACTTCCCTTCACCATCCCCCCATAAGATGTGCAATGAGTTATCCTTGATACCTGAGTCTCCCCAGTGTAGAAAAGTGAGTAAAGACAGGTCTCTGGAACCTGGGTAAGACTAGTATGTCAATGGGACTGGAGTGTGTTTCCAATGGCTCTATCTACCCAACAGGCCCACAACACCAACTCGTATAAGAAAATCTCCTATAGCTAAGTACACAAAGTTTCAGCAGAGGAAGTGGGGGAATGATTAGTTTTCAGTAGCTCTCTAGGATTAAAAACCCACTGGCTTCTGATGTCGAGTGAACAGGAGTCCACTGAAAAGAAGTCCATGGTGTTCTAGTGCACGCTTAAGGAAGGTAGTGTGTGGCCACTAGCTCATTGAAATGCATTTCCAGCTGAGGCCAAAGGCAGCAAAGGTGCAAGAGGCTGCTGGGGCTGGCGTTAGTTGAAGCAGGGTCTATATACTTGGCAAAGCAGTTTGTAGAAAGCCCCAGTTACAGAGCAGGATGTCTGCCAACCACTGAAGTCAAAGGACACTCAATTTCACTTTCTACAAAGTGCTTCATTGAAGATGCTAATGAGGAAGCTCCCTTTGAAACACCATATCCTGAGTGTCAGAGAAATATGGTCAAGACGGTGAATGATGGCTAGCAGAGACTGATTCTTTAACAGCAATGGGACTGTGTATTCTCTGAGCATCTCTGTCACACACACAGGCACACACACACACTCTTAATGAAGAGCACACAACTGCAGTCACATTCCACTTCTTCTGCACATGTCTCTGTCGGGCGGTTGCTCTTTTGTACAGTATCTCCAGGAGCAGTTCCAGCTTAATGGGTTCCACAGCTAAAAGCCAAAGCAGCAGAGAGTCAGTGCCCCAAGTCAGCCGTAACATCCAAGTGCTCGCGGCAGATATTGGTCTCAAATCAATCAGTCGGGGTGTTGTTCTCGGTGAGGGTTTTTATATTAGTGTTTCTAAAAACCACAAAGCTAGGCCATTTGCTTAAATCATCGTTAGAAAGAATGCTGAGTGCCCAGATGGGATTTCTAGTTTCTGTGCAAATGAAATCACACTAGTCCAGATTTTATTCGCTCAAAACTACTAGGGAAGCAGTAGGATTTGGTTTCAGTGCTGCCAAAAAGCAGGAATTCACTTAAGTTTTAATTCTGAAGCAATCCTGGTGTTAATGTTGTAGCTGGGGTCAGGCAGCAAGGGGGCCGGGGCCCCCGCTGTGCTGGCTGAGGAAGCCCGGACCTCTCCCAGTTCAGGCTCACTCTCGCTGGAGGTAGACCCGCTGTTGATGGCATAGACGCTCTCCGCGACTCCCTGAGCTGAAGCACAGCCATCTGGCTCTTTCTTCTCCCTGGGGCTAGACAAGCCTGGGAGGACGGCCATCTTCCCGGTCTGCCTGTTGGGCAGCAAGGACATGGTGTAGTCTGCAATGATCCCGCCCACATCTAAGTTGCATGCCTGGTCGAAGGCTAGGAAGCCCACGTTGGCATTTGCCTCACACACCACGAAGGAGCCATCGTCCATGATGAGAAGATCGATGCCACAGAAGTCCATGCCCAGGATGTTGGACACCTGGATAGCCAGCTGCTTGCCTTGCTCCGTCAGTGGGCACATGACACCCACACCACCTGTGGGGAAATCACAGTGATGTAACGGTGACATTGCAGCTGAGCAGGACCCTATGGGGGCTTCCTAGAACAGACCCCCACCCATGTTCTCCGCCTGCCTTTTGAATGTAGAAAAACTTTAGTCAAAGAATAAATTTAATCAGAGAAGTGAGAACATGCAGAAAGGAAAACAGTCCAGCAAGACAAAATAATAATTCTTGAGCCATTAAACAAAGCAAGGACCTTTAGCTCTCCCTCAAGGACTATAGATAATATTCTGAGCCATGTCCTTCGAGCTGTTTGCAAATACTGAAACCCTCACCAGGTCAAAGAAGTTAACTGTATGCTGTCCACACGCATGGAGACCCCAGACCAGTAGGAACCAGAAGGCTGATGATGCTGAGTCCCCATTATCTCATCACTGACCAATAAGAAGAATGTCCATGAGCTGATCATACCCAGCTCCTTGAACACTATGAGACTCCTCACTACCCACCTCCAGGGTGGGACACACAGTCTGTGAGCATTAGCCCTCTGTGGCCCCCTTTGCCTGGCAAAGCAATAAAGCTATTTCTTTCTGTTCTGTGCTATGCTTAGTTGTTCAGTTGAGTCTGACTCTTTCCGACCCTATGGACTGTAGCCCACCAGGCTCCTCTGTCCATAGCATGCTCCAGACAAGAATACTGGAGTGGGTTGCCATGCCTTCCTCCAGGGGATCTTCCCAACCCAGGATTGAACCCAGGTTTCTCACATTGCAGGTGGATTCTTTACCGTCTGACCCACCAGGGAAAGTCCAAGAATACTGGAGTGGGTAGCCCATCCCTTTTCCAGGGGAACTTTCTGACCCAGGAATCAAACCAGGATCTCCTGCATTGCAGGCAGATCTTTACCAACTGAGTTACCTATAGAATTGCTTTCTACTTCTCCCAAAACTCTGTCTCTGAGATTTAATCCAGCCCCAGTGTACAGAGGCCAAATTTTGGCAACAATACCAGACACCAACTGATGAGTCAAATGACCTTTCAAAGGAAGAGGGGTATGCTGGTGAGAGGTAGTGAAATTGGCATTTTTATTACTCACAAAAGGTCTGCATGGAAATCAGGACACTCTTTGAGAAAGTAATATGAAAATAATACTCTTCTCTAGAGTTTAAAAAAATGTTTATATTCTCTGACCCAGTCAATCCACAACGAAGGAAATAATCTTATATAATAGGGAAAAAAGCTTTATGCACAAATATGCTGGTGGCAGTTATTCAAAATACTGGAAAATCAAAATGCTGGTACATAGTAGTCATTTGATATTTGTTAATGAGTAAATAAAATACTATCATCTAAGTAGCTCACAATAGAAGAAAGGAGCATAGTTTACAGCCATTACTAAAAATGATGGTGAGTTTGAGATCACATGGGAAAATATTAACACTTAAAAGGTATAAAGGCTGTGCAGTATGACCATAATTATGCCAAAAAAAAAAACAAAAAAAAAACCCCACCAAACCATTGTCAGAAACACCACCACCAAAATGTTAACATTGGTTGTCTCTAGATGTTGGGATTAATGATAAATATCTTTTTTCATTTGACTGTGCCATATTTCCTAACTTTTCTACATTGAAGATGCATTAGAAGAAACAAAATTAACTTATTATTTTCTGAGAGAGGCTTGTGATACAAAAATTCCATACCAAGAGGGAGTCTGCTTAGTCGTACTTGTTAAAAAGCTAAGACCTCTGATTTAATTGTCTCCCTTTAGTCTTCCTGCAAAGATAACACTTGGGACTTCCTTGGTGGTCCAGTAGGATACGAATTCGCCTGCCAATTCAGGGGACACAGGTTAGATCCCTGGTCCAGGAAGATCTCACATGCCTCAGGGCAACTAAACCCTGTGCCCACAACTACTGACGCCCGTTCTCCAGAGCCTGTACTCTGCAACAGGAGAAGCCACTGTAGCAAGAAGCCTGTGTACTGAGAGGAAAAGTAGCCCCCACTCACCACAACCAAAGCCCCTGCAAAGCAACAAAGACCCAGCAAAGCCAAAACAAATCAATCAAGTGGCTAAAAAAAAATGACAACTTAAAAACACAACACTTGTATTCTCATAAACTGATGACTTATACCTTATCTCTGCCTCTCCATCACTTATTACATTGTATGAGGGAAAGGTTATTAAGCTTTAAAACAGTTCATAAAAAAAAAGCAATATGAATAAATTACAAAGTTGTAGTATTTTCCAGTTAAAGAATGAATTTTGTGAAGCAATTGAAAAAGACAAACTGATAATACATAAGGTTTGATACTGTGGCAAGACAGGAGTGTCATGAAAATTAAATGAGATAATATACTAGGTACAGTGTCAACCTTAGCCTAGCATTTGCTTCTATCACAGCACTTTAGTCACTGTATCTTACAATGATCTGTTTATACATCTTCTTTACTGGACTATAAGCTTCCTGAGGGTGAGGACTTTCATTAATCCTTACATTACCCGCATCTACCCTGGAGCCCACTCTGGGAGACTGCTCAACCACACTCCAGTTGAAGGACTGGATTTCGGCCTCATTAGTCACCAGATTTGATACACTCATCTGGCAATTTAGGAAATAACAACTGGGTATTTTTTCACATTGCCAACAAATTCCACTCATGACAGTAGTTGACAGTAGCTTTCTGTAATGAACATAAGAATTTCCATGCCCTCGGGACCATCTCCATTCACCACAACAGAAAACAAGCCTTATCAACAGGTTAATGGGATGGGGTTATGCATTTGACCCAAACAAACTGCAGCTTTCTAATAACATCAAATATAGAAGAAAATCACAGTTAAAGAAAAAAAAAAAAGAAATACAATTTCAATTATCAATGCAAGGTAAAAGCATATGCTGTGTCTCCTGCCATTACCTTGGTTTACTTCTCATTCTCTTTCCTTTTATTTTTTTTTTGTTTTTGGCCATAACACATTGCTCCCAGGAGTTCCCAGACCAGGGATTGACCTCATGCCCTCAGCAGTGAAAATGCAGAGTCTGAACCACTGGAACCCCAAGGAACACCCTACTGCCTTAGTTTTAGACTCACCTTACTTCGACCTGAGCTGTTGCCAGTTTCCAAAATCAGCTCCCCTGCCTCCCTCCTATGCCTTCAATCCATCCTCTTTCCAGACATCAGTTTTTCTCGATCACCAGATCTCCTGTTGCTCCCTTGTTTAAAGGGAGTTCACACTGCAGTGTCCTGACGTTCCCTGGTTTGACCTCCGTCACGGCCCTTATACCCACCTGTCCCCCACCTGGACTGCTTACTGCCAAGGGAAAGGGCTTGCTTCTAATTCCTCTCTGTGACCCTGGCACCTCGCAGAGGGTCTGATAGGACAGGAGGAATGAAGACACCCTGACCGGGTGCAAACATCCTGAGATGGTGAAGGACAGGGAAGCCTGGTGCGCTGCAGCCCATGGGGTCACAAACAGGTGGACACGACTGAGCAACTCAACCACGAAACATCCTGATGAGAAACCCCGGTGGCTCCCCCCGCCCAACAGCCGCACTCTGAGCTTCGGTGCCTCACCGAGAGAGCAGTTGCTCTGCATCCGTCCATCTGTGGAGCAGCGAAGCATGGAGCCTATCACCTGGCCGCCGACTACCACCACCCGGATGTCTTTTCCGTGGGACTCCTTCACGTACTTCTGGAACAGGTAGGGCACGTCGTGGCGGATCAGGTGGCAGATGTCTGAGAGGTGGTGTTTATCTCGTGCGAGAAAAACACCTTTTCCTTTAAGAAGAAAGACAAAGAGCAAAAAAAGGAGTTAGACACGCCTCTGAGCACGGTCCTTGCCATCCCACCTTCTGGTCCAGAGTCAACCATTCTTTCCCAACCTGCCTCACTCTGGCCCCTTCAGCTTCTCTGAGCTGACTCTTGTGCCTTCTCAAATGGCCATCAAATTTTATTTTCTCTGGGTTTTACTCACCTCCCTCTCTGTTCACAATGTTTTTTTTCCCCCCCAAAAATGAAATAAAAATGTATTCCAGAAACACACAGAAGAGGCCAAAGTAAAATCTTAAGAATCTAGTTAATTTGGGTCCAAAACTAGAGGATGCTGATATGATAGTCCCATGTCTCATTCACTTTTGTTTAAATCCCCAAAACTTACACCATGTCAATCAATGTTTATGGAACATAATTAACTGAACATACTTTAGAGAAATTCCCAGTTGAGATGGAGACAGACCACAAAAGATAATGACACAGCCTGATATGGCATTAGGAGAGGTCAGTGCTGAATACTATGGGAGTTCAAAAAGTAGCCACTGCCAGATGTCCTGAATTTTCAAACATAAGAAATGTATTATTTGCCTTATCCATTTAATTTTATTTTTTTTTCTTTAAAAACGACATTTGTATCAAAAATCTTAAAATGAAGAGACAATGATTAACCGCGTGTATGGAATTAGAAATTACAAATTGTTAGAGTTCTCTTGGTACATCACAACAGTAAAATTTTGCTCTGTGCTTCTGGAGGAACACCCTAAAAGAGAAAACCAAAAATTTAAAAAAAATTATATAAAAGGGGAGCTAAATACCTGAACATTGGAACAAAATGAAGTAAAAAATTTAAAAAAGAAAAAAAAAACCCATTGCATTACAAGTAAGTTACATTTTAAAGGCTGGAAAGAATAAAGAATTCACCTAACAACAGGCCCTACTGTCCTGGCTCCTTCAGGAAGATTATTAAAAGTAAACTGGGAAGTAGTTTGGGGAGGAATAACAGATTCTGGGATCTGGTGGGAAGTTCACAGGTTGGCACCGGCTGGAACAGCTGAGTTTTGAAGGCACTCTGCAGACACAGGGGTGCTGGGGGCCCTGAATCACATTTGTGAAGTTTCTGTACTGTAGTTTAAAGAGCTAGCCATCAAAACCATGTATGGCCAACCAATACGAACAAAAAGCTAAATCTAAAAAAACGCACACACAACAGTACACACAAAAATGTGCAGATCTGTAACATTTTTTTTTTTCCACAGCTGATAAAAAAAAATACTACCGCTCTCCCCCAGACTCCCCTTTGATACAGTAGGTAAACAAAATAGATTTTTTTTCCCCCCACAAATTATCAGCATTTCTCCATTTAATTTTAAAAGGAATGACCCATACTTCTATTGATATCTGGGGAAAGCATTCGTACTTGACTCCAAATTTTTTCTTTTCTGCCTGAATCACTTACATTTTTGAATTACTTGACATCTGCTTTTCCACTTGCACATTAGCTAACAGATCTGGGCAGGGGGGCCTGATGGGTTTCCTCTACAAATCTGACAAGAACATACTGTACCCTGAACCTTGTTAGCAAATATGGAACAAAGAGATGGTCTTCCTAAGATCTGTTACTACCTTAAAAAGAGTGGGACATTTCTGAAGTCTCAAAAAAAGAGAGGGATGGGTATCAGTCCCCAGTGGCGAATAACATAAAAAAGTAACCTCCAAAACATGCCTTGGTCATTGGACATTTGGCACCAGGAGATCTGGCGTCTGGCAGCAGGTGGCAGGGATTCAATGACAGGCAATGCGAGGATTTTCAGTAGAAATGGGAGCTAAAAACAGGTTCCTTGGTTCCTGGCACAGAGGTTCCAATATGGGGCTTAGTCTGCAGTTAATTAAGGAGCTACAGTTTTAAAGAAAGGAGGGAAAAAACTAGGGTGGGGTGGGGAGAAGAGTGCTAAGATTATTTAATCATCTACTGTGTGCCAAATACTTTATATTTTTAAATTATATCTTTCATATTTCATGCTAGCTCTGTGAAGGCATTAGGACAAGTATAGCTATTTTTGTTTGACAGAAAAGAAAAATTAGGGCCCACAAGATTAGTAACTTTCTCAAGGGCACATCTTGCATGATGAGTCCACTGCCTTCTTGAGATTTATTTCCATATACCAGAGTCTAACAACTGCTACAACTTTGTTCACTCCCTATCCACTGTTACTCAGATGCTGTGTGTTACAACCAATCTGAAAATGAAATTAAGAACACCATTCCACTTACAATAGTATAAAAAGGAATACATGTAGCCAAACAGGTTTAAGACTTATTCACAGAAAACTACAAAACATTTTTGAAAGAAATTAAAGACTGAAATAAGTGGAAAGACACTCCATGTTCAAAAAATGGAAGACAATAGTGTTAAGATGGAAATACTCCTCAAATTGACCTACAGATTCAATGTAATCCCCACCAAACTCCAACTTCCTTTTACTGCAGAAATTGATATGCTGATCCTAAAATTTATATGTAAATTTATGGGACTCCAAATAGCCAACACAATCTTGAAAAAGGAGGACAAAGGTGGAGGACTTGAACTTCCCAATTTCAAAACTTTCTACGGGTGGCTCAGATGGTAAAAGAATCGGCCTGCAATGCGGGAGATCCAGGTTTGATCCCTGGGTGGGGAAGATCCCCTGGAGAAGGGAATGGCAACCCAATCCAGTATACTTGCCTGGAGAATCCCATGGATAGAGCAGCCTGGTGGGCTCCATACCGTCCATGAGGTCGCAAAAAGTCAGACATGACTGCATGACTAACATACATATGCACACACAACAGTGTGGCATAAGGGTAGACATATAGATCAATGAAACAGAACTGAGAACCCAGAATAAACATCATTCAGATGGTCAATTTTGGATTTTTGACAAGAGTTCTAAGAGCATTCAGTGGAGAATCAACAGTCTCTTCAATAATAATACCGGGAAAACTGGATATCCACAGGCAAATGAATGAAATTTGACTCCATCACCCCATATACAAAAATTAATTCAAAATGGATCAAGCACTCCAAATGTAAGGGCTAAAAGTGTAAAACTCTTAGAAAGAAAAAAGGTGTAAATCTGTATGACCTTGGATTAGGCAAGCACAAAATGACATCAAAAGCACAAGTAATCAAAAGAAAAAATTGAACTTCATCAAAATCAAAACCCTCTGTACATCGAAGGATGCTATCAAAAAAAGTGAAAAGACGACCTACAGAGTAGGAAGAAATCATGCTCAAATTATGTATCTGATAAGAGTGTAGTAACCGCAATATAGAAAGAACTCTAAAAAATTTAATAAAAAGATCAGTAAACCAACTGAAAATGGGCAAAGAATTTGAAAAGTCATCTTTCCAAAGAAGATACCAAAATGGACAATAACATGAAAAGATGTTCAACATTAGTCACTAGGGAAATACAAATCAAAATCATAGTAAGATACCACAAACACCCACTAGGATGGCTATAATAAAAACAAATTACACATTTAAAAGTTGCTAAGAGAGTGAATCTTAGAAGTTTTTATAACAAGGAAAAAAATTCTGCACCTATGATAGATACTAACTTACTGTGATCATTTCACAATATATACAAATATTGAATCACTATGATGTACACCTGAAACTAATATAATGTTACACGTCAATTATACCTCAATTAAAAAAGATTTAAAAAATAAATCTGTAAAATAGACCTATATATTACTAATGCTTGGCAAACATGCATTTTTGTTCTTTTTTGTTTGTGACTTATTTTTATGGTGGAGCTATGGTGACCATTTACATCACTTGCCTAGGCCAATTAATATACCTAATATAAAAGCTTTATTTAGAATGTGGTGAAAATAGAATACTCATACATTGCTGGTAGGGACATAAAATGGCATAACTGTTGTGGAACATCATTGTAGGGAAACATTGGTGGTTTCCCTAATGTTAAACACAAGAGTTACCATGTGACCCTGCAATTCCATTCTTAGGTATATATATACCCAAGCGAAATGAAAACATATGTTCACACATATGTGCACGAATGTTCACATCAGCATTATTCATAAGAGCCACAAAGTAAAACAACCCAAATGCCCATCAATGGATAGCAGATAAACAAAATGTGGCATATCCATATAAAATACTATTGAGTCATAAAAAGGGATAAAAAACTGATCCATTCTACAAAATGGATGATCCTTACAAACATTACACTAAAAGAACCAGACACAAAAGGCCACATATCGTATGGTTCCATTGACAGGAAACACCCAAAAGAGGCAAATCCATAGAAACAGAAAGTAGATTAGGTGTTGCCAGGGACCAGGGGAGGCACCGCTGGGACTGACCTTTGACAAGCACAGGGTTTCTTCTGGAGGTGATGGAAATATTGTGCAATTAGATAGTGGGGGCTACCGTGGTGGCTCAGACAGTGAAGAATCTGCCTGCAATGCAGGGGACCTGGGTTCGATCCCCTGGTCAGGAAGATCCCCTGGAGAAGGAACTGGCTACCCACTCTACTTTTCTTGCCTGGAGAATTCCATGGACAGAGGAGGAGCCTGACAGTCTATAGTCCATGGGGTTGCAAAGAATTGGGCATGACTACTGAGTGACTAACATTTACTTACACAATGGTTGTACTGAAGAGTAAAAACACTAAAATCCTCATAACTGTACAACATAAAATGGTACATTTTTTGTTTTATGAATTATCTCTTAATTTTTAAAATATCTAAAACTACTGCATCTGCTATTTAGTTTATTTATCGTCTGTCTTACCTTTCTACAACGTGAGCTCCTTGAGGGCAGGAAGTTTTGTTCTGTTCCTTTCTGTATCCCCCTGGCACTTTGTGGGCACTCAATAAATATCAGTTGAATTTTATTTCATGTATGTTTCACCACAATAAAAAACTAGTTGAGACATTGCATTTTTGCACTGCAGTATATCCGAACAGTATTCAGAGCCCCACCTCACCATCCCAACTCATTTCTCTTACTCCTTAACTCTTTCCCCAGGTTGCTTTGCCCACCCCGGCTTCTGCATGCTGCTTACCCAGTTCAAATTCCACATTCCAACTGAAGTCTCCTTTCCTTCCACGAAGCCTTCCCTGCCTCAGGGCAGAGCGGACCCCTCCCTCCGTGAGGCTGAAACAGGCGCAAGGACCTGCATGCCATAGTGCATCACCCTGCAATGCAACATCTCTACCCTCTACACAGCAAAGACCAAGAGCAGGGTGTGTGTCAGGCTCACGGGAACTTCTCGTTCCGTGTCCACCCAGGGTACCTCCTGTCACTCCAGATGCCCTGAGCAGTAAAGGATGCCATCTGGGTATCATCAGGAGGTACCCGCTCACATACCACAGGGGAGGGGAACTGCTTTCGGCTGCACACATCCTCTCCACTACTGTGTCCTGAGCTCTGTAGGAGGTCCTGGGGACAGAGATGGGCAGGACCAAGTTCCCACCTCTGAGCAGCTGCAGTCAAAGGCACAGAAATCTATACCTGTCGGAAAGTGTAGTACTACGCTGGAGGCAAGGATGAAGCGCTTCGGAAACACAAAGGGAAGAGTGATTAACTTTGGGAGAGAGGGAAGGAGACCAGGGTTGTGGAGGGAGAAGAAATGATGTGAAGCTGGCTTTAATGCACAGCAGAAGCTCACTGGAGCACAGAGGAAGGCAGGGTCCCCAGAAAAGGGAAGAGAACAAAGCCTTTTTAAGAGAGCAGGAGACACAGTCTAGTCTAGAATGGATTATGGAGTGTTCAGGGGGCCAGAGAAGGCTGCCAAGGAAGGTGGACACTGCTCCTCCAGGGTGAGGAATAGGAACTGTGTCTAACAGGCAACACAAGCTCTTGGGAAGGTTTTTCAGCAAAGGGGTGACAAGAAGAGATCTTTGCTCCAGAGAAACTGCTTCCACAAAGACACAAAGAGGATGCACTGGTAGTGGAGCTCGGGAAACCAGTCAGAAGCAAGTCAGGAGTCTACTGCGAGAGGCTAGGGAACGGCCGGCAAGGGTGTGGACAAAGCGAGAACAGCGGGGACAGAGCTAAGGACTGCACCACAATTTCCGCCAGGGGGCGCTCCGTCTCTCCGAGCAGCGCTCCTGCAGCTCGGGGCGAGGGGCTGGTCCAGGCAGAGTTGCCGCCCAATCAGAAGCCGGGGCAGAGGGCACTGACCCCGGTGTCCCCGCGTGCTCTTCACCACCACCGGGTAGCCCAGCGGCTCGGCTTCATCGATCATCTTGGAAAAGTCTTCATGTCCACCTGCCAAGAAAAGCAAAAGTCAGGGAAGGTGAGGGTGATGGTTGGGGGGCTCTGTGGGAATTCTTTAGAGGCCTCGCGTCTCTCTGATTAAGGCAATTTGAACCCATTCCATCCGACAGACTATGTATTTTGTATCTGTCATCCAAAAGGTGGGGGCAGAGAGATATGGTAATCGGCATTATCATGGGCTTCTACGTGACAGAGGCTTCACATGCTCCAGTCCATGTCATCATCATGACAAGCCCATGGGCAGGGCGGGGATTTTTTTTCCCTTATCATGGCTGGGGTAGGCAGATCTCTAAGGCCCCCGAGATTCCTACCTGCTGGTGTACATGCCCTGTATAACCCACCTCCTAAGTGTAGGAGGGGCCAGTGACTATGCTGGGACAGCATTCCTGCGATCAGGCTAATAATCAGTTGACTCGAATTAATTAAAAGGGAGATATTCTTGGTGGGCCCTGTCCCAATCAGGTGAGCCCTGTAAAAGGTGAAGCAGCAGAGAAACCCTCCTGCTGGCCTTAGGGGAGTGAACTGCCATGGTGGAGGGAAGTCCATGTGACAGGGCCAGGCGGGCCGCCTCTAGGAGCTGACAATGGCCCTAAGTTAACAGGCAGCAGAGAGCGGGGACTCGGTCCTATAGCTATGAGGAACTGAATGCCAACCAGCGAGCCTGGAAGACCCCAGACTTCAGCCTAGTGAGACCTGAGTATAGCACCTGGCTATGCCATAGCTAGACTTCAGACCTTCCGAAACTGGGAGTTGGTAAATGGGTGTTGTCTAAGCTGCTGAGTTTTCAGTAGATTGTTATACAGAGGTAGAAAACCATTATCCAAAGAAACCAAGTCTGGGATTTGTCTCATCCAAGGTTAAGGCATGACTGAATTGGCTCCACTATACACTTTTAAGCATTCATTTAAAAACTATGAATATTAATATGTATTAAAATCCTTCTAAATTGTTTTATAAGCTTCCTTGATTTCCTACACCTTTGCATCTTTGTTGTTGTTGTTTAGTCGCTAACTGGTGTCTGACTTTTGCGACCCCGTGGACTGTAGCCCACCAGGCTCCTCTGTCCATGGTATTTCCCAGGCAAGAATATTGGAGTGGGTTGGCATTTCCTTCTCCAGGGGCTCTTCCCTACCCAGGGATCAAACCCCATGTCTTCTGCATTACAGGCAGATTCTTTACCACTGAGCCACCAGGGAAGCCCTTTTGTATCTTTAAAGGACCATTATTCTTCCTACCACAGGTGTTACAGTTCATCAATTTTTTTGCAAAGCAAAATACTCTGAAATACTAATAAGACCTGTCACCAAAGTGCTAATGATTTTTTAAAATGTAAAGCAGCATACAGAGGCAATGCAGGTAAACAGGGGCATCATCACAGTGAAAACATTTTATAAGAAGAGAACTCCTAGCTTCCTGATACTCACTGATAAAGGTAACTCCTCCCTAACCGTCCTTTTGTCCTTCCCTAGAATACAATGCAAGGAAGGCCCTTTATTTATTTACTTATGGCTGCATGGCATGTGGAATCTTAGTTCCCCAACCAGGGACTGGACCTGCACCCCTTGCATTGGAAGTATGGAGTCTAAATCACTGGAGTGCCAGGGAAGTCCCAAGAGGGATTTTTCTTATCTGAGGCCATCCCTGCATCTGGGCCACAGACCCCTTTCCCTCTCACCTCCTCAGGGATTTTGCAACATTAAGTGTTCTCCCTCTGCTGTATCTTCAACCTCTCAGTTCAGAATGGCAGCTGCATTTAAGACATGCTCAGTTGTCTCCCATCTTAAACAAACAAAACCCGTTCCTTGACCCTGAATCATCCCTTAATTACAACCTTGAAGAAAGTAAGGAAAACCACTAGACCATTCAGGTATGACCTAAATCAAATCCCTTACGATTATACAGTGGAAGTGAGAAACAGATTTAAGGGACTAGATCTGATAGAGAGTGCCTGATGAACTATGGACGGAGGTTCATGACACTGTACAGGAGACAGGGATCAAGACCATCCCCAAGAAAAAGAAATGCAAAAAAGCAAAATGGCTGTCTGAGGAGGCCTTACAAATAGCTGTGAAAAGAAGAGAAGCCAAAAGCAAAGTAGAAAAGGAAAGATAGTCCCATTTGAATGCAGAGTTCCAAACAACAGCAAGGAGAGATAAGAAAGACTTCCTCAGTGATCAATGCAAAGAAATAGAGGAAAACAACAGAATGGGAAAGACTAGAGATCTCTTCAAGAAAATCAGAGATACCAAGGGACTATTTCACGCAAAGATAGGCTCAATAAAGGACAGAAATGGTATGGACCTAACAGAAGCAGAAGATATTAAGAAGAGGTGGCAAGAATACACAGAACTGTACAAAAAAGATCTTCACGACCCAGATAATCATGATGGTGTGATCACTCACCTAGAGCCAGACATCCTGGAATGCAAAGTCAAGTGGGCCTTAGGAAGTATCACTACGAACAAAGCTAGTGGAGATGATGGAATTCCAGTTGAGCTATTTCAAATCCTAAAAGATGATGCTATGAAAGTGCTGCATTCAATATTTCAGCAAATTTGGAAAACTCAGCAGTGGCCATGAGACTGGAAAAGGTCAGTTTTCATTCCAATCTCTAAGAAAGGCAATGCCAAAGAATGCTCAAACTACCGCATAATTCCACTCATCTCACACGCTAGCAAAGTAATGCTCAAAATTCTCCAAGCCGGGCTTCAGCAATACGTGAACCGTGAACTTCCGTATGTTCAAGCTGGTTTTAGAAAAGGTAGAGGAACCAGAGATCAAATTGCCAACATTCGCTGGATCATCAATAAAGCAAAAGAGTTCCAGAAAAACATCTATTTCTGCTTTATTGACTATGCCAAAGCCTTGGACTGTGTGGATCACAATAAACTGAAAAATTCTGAAAGAGGTGGAAATACCAAACCACCTGACCTGCCTCTTCAGAAATCTGTATGCAGGTCAGGAAACAACAGTTAGAAGTGGACATGGAACAACAGACTGGTTCCAAATAGGAAAAGGAGTACATCAAGGCTGTATATTACCACCCTGCTTATTTAACTTCTATGCAGAGTACTTCACGAGAAATGCTGAGCTGGATGAAGCAAGAGCTGGAATCAAGGTTGCTGGGAGAAATATCAATAACCTCAGATATGCAGATGACACCACTCTTATGGCAGAAAGTGAAGGAGAACTAAAGAGCCTCTTGATGAAAGTGAAAGAGGAGAGTGAAAATGTTGGCTTAAAGCTCAACATTCAGAAAATTTAAGATCATGTCATCCGGTCTCATCACTTCATGGAAAACAGATGGGGAAACAGTGGAAACAGTGAGAGACTATTTTTTTGGGCTCCAAAATCACTGCAGATGGTGACTGCAGTGAAATTAAAAGATGCTTACTCTTTGGCAGGAAAGTTATGACCAGCCTAGACAGCACATTAAAAAGCAGAGACATTACTTTGCCAACAAAGGTCCATCTAGTCAAGGCTATGGTTTTTCCAGTAGTCATGTATGGATGTGAGAGTTGAACTATAAAGAAAGCTGAGTGCAAAAGAATTGATGCTTTTGAACTGTGGTGTTGGAGAAGACTCTTGCGAGTCTCTTGGACTGCAAGGAGATCCAACCAGTCCATCCTAAAGGAGATCAATTCTGAGTGTTCATTGGAAGGACTGATGCTGAAGCTGAAACTCCAGTACTTTGGCCACCTGATGCTTAGAGTTGACTCATTGGAGAATACCCTGATGCTGGGAGGGATTGGGGGCAGGAGGAGAAGGGGACGACAGAGGATGAGATGGCTGGATGGCATCACCGACTTGAAGGACATGAGTTTGAGTAGACTCTGGGAGTTGGTGATGGACAGGGAGGACTAGCGTGCTGCGATTCATGGGGTTGCAAAGAGTCGGACGCAACTGAGCAACTGAACTGAAAGGATTCTCAAACTCTCTTTTATTAATTATTATTTTATTATGGTAAAATAGACATAACAAAATTTACCATTTAACCATTTCACGCAGCTCAGGCTTCTCTTCATTCTGCATGTTCTCCCTGAGTAATCTCCATTCTTGTGATTTCACTGAACATAATCGAAGTTTCCATATCTACTTCCATAGTCTACATCTTTCTCAGGAGCTCCAGATTCATTTATCTGCTGCCTACTGAATACTTTTACTTGCATATACTATAGACACCTCAAGCAGAATGTGTCCTAAACTCAAATAATCTCTGCCAATAATGCCTTGCCCTACCCACCAGTCTGTTTCTCCTCTTACCTGGAACACTCATTGAGTGTTTGCTTTCACATCTGGTGGCCCAACCAGAAACCAGAGTCACTCTTGATTCCTCTCCACCCTCCTAACACCCAGTCAATCATCAGGTCCTCATATCTGTCTCCTTCTTACATCTTGAATCTGTTCACTTCATTCCTACTCTAACCACCTTAGTTTTGACCATCATTGCTCACCTGCATCATTTATAAAGCCTACCACTCTATATGGCTTCCCTGATAGCTCAGTTGGTGAAGAATCCGCTTGCAATGCAGGAGACCTCAGTTTGATTCCTGGATCAGGAAGATCCCCTGGAGAAAGGAAAGGCTACCCACTCCAGTATTTTGGCTTGGAGAATTCCATGGACTATATGGGGTTGCAAAGAGTCTGACACAGCTGAATGACTTTCACTTTCACCACTATATATCCTGTCTCTACTTTACCTCTGGTCTAATTCCTTTTCTGCAGTGTAGCCAAAGTGATATTCTGACCTCTGATCAGGCCATTTCCTTGCTTAAAGCCCTCCAATAATTTCCTGTTAGTCTCAGAATTACCCCAACCTCATTCATATACTGTAGATGGCAACTTCTTATCCTTCTAGCCATGTATCTCCACTCTAGTTCCCTGATGTTCTACAAATTACTCAAAATAACACCAATTGGTCATGTTCTGTCTTGCCTTTAAATCTTTCTATATTCTGCTTTCTTCTTAGATTGCTCCCTTGCCCACCTTGCTTTAGTTCGGTAACTTCAGCTTTATCTCTTTTGGGAAGTCTTCAATATCTTAAACTAAATTAGGAGCTCTCCTATGTAAACCCGTACCATCTTGCACTTACTGTTATCCTGGCACTTACTACACTGCACTGAAATTGCCTGTTTACTTGCTGTCCTCTGCCCCAGATGAACTGGAAACGCCTTGAGAGCAGGACTCTCCTACTTCCTGCGAGAGCAGAGTGCCTAGGGTGGTAGTTGGCACATAGTGTGTCCCAGCTACATAGTTAATGAGCGAATTCCAGAGAAAAAGGAGCAAAGACATTTCAGACAGAGGGAATGACTATGATAAAGACTCAAGGTATTGACTCAACTAAGATGAGCAGATTCACCTTGAAAGCCAGCAAGAGCTACTAGAGGGCTTCTGGGGAGAGAGAACATAAGAGATGTGGGCAATTTGGAAAAACAAGTCTCAATTCTACTTTTAGGACACTCACCATAGGAGAAGGTGTCTGGCATGGGGACCCCATGCCCAGCCAGCTCCTGGAATGTCCAGAATTTGTTGATGCAGTTTAGAATGCTCTGTGGGCGGTTGACTAAGCGGCAGCCCAGCTTCTCCAGGTGTCGCAGGACGGTGATGTCACTGTCCGACTGCACAGAGGGCGTGGGCACGCGGACAAGCACCACGTCTGGGAAAGTGGTGAGCGCCTTCTGGTTCAGCTGCAGGCCTGCAAGCAAAGGGAGAAGTGAGCTGTGTGCTGGCTGTCTAATCCCACCAGAAGCACTGGTTCCAACAGACTCCTCAAGACTGAAGTTAGCGGGAAGAAGAGCCTTGAAAATGGCACGTGAATATCCCATTGCAATGAGATGCTACTGTCCATCTTATACTCCAAGAAAATGGGCAGAGTATGACACTGAGGAAATACAAAAGAGTGAATGGGGGCGGGGGAAGAAGGCAGCATACTGAGACTAATCCAAGCCAGAAAAATCCATAGGACATAATAGTCCAGTACCTCCTTCCATGTAGACCTATTAATGACATTTGAACATTGAAGTCGCTCAGTCGTGTCCGACTCTTTGTGACCCCCACAGACTGTAGCCTACCAGGCTCCTCGTCCATGGAATTTTCCAGGCAAGAGTACTGGAGTGGGTTGCCATTTCCTTCTCCAGGAGAACTATTAATAGTAGTCCCTAAAACGTAGAGGCTTAGGAGCCTGGAGACAATAACAGGGAATGAAGTATAAGTCACTTAAGTTAACTTTACTACTCTCATAATTTCATCTTGAAAAGTCATCTGGAATATTATGAATAAAATGAATGTAAAAATGTCAGTGTTAAGTGAAAAAGAAAAGATATAAAATTACTGATACAAGTTAGAAAAGGTATGTCAACATTTTAACAGTGGGTAATGGGATTATAGATGATTTCCTATATTATAATTATCCATATTTTCCAAAATGTCTCCAACTGCGTATTATCTATATAACAAAAAACTTAAAAAATAATCAATCTACTAAAAGTCAATTCAATATTAAGAAAAACTAGAATGCATCACAAAACAATTAATCTGTATAGCCAAAGGACTTAAACCTGCATGACACTGGATGAACTGGGAGTATTAGCTTGGGATGAAGAGTCAGAGGAACAGGAGTGAAGTCTTCAACTGTCTGTAGGGTTCCATGCAGAAGAATTACTTGGCTTGTCTTCTGTGACCTCAGGAGAAGAAGCTGAGGAGCTATCCATAAAAGCATTATTTTGTCTGTCTGCTCACTGCTATGACCCCAGCCCCTAGTACAGTATCTGGCACGTGGTAGGCATTCCATGTTTGTTTAATTGTATAGAAGCTACATAGAGATAGATTTGGACTCAACAAAAGGGATAGTTTTCCGTTGTCTTAGGATGGAATGGGCTGAGGCTCATTAGGTCATTCAAGGATGGCACAGAAGGAATGTCAAGGTTAGATAAGCTCACAGCAACCTGCTTGGTCTCTGATAGCCTATGGTTCGGAGAAGGCAATGGCACCCCACTCCAGTACTCTTCCCTGGAAAATCCCATGGATGGAGGAGCCTGGTGGGCTGTAGTCCATGGGGTCACTAAGAATGGGACACGACTGAGAGACTTTCACTTTTCACTTTCATGAATTGGAGAAGGAAATGGCAACCCACTCCAGTGTTCTTGCCTGGAGAATCCCAGGGACGGGGGAGCCTGGTGGGCTGCCGTCTATGGGGTCGCACAGAGTCGGACACGACTGAAGTGACTTAGCTGGGGCAGAGCAGCAGCCTGTGGTTTGTATTACTCTTAGTAGTTCACTAGGCATCTCCAGTGCACTCAGCATTTGGGGATACAGTGAGAGGGACAAGAAGTGGACCAGCGAGGGCAATGAGACGTGAATTCAAGGAATAACTTGGTCTGCCCTAATGAACCTTAAAGGAGTCTCTAACAGGCTCCACAGAAAACCTTGTAAACATAGTTTGAGAACCATGTTATAGACTTTAACCTAAAGCACCTTTGATTTCCTAAGTGATAAAAGTGCACAACCATATTAATTTCAAGAAAATAAAAGTTACTAAGGAAGTTACTATTTCTCTACTGGGGGATGAATAATATCAATACAAAAACTCTAAGCAAAACAAAACAACAGCAACCAAACAGAAAAACCCAAACCACAAAACAACTACATGGCTCTAACTTGCACAGTTTCCTCCCATTCTAGATGTTTCACCAATTTAAAGCAAAGAGAGTAAGTGCAGTCATTAAGTTAAATTGTTTTTAGTACTTTTGTTGACAGCGTGAACCCAAGGAACTGGAACGTATTTCTCAGGGCTGATGTCTAAAGAGCATTCAGGTTATCTTCACTTTGCCATCAGAAAACAGTATCATTTATATGTGCTTTTTCCTTTGCCACTAATAGCCCCTGGGGAAAATAATCTGAAAGGGGGGAAAAGCAAACCCTGAGTAATATCCTGAAAATTGGTAGGAGAAGAAAGAAAGGTATTCAAGTTGGTGAAAAAGGTGAGTAAATACAGAACAGTCAGGGGAAAAGCAACAGCCCAGAATGACATTACATAATGAGGTAATATATGCAAAAATGCTTTGAGAACTACAAAATGCTATACATATGCAAGGCACTGGCATTTTTACTGCACAGACATTCTACGGAGCAAGGTAGGACACTTTATGGAGATTTGCACCACCCGATGAGAAAAATGGCTTTGCAACAGAAAAGTGACCTAGAGAGATGAGAAGCAGCAGAAACGTCTGGCTTTTAAATCTCAACACGAGACCACAGACAAACAGTTAAACTTCTAAATGGGAAGAAAAGAATTCAGTCATTTCTGGAAATACCAACCACAAGTGGACAGAGACAGCTCAGCCTCGACAAGCAGATTCACGTATACCTAGGAAGTCTTACCAGGACTTCATCTCTCTTCTCCAAAGGTAAATCTTTGGGCCTGGCTCATTCCAACTGAAGCCTTTAATAAACGAAGAATGGAATGGGTTAATGTGGAGCTGAAAAGGCTCTCGCAAGCAGTTAGACAGATGTGGCCTCTGACTGTGCTGGCCTCCAGCTCTGTGCAGAGAGGAGCATGATGGATTTAGGGAAAACATCAGCACAACCAGTTCTTTCTCTGCCCATTGACCCAACTCTAGCATCCATGCCACGGGGCAACGTCACTTGCCCCCTGATCACTCCCATTTTCTTTGCTGTCTGTACCTTGGGCTTCCCATGTGGTACCAGTGGTAAAGAATCTGCCTGTAATGCAGGAGATGTGGGTTTGATCCCTGAGTAGGGAAGATCCCCTGGAGGAGGACATGGCAACTCATTCCAGTATTCTTGCCTGGAGAATCCTGTGCACAGAGGAGCCTGGCAGGCTACAGTCCAAAGAGTCACACAGAGTCAGACATGACTGAAGCGACTTAGCACAGCATGTCACGGCACCTTGTCCAAATCAAACATTTCTAGAAGCAGGAGACAAGAGTCTGCAGCTTGTGATGGCATCCGTCAGCAGGAACGGCAGTTCCGCATAGCCACGGCCAAGAACAGCTTGGATTTAAGACTGGTGCTCGGCAAACCTGTCAGTGAATTCTAGAGCCTTTAACCACTTAGTAATCTCTCTCCCTCTCCCCATAAATATCTCCTCTCAGGAAAGGATGGAGCTTAATGTGTCACCTTTCCTGGGATCATTAGCGTTCCCGCTGCAATCTACGGGCCTTAAGCCAAGGGAATGAAGGGCTGATGCAGAACTCAGAGAGGGCAGGCCTCTGCTTTGCTGCCAAGGGATGGACGGAAAGCCCTGAACCATGAGGGGCTCGTTCCCTCAATAACAAGGGATTTCATGTGATTAGGTGCCCGAGTGCTCTTGGGTATCACCTTGACCTGGACGGCAGGGTGAAGGAAAGGAGCTGAGTTGCTTCTGGGATATTTGGGGTCTCTCAGGCTCCTAGACTGGGCTTGAGATTTACTATTTAGCCTTGAACCACTTTTTAAAAAAAAATTAAAATGATCACTCTGTCCCCGAACAGGTCCATAACATTGTGAGAATGATCAGACCCCAAACTAGTCAGTACAATGATGAATAACCAACCTCGCTTAAATCAACTTTTTGAAACCACAAAATTTCCTCCAGATTACTTCCAAAAAGAACAATATGCTTTCATGGGTAATTATGTTCTGATTTCCTTTTGACTCTATTCTTTATATTTGGAAATATTTTTAATGTATTAAAAACAAGATAGAAAAATGACTAACTTTTCCAAAGAATTGAGCCTGTTTTTCTTTCTAACCTACATATTGGATTAAATTAATTCTACAAAACTAGACTTTTGCATTTATATGTACAACAGCAGAGAAATCAACATAATAATACAGAGAAATAGCTTTAGAAATAACTCATTACTGGAAAGCAGAGCTCTAAAAATTAAAACCTATTTTCAATCATTCATACAAATACAGGGAAGAGTCAAGGATAATAAAAGGTGGAATCATTCAGATCTGAATTTGCCTAACATTTTGTGTTTGAGGGACTTTGGTAAGAACTTTCATATGTATTATCGTATTTAAATTAAAGAAGTTTCGTTTAAAAAAAACAAAACAGAACAGAACAGACGTAGTTGCTGAGAAAGAGTGATGACCTGGGAGTTTGGGGGTAGTAAATGCAAACTATTACATTTAGAATGAATGAACAAGGTCCTACTGTATAGCACAGGGAACTGTATTCAATATCCTGTGGATACTGGGAGTATCCATAGGGAACTATATTCAAAACCATAATGGAAAAGAATACAAAACAGAATGTATATTGTATATAACTCCGTCATTTTGCTGTCCCGCAGTGATTGACAGAACATTGTAAACCAACTATGCTTTAATTAAAAAAAAATGACATCTTGTATATGAATCCCTGTACTGGACTATTAAAAGTCTGCATTTACACAGACCTGATGCCCAGTGCAGAGAAGGCCATGGCACCCCACTCCAGTCCTCTTGCCTGGAAAATCCCACGGATGGAGGAGCCTGGTGGGCTGCGGTCCATGGGGTCGCTAACAGTCGGACACGACTGACAGACTTCACTTTCACTTTTCACTTTCATGCATTGGAGAAGGCAACGGCAACCCACTCCAGTGTTCTTGCCTGGAGAATCCAAGGTTGGGGGGAGCCTGGTGGGCTGCCGTCTATGGGGTCGCACAGAGTCGGACACGACTGAAGCAACTTAGCAGCGGCAGCAGCAGATGCCTAGTGGGTCACCACCCTTTAGATGTGTGGACACACAGCACTCATTCATATACACACATGTACATCCCCGGCTTCACAACGAAAATGCAAGCTTCAGAATTAAACCGGCAGGGCTTCCTTGGTGGCTCAGTGTTCAAGAATATGCCTGCTAATGCAGGAGACACGGGTTTGATCCCTGATCTGGGACAATCCTACATGCCGCGGAGGAACGAAGCCTGTGTGCCAGAACTATTGAGTCTGTGCTCTAAAGCCCAGGAGCCACAACTACCGAAGCCCACGTGCCCTAGAGTCCATGCTCAGAAACAAGAGAAGCCACTACAATAAGATCGCACAACTGCAACAAACAGTGACCCCCACTTGCCACAATGAGAGAAAAGCCCATGCAACATCGAAGATCCAGCACAGACAAAAAATAAATAATTGATTAAAAAAAAAAAACCCTAAACTGGCTTCGTGTATGCTAGGGAAAAAACACTCTTCATGTACAAAGCAAGTGGCAGAAGTAAGAAAAAGAGCAGGACACCATCGCAGGAGAGCCAGGATAAAGACCTCATGGGAGTTTTTAGAACCACTACACTTGAGTAGGATCGTGTTTACTACTAGCCACGGTTGGCAGTAAAGCTCAGAAAGGAATCAACACTATAAATAAAGTAAGTGGATAATAATCCATGAAGTGCTGCGCATTACCATGTCGTGTTAGGAGGAGTATGTGTCATCCCAAACATGATCTGGCTCATCCCAATCACTCTCTACATTTTCTCCAGTCTTTTTCTACCCTACCCCCCAGCATTTCCTCATACAGAAGTTATTTTTATTCTTACTATGCCACTCTTCCTTCCCTTTTAAAGGTCTTCGTTACAATGCTCAAAGAAAATCTCACCTCCACCTCATTAAGACCCACAGTCATTATGTGGCCACCTTCTCTTTCCACCAGATGCTATTTTGAGGTCATTTAACTCAGTTCAACCTTTATTGAACTGTTGCGATGAGTCAGACACAGGAATACAAAGATGAGCCAGGTGGTCTCTGCATACCAGTTTATTGTCTCCTTATGGAGAAGGATACTGACATCATTGTAATTCATTCAGTCACTCAACACACATTTATCATTGCACGTAGTCATTCAGTGAAGATTGAGCACCTACTTTGGGCCAAACCCAGTGCTGGTTTTGGGTTTACCCAGCAGGACTCTTGGAGACAAGGACTGAAGTACAAGAGGATTATCATCAGGGTGGTAATTTCAGGAAACACTGGGAGGGGAGTGGAAAAGACAATGCTGCAAATAAAAGGTGTCTTAGGAAGTGAGTGATGACCTTGGCACCAGAGCTTAATCCTGCTGGGCAACAATGAGAAATGGTTTAGTGCACACTCTTTGGTTACCACACCCAAGGGGCGAGGGAGCTAGTGATTTATAATTTTATGTGTATACTAAGTCCGGCTGAGAGCTGATCCAGGGGTGTGGTGTTAATTCCCTGGCCCTTTTGGCTTACCATACATGTGTGGGCAAAGTGAGCTCCTGGAACCAGAGAAAGCCCTCAGGCAGAGATTCACGTACTGATGGTTAGATGCAAGACAGGGGGTGGGGTAGGGGTGCCATCAAGTGTAAGGGCAAAGCGCCATGGGAGAGCCCCTGACAGTGAAGGAACATGCGCCCAGGCACAGTCTTAAGGGCTGGGCACAGGGGCTTAGGTGTGTGAGTGAGACAACATCCCTGGGATTTAAGAAGAAAGAAGACAGACAACTGTAATTAATGTCGGTGAGGTTCTACAGAGCACCTGGGCATTAAGAAGAGTTATCAGTCTGGTTTGGGCAGGGGCTGGGGAGATTCTAACACAATATTAGAAGTGCTCCAGCAGGGATATATATCGGTACAGTGAAGCAAAGGCAGAGGGGACAGCTAGGTGATTATTTCTGAGAGAATCAAGGCAAGTTTCAGAAAGGAGGTGTCAACTCACAGTGCTTCTGGCTCAGAAGAAACATGTATAACTAATAAAAGCTTGATGTCTTATCTCTCGCTGCAAAGGCATGGCAACTCACACACGCTGACTTCAGGAATATCCCAGGGCTATCTGCAAAGGCCTTTCAGGAAGTTGAGGCCACAAGAGATGAAAGGCAATTATGGCAAAGTGGATAAAGTCCTGGCCTCTAAGTCAGAGACTTGATTTAATTTGTGCTGTCATTGAACAGCTTGGCAAGACAAAAAATGTCCCTGGGTCTCAGTTTCCTCTTCTGTAAAACAGAAGAACTTGAAAACCTTCCTCTCTCCCTCACCTCACCAACACAATCTTTCCTGCAACCACAAAGACAACTCTCATCAAGCCCTTTCCCCCTTTCACATCAGTCTCTGAAGACTCCAGTCTCCAAGGCCATGTCCCTGGACTCTGATCCACACCCACCCCAGTTCTGACAGTGCCTTTTCTACTCCCACCTTCCATCTCCCCTGTGCCCTAGGGGACTCAGTCAATGGGACTCAGTGGGCGGCAAATCCCCTATCCTTGACCTTTTCGTGAGTGTTCCTTTCCTCTTCTTGAGTCTAATTGACCCCTGCCTCTCGCCAGTGGTACTGCTTCTTACTCCCTCCCAAGCCACGGAGGTTTTCTCTCTCTCATGCCCGGGGTCACTGGGCCTGGAGGTAGGAGAGACATGCTCCTTGCTTCTCATTGTGGCTTGACCATCCCCCTTCTCTCCTCCTAAAACACCCAGTCTGACTCTCGTCCAACACCACCACATCTCCCTACTTGTGCAGGTCTTCTAAGGCTCCCAGTCACTCCCCTGTCCTTGAAGCTTTAGCTCCAGACTCACTGACTCTCTTGCACTGTCATATATACTGGTGACTTCAATATCCCAATGCAGGGGACCTGGGTTTGATACCTGGTCAGGGAACTAGATCCCACATGCTGCAACTAAAGATGCTGCATGCTGCAGGGAAGATCAAAGATCCCATGTGTTGCAACTGAGACCCAGTGCAGCCAAAGAAAGAAGTCAGTGAATTAAAATTTTTAAAAAAGAATTCTTCCAATGCCCAGGTCTCTCTGCTTTTTTACTTCCTTTCCTCCAAGGATCCTGTCCATCACCCCAGCCCAGCCACCACTCCCAGTTACATTCCAGACTTTATGCAGTGATTATAACTCCCATCTCCAACCACTGCCTCCTATCTTTCCAGCTCACTCTCTCATACCCCAACTCCAGCCACACTTTGATACCATCTGGAACTCCCATGCATGGATCCCCCATCTTTTTACTGCCCTTCACCCCCTTCATGCCCTCACTTCCTCCCTTACACTATTTAAATTCCACAGTGAAGGGCCACACACGTACCTTCATGTCCTTGCACCCATTTCTCACTTGGCTAAAGCACAATCCCAGTAACCCTGATCCCACTCTGCCTACTTCATGTGTCCTCCTGTGCAATGGAGCATGGCTGGAGAAAAAACACACAAACCTGTTGGCTGGGCTCAAGGGCATCCTTATTGCTGCCTGGTAAGCAATTCTGTTTCCCTAGTTCATTCACTCTCCCTCAACCCCAAACAACTATTTCACACTTTGTCTTCTTGCCTCAAATCTTTACTTCTTCCTACCTCCTTCTCATTCTGACTCTTCCTATTACAATGATTCCGAAGCAATCGGAAAAGAACTTCTCTGTTAAGTTTCCACTATCACATCTACCCACCTGCCTGTACCTGTGTCAATAGGTTACCTCCTCTATTATACAGTGGCTGAAGTGTCCTTGTTCCTAGCTTAAGCCAACTTCTTGAAATATACATTCAATCCCAACCCCTCTCAGGCATGTAAGGCACTGCTCCAGCAATTAACCTCCTCCTCCTAAATCTCCCATTTCCCTCTATCAGATCATTCACACTAACATAAAATATGGTATTATTTCTCTTCTTTAATAAAAGCCTCTCAAATTCATCTTTGAGCAATATCTTAGCTCAAGCTGCTATTACAAAGTACCATAGTCTGGGTGGCTTAAACAACAGACATATATCTTGCACAGTTATGGACGCTGGAAGTCTGATATTGGAGTGGCAGCATTATTGTGTTTTGTTCCTGCTGGCAGTTAGCTGCCTTTTTGCTGTATCCTCACATGGCAAGGAGAAAGAGACAAAGATCAAGTTCTCCCAACTCCAGTTATAAAGGCACTAATCGGATCATGAAGACCCCACCCTCATGATCTCATCTAAATCTCATGACTCAAAAGGCTACCTCGAGATACCATCACATCAGAGGTTAGGGCTTCAATATATGAATTTTGGGAGAACACAATTCTGTCCATACAAGTTATCAATCCATTCTTCACCTCTTCATTATAATAAAACTCCTAAGACAGTGTGTATATTCACTGTGTTCCATTACTTCATTGAAACTGCTCTTATCAGAGTCACTAATGCCAAGCCCACAGTTTAAATCCAATGGTCAATTCTCAGTCCTCATCTTACTTGATTTACCAACCACAGCTGAAAGAGTCTCATCATGTCTTCCTTCTTTAAATATTTTCTCCCCTCAGCTTCCAGCACACCACACTCTCCACGGTTTACTTCTTTTACTTAGGATTCTTTGCTGGTTCCTCTCCCTGTCCCCAGAGTTTCCCCAACGGTTCAGCAGTAAAGAATATGCCTGCAGTGCAGGAGAAGTGGGTTCGATCCCTGAGTGTGGAAGATCCCCTGGAGGAGGAAACGGCAACCCACTCCAGTATTCTTGCCTGGAAAAAATCCCATGGACAGAGGAGCCTGGTGGGCTTGCAAGAGTCAGAGATGACTGAGTGACTTAGCATGCATTCTCCCTCTCCCCAACCACTAAACAGTGGAGTGTCCCAGAGCTCAGTCCTTGGATCTCTTTTCTCTCTGTAGTCACTCCTGGGATAGGTGTATAGAGATGCTCCTACTTTTGCTATCCTCAGGCCAGGACTTTCCCCTGAATTGCAACTGATATGATAAACTGCCTACTTACCATTTCCATTTGGATGTTTAATGGGCACCTTAGGCAGTCCTGATCCTCACCACTTACCCAAACCTACTCCCCTCACACCCTTTCCATATGAGTAAACAGTAAACCTGATTCTCATAGCTGCTTAGGGCAGACATTGGAACTTTGAAGGCCTTGATTAGTCTTTCTTACATGTCCAACGTCCGATCCAGTAGGCAAATCCTGACAACGCTGTCTTCAAAATATATCCAGTCACTTTTCCCCTCCCCCCCGAAATCATTCTAGTCCAACAATCAGCATCCTTCATCTCTCACCGGGGCTGCAGCAACACCCTCCCAGGCGATCTCTCTGCCTGTGTGTGCCCTTGCTGCCACCAGTCTGTTCTCACACTATGGCCAGTGTGATCCTGTGCACATAGGGCAGGTCACATCTCCTCTCTGCTCAGAATTCTTCAGTGGATTCCTAGCTCATTCGAGGTAAGGTAGAAAGTACATCCATGACTCACAAGGCCCTATATATGGGCTCCCCTCCCACCCTCACCTTTCTGACCTCCTCTCCTGAGGCTCATTCTTAACTCATTCTGCTCTGGCCACACTGGTTTCCTTGCTCTTCCCTCTCCCTGAACCCCCCTATTCCCGGATATCCCAAACAGCTTGTGTCCTTATCTCCTTCAGGTCTTTGACTTGAACCTCATGTTCTGGGTGAAGATCACTCCAGCCACCCTCTCTAAAATGACAATCCTTTCTCTCACCCCCAGAAATGTGATACTTTTTCTTCCTTTTTCCTTCTTTCCTCCTTAGCTCTTTTCACCAAATGCTAATATATTTTACCTCGTTTCTATTCTGTTTCCCCATCTAGAATGTACTCTCCTCTAGAGGCAGGGATTTCTGTTTTGTTCTGATGCCTAGATCAATACTCCACACATAGTAGGCAGTCAACAGATATTTATTGAGCAAATGAATGAACAAAATCATAATAATGAGGGAGACTGTGTCTGTTCTTACTCTCCATTGTGTGTCCAGCACTTAACACAGCACCTGGCCTGGCACAGAGTGGGCACCCATTTGATATTTGTGGAACGAAGTAAAGGAATGAACAGGATAGTTGTGAAGATTAACTGACACATAAACGATATTAAACTATTAGGAGGAGAAGGGGGCAACAGAATGAGATGGTTGGATGGCATTACTGACTCAATGAACATGAATCTGAGCAAACTCTGGGAGATAGTGAAGGATGGGGAAGCCTGGAACTCTGCAATTTATGGGGTAGCAAACAGCTGGATACAACTTAGTGACTAAACAACAGCATCAACAATAACAATACCAGAGTTATCAGAATAAGGAAGCATTATTCCTGTTTATTCTTCGATGCATAGTAACTTAATTGTATCCCTTCCTCACAATGAAATTTTGAGTTACTTTTTAATAGTGAAGGATCAAGTAGAATTAGATTGAGAATTCTGGAGCCTGTTTTAGCTTTGTAACAAAACAATATAAAATTCAAATAAGGTGAAGTCTCTCTGGGAAATAGGTACTATGGCCCACCTATCTACTGGAGAAGTTGGTGGAGCGGGGTAAACCTATCAGTAATGTACCTGGATGTCAGTGGACTCTCTACTAAGAAGGGGAATGACAAGGGGGATGGATGGATGCAGATGACCTGGACCTCTCTAATGAGGGCTGTATCCCTTCTATCAGGCAAGCTTAACCAATCTGGTGGAGGGTATGGTAGTAACAACGGGTGATTCAGAAACCTATAAAGTAGGGCTCTGAGATCCACTAAGGACCCCCATCTATTAGTTCTAGAACATTTTCCAACACAGTTCATGAGCTGTCCCTAAAAAGAGCTGTTAGAAACATCAACATAAACCACATTTCAGCCCATCCTCAGTCCTGGAGGTCAGCCCACAGTAATAAATGTGGACCCATGGGGTAAAGCATATCCATTCAGCACTCACGTCAGTCTGGAAACATTATATGGTCGGTGCTTCCACCCACTCCCTGATCTTTCCACTAGTGCTGGATACTGGTTTATTCGGATTACAGGGTGTCAGGCACAGGCCTTTAGCATGGACTAAGGTTAAAGATCAACCTTTGTGCACAAAGTTGAGCCTGGTACCCTTTCTTGCTACTGTCTTCCTGCACAGCAGTGGGAATCCATCCTTTCTCTGCAAGGCCCCTGTTCTCTTTTGGAAGGCTGAGATAAGACCATTTCCTCATTCAAATTTAATTAAGATTTCTCCCCACCCAAACATTTTAAATCTTACACACCTGATTCCTACAAAGAACCACGTTGGAGTCTCCCAGAACACCTTAATGTAAAGAACCTGACCTAGAAACTGCCATGCAGCCACCAAGGTTTTAACTCTGAAAGTAAGGGAAGAATGCTGAATCATCCTGCTCCTAGGAGCCAAACTGTAACACATCCTCATTTCCAGGTCAACTCATCTCTTCTGTCTTGGTTTCTGTTCCTGAGTTTGGGGCTATACTTGTTTCTTGAGACAGTTAATTGTAAAGACCTGTGGGTGGTCAAAACACTTGATTTGCACCAGTGACTCTGACCTCAAATAAACAAACATCCTCATCATGAAAACAGTTATGCATCCAATCATGAAATCCCAGACACAGCAGCTAAATACAGCACAAGTCTCACATACCTGCATTAGCCTCTTACATAGCTGTACTAGCTTTTAAAGGCACTTCATTCAGTCATCCAACAAATGTCAACTGAAGGTCTACTATGTACCTGTTCTGGAGCATGCATTTGAGCAATATCCAGTCATTTAGGGGGTGAGAGGAGATGAACTTTGTAAATAGGTAGATTACAATAAAACACAATGAATGCTATCTTATTTGGCAGCAGATGGGAGAGATGCTTGGGGGCCAGGTAAGGAGTCAAGACAGACTTTAAAGAAAGACTTGAGCTGCATATGAAGGGTGAATAAAAATAATAAAAAATAAACAAACAAACAAAAACAAAGGGTGAATATGAGCTCCCCATGGGACAGGGAGCTGGACCAGATGAGCATCTCAGGCAGAAGCAGTTTCAGTGCAAGGGGCAAGCTGAAGTCAGTGCAGGCTGACGCATGGGATGGAGTGGAAGCAAGGAAACAGAAAGTGCTGAGCCCAGAATTACTCAGTGTTGGTCCCCAACTGCCAGCCAGCACCATATGCCCAGACACTCTGACTGGGCACATAATTATCAGATTAATATGTAAAAAGAAACTTGGCCTATGGCATATGATAAAAACTCCATGTGTTTTGAGTATTCCTATGTGCATTTTGGTGCCATATTCACCACCACTGTATCCTCAGGATTGAGAATCATTAATAAAAATGTGTTGAACGAATGCAGAATTTGTGGTTTCTAAGAAGGACATGGCGATGCACAGATTCCCATAATGCTACATCCAGCAGGAAGGTGAAGGGATAGTGTTTTCTACAGAATTGCTTCAGTCACCTGAAGGTCATTCACTCTTCCCAGTAGTCTCCCCACCCGAATCTATGCTCAGTAGAGCAGACCACTGGGTTAAAAAGAATAACCATAAAACCTCGTATTTGCCCCATTTCTTCAGTTTACTTGTATTATTCTGTTTAAAATAACTGCAGTGTTTAAATGCAAAACTTTGATCCTCTTGTCTGAATTCTACTTCAGATATAACCTGAAATTCTTATCTCTGGATTTAGATTCCCACTAGCCTCCATGGAGGCAAGATGGGCAATGAATTTAAGGAACTGGTGGAGTCACTGCCCGTTCTTGTCTCAAAATGACCCCTTTATCTACTCCCACATGAATCTAAAGAAAGAATGGAAAGAAGCAAAGATACGAAGCCTGAGTAAAGGTGACACTTTAACTTCCTAAACTATCACATTACTCTGAAACATCACTGTCTAGCCTCAATTTAATGTAATTCTGTTCAGTTTCATATCTACTGAGAAAAGTATTGAGCTGGCCAAAAAGTTCATTCGAGTTCTTCCATAACATCTTACAGAAAACTCCGAACTTTCGGGCAATACTATAGGTTGCAGATATCCAAGGATACACTTATTCCATTATCACTGGCTGGGAATTAGATCTGGTTGTTAACCATCCATTTGCTGCTAACTAGCTGGATGGCACTGAGCATGTCACTCCATCTCTTTGATCATTAGGTTTTTCATTTATAAAATGAAGGGGTCAGAGTGGATGATCCCAAACTCCTTCCCAGCTCCCACAATAATTCTCAAATAGGCAAGGATATCAGTACCATTGTAACTCTTTCTGGATTTCAAAGCCAGTAAATTCTAGAGTTTATTTCAGAGGAATACTTTGGCTTAACAAATTACCAAGTTTTCTATAACTGACCCTAGAAGAAACTGGGAAATAGACTGTATATCTTAATTCATTTAAATACATTTACTGAGTGCCTATTACGTGAGAGGCACTATTTAGACACTGTTAAAGCACTGAGCAAAGCAAAGAAGCCCAGTATTCTCACAGAACTCACTTACTTGTGTTTTAATTAATCCCCCCATGCACCATGCACCGAATAAGTCTTTTGACTGCTTTAGACAGCAGAAACAGTGATCTAATAGGTTTGTTTTATGCATTGTGACTTGTGTGAGGCAATCACTGAATTAGCAAAAAATTAAAACTGCTTCAAAAAGTACCTGTGTTCAAGGTCTTGATCGACTAGGCAAATAACTACGTAGATCTTCTTGTAGTTTAGAAAGAAGTAACTACTGGCTTCTGAATAGACTGAGATACATTCACACATGAATTCCAGCAAAATTTTAAGACACTAAACAAAAGAGTGGAAATGTTTCCTGCAGCATTAGAATTTAATTTTCTATTTTCCTATGACTGACTGTTTAAAATGGGGTTTTAGATACAAAACAGAGAACATTCCCCTACTCTTTCATGGAATGCATGATGGGTCTATAAAAAGGAAAATGATGTAGAATGATGTGCCTATATCTCAAAAAAGGCAACTTTACAGGCTGAAAAAAAAAATTAAGAAAGAGCAAACTCTTAGGGGTGGAAAGATGTATATACTAGATCTAGATCAGGAAAATATGACAGATCATCCCATTTAAGTATAGTACTGACAGACAATTTTACAGTTGGAGGAACCCTAACCCTTAGATTTATAAATGAGAAAGCTGAGATTCAAAGACATAAAGAGACCTGGCCAGGGCAAAGCCAAGATACTTGTTAGTAGCAAAACTGTAATAATCCAATTCTGCTGATTACTCGTCTAGGAATCCAGTTCAGCGTTAACTGAGAATTTTTAGCAAATCGAGACTAGAGAGTGGGAGCCCTTTATGGTTGACAGCCACTCTTTTAGACGAAATGCATATGACACCCAGTGTTTGGAGTATATTTCTCCAACAGACTATTCCATCTGATAGTACTTATGAAGGTTTTTGATTAATTTATGGATGAAACATTTAGAACAGATATAGTCCACTTAGAAATAGGTCATATTCAAAATCTCATGTGTATGTAGCCTGTTTAGAAGTTGGGACCCCTTTCCCCTGCCAAAGAAAAGTAACAAATTATGAGTTTATTTAACCAGGCATGATTGAAACAATATAAATGATATTCCGAGAAGCACTCTCAGTGGGCCCAAAGCTCCTTGGGTCCTGGACCCCTCTGGATACCTCCATACTAGAGGCTGCAGAGACTCAAATACTGCAAGCCAGGGGAAGGCTCCTAAACTAGGATTCTTAAGCCAGAAACTGTTTATATTAGAATAATTAAGAATATCCAAAAACACAAAACATTTTGAGGTCATGGTCACAGCTGATAACCATGTCTTACTGGCCCCCTCCCATTCCCTACTCCCCAAATCTCTCGAACACAGCGGTGGAGAAATCAATGCAGCCAGAATGGTCTCTACCCGAAATCTTGACTTTTCTGAAATCAGAATTTAATACTTTCAGAGAGGAAGATCAGTTTAAAGAAAACCCATCAAAGGTCTCCTCTCCTACTTTATACTCAAGAGGTGATTCTAATCTTTCTCAGATTTCTCCCCATCTGCAGGTTCCTAGCTTGGGAATAATAGTCTATGCAGTGCACTGCTGATGCTTAGACACTCTTGGAAAACTTTTAAAAACATTCATCTTATTGGCAATTTTGTAAATTTAGTGTTGGCTCCTATAAATCTAAACCGGCAGGGTACTGAAGCGAGCAGAATTTGCTAATTTGGGGCTAGCTTCATTTTCCTCGGACCTCCAGGTGACTTCAGGTGAATTCAAGTTCCTTCCAGACTAAGTCTCCTAAGTGAATTAAACCCCGTTCTCAAATCTTGGCCTCAGGGCAGATGCTGGTGGTCAAGAAAGCTCCCAAGGTTAGGGAATTTCTCTAACCCGAAGAGGTCTCTCGGGGGAGAGCGGCAGGTTTGCGTGACCCAAAGGAGACTTGGCCGGGGGAGGCCCGATGCGCGGGCCCACTCGCTGGTTCTCGGGGACCCCGGAGCGCCACCCCACCCTCCCGGGCCCACCTAGCTCACCGAGGTTGCCGCCGACGATGGTGACGGCGATCTGGTCCATGAGCACCGCCCGGAAGCGCACGTCCTGCTCGGAGCAGCGCTGCCGGAGGGCGCGCAGGATCTGCACCTGCGGGTAGTCCTCGCGGATGCGCCGGTCCGTCAGGAACCAGAGCTGGGAGCACATGGCGGCCAGGGCGGCGGCGCCCGGTGGGGCACGGGCCCCCTCGGCGCCCCGGGCCGCTCGCTCGGGCTGGCGGGCGGGCGGCCGGCGTCCCGGCGAGCGCGCGCCGCGGCTCCGCTCCCGCCGGTGCGCCAGGCGCCTCTGCAGCCCTGACCCAGCGAATCTGCCCGGCCACTCAGCGCCGCCGCCGGCCCCGGCCAGCCAATCAGCGCGCGGCGGCGGGCGCGGGCCGGCCACGGGGCCAGCTGCAGAGGCGGCCGCGGCGGGCGGCGCCCGGGAGGGGCGGCGGGGCCGGGGCCTGCGGCGGCCGGGGGAGGGGACCCGAGCGGGGCTGGTGGCCGGGGGGAGCCCTGAGCGAGACAGGCGGCGGCGAGGCTGAGCGAGGGCATCCCTGCCCCGCGCTGGACCCCGGTGGGCGTGGCGCTGCCGGCCTGGGTGGGGCGACCCGAGCGGGAGGGGTCGGGGCTGCTATCCAGGGAAGCGGAGAGGGTGTCCCGGCTGACGGACTAATGGTCCGCAGCGGGCAGCGGGATGCTTCCCAAAGGCCATCCCGAACACCTAGGGGCTGGGTGCATCAGCGGCCCCTACGGAACCCGAGAAGGGCCCCGAGGACTTCCTAAGGGAGACTCCAGGGCCTGGCGAAGGTCATCCAGCTAGGCCCCCGGTTAGCCCCTTGGCCTTGGACTCCTCTGCCCAAATCGTGGCCTGGAGCTGGGGAGTGGGGAGAGAAGGAGGGAGTTGGGTTGTTTGGGTTGAGGGTCCAGATAATTTGAAGGTGCATTTCTCAGGGTCTCCGGTTTTTCCCTCGGACACCCGCTCCCAGGTTGCAGCAGTTCTGGGTCTGTAGAACCTCAATGTGAAGAAAACAGATGAGTCCTTTTCGTCAGAAGGATCACTAGTTGGTCTTCCCCCATCCCTCTAGACCATACAACTGAGTCATCATTAAACACTGTCCTTGGCCCTAGCCAATTGCAAATTCTGCCAGCAAACAACAGTGTTTGTAGCCAGACTTTACTTTCTAAATAACTGCAGGACTGAAGTTAGCCATCTTTGGAGACTGCATTTGCTCTTCCGACTCATTAAAATATTTATCCTTTTTTTTTTTTTTTTTTTTGGCTTAGGGAGGCAAGAGGAATTTCAAAGCAGACCAAGCAATAACAATTTAGAAATGGGTTAAGATACCTCAGGTAAGGTATAGGCTTCACTATATATATGTATTTTGCAGGTGTGTGCATTTATTACCCACTTGATGTCTTGATGTGCCTTATGTGGTTGGAAAAGTTCTAAGTAGAATTTCAAAAATTAATTCTTTTTCAAGAATTAATAAATTAGCAGGAACCTAGTGCCCCATGACTTAGTAACTTTCAAAACTGTCTTCTAACCACAGATAGACTTGGGGACTAGAGGCTCTATCTTCTACCTTGACCATTTTCTTAATGTCCCATGGTGTATATTTTGTAGACCTTAATGCTTTCTACTTGGCTTCTGCAGTATCATACATAGGATGGCTATAAGATGATCAGAACCATAGTTGTCTGGAACAATAATGTGTGTATGAGTCAGTAAATTTAGGAATTGCTTACAATCCATTTTCATAGTCATCTTCATAAGTTGAGAATGTTTAATTCATATGCAAGTGGCTACTAAGATCTCCAATTTTCTCCAAAACCCAGGTTTGAAGAGAACAGGATCTGGGGATCCAGATGTTATCATCGCTTCTTCATTGTCTTTGCTCACGCTCCCTAGATGGTTGCTATCACCCTGTGATCTCTCTTTTCTAGGATGGATGATAAGTGAGGCCCTTGATAGTGACACATCCAGTTAGGAGATAGCTAAGCTTATGTTCCCAGGCCGTGCAGTAGTAAAAAAAAAAAAAAATCTGCCTGCCAATGTAGGAGATGCAAGAGATGTGAGTTCAATCCCTGGGTCGGGAAGATGCCCTGGAATAGGAAATGGCAACCCACTCCAGTATTCTTGCCTAGAAAATTCCATGGACAGGGTACGCTGGTGGTCTACAGTCCATGGGGCCACAAAGTGTCTGACATGACTGAACAACTGAGCACACAGACAATATTTCTTCATAGATGACTCCCAAATTCAGTTTTAACCCTGACATCTCCTGAGCTTCAACAATAAAAAAAATGCTGTCCTGCCATCACCTCACTGTCCCTAGAGCTAAACTCATTCTGTCCCCCTTCATTCCTGATTCAGCCATCTTAAACAATAAGGAAAATGTATTGTCTCATGTAACAAAAGATGTAGAGGTAGGTAGTTCAAAGGTTTGTTCATTTAACAGCTCAGTGACCTTCTCAGGTACCCAAACTCTTTCCATCTTTCCACTCTGACTACCTAAGGCCAGTGTCCCTTATAGTTACAAAATGGCTGCCATAATTCCAGCTGGCAGATGCGTGCACATCACGTCCAATGGAAGTAGAGAGACTGTTTCTTCCCATGTGTCTCTTAGTTAGCAGGGAAAACCTGTCTCAGAAGCCTGTAAGCAGACTTCTCATGCTCCTCCCACATCTGAACCAGTCACCAGCAGGGAGTAAGAAACCATCATGAATTACTTAATCATGATTTCCCTCTGTGGCTTGAGAATTGAAATCCCACCATCCTCAACAAGCATATTTAGAATTAGGTGAATCCCTAGGCAAAAATTGGGGTTCTCTTACAGGATGGAAAATAGATGTTGGAAGGACAAACAATGGTGTTTGATACAGATGAGTAATAAGGAAAATGTAACAGGAAAAGCCAGGTCAGGCTGTGGTAACAAGTGATTCCAAAGTGGCTTACAACAGTGAAGTTTTATTTCTTGAAACGCCAAACATGCCCATAACAGATCAGTTTGGCATATTTGAGGTTGTCTTCATGCCAGGACTCAGATTGATAGAGTAAGCTTTTAAAAAAAAAAATTCGTGTTTATTTAGTTAGTTTTTTGGCTCTGCTGGGTGTTCATTGCTATACGTCTTTTCTCCAGTTGCTGAGAGTGAGGACTACTCTCTAGTTGTGGTGCGTGGACTTATTGCGGTGGCTTCACTTGTTGCAGAACACAGGCTAGAGAGCACGTGGGCTTCAGTGGTTGCAGCCCATGAGTTCAGTTGTTGTGGTTCCCAGGCTCAGTAGTTGTAGCACACAATCTTAGTTGCCCCACCGCATGTGGGATCTGCCCAGATCAGGGATCAAACCCATGTCTTCTGCATTGGCAAGCAGATTCTTTACTACTCAGCCACCAGGGAAGCCCTAGAGTAAGCTTTATCTGGAACAATGTTGGTCTCATGAAAAGGGGAAAATGATGATAGTGAATCACGTGCTGATTCTTGATACTTCTGCCTGGCACTTTTACTTGTTAGAGCTCACGTTTTGTTGGTCAGAACAAGTTCACCTGGTCAAACCTGATATCAGTAGGGACCAAGTCTAAGGTTAGGAAAGTATGATCCTTTCCTGGAAAGAGCAGCAAAAATTTGTAAAAAAGAAACACAAAACTGTGACCAACAATGTGGATTGCCACACTCAAGGATGAGAAATAGCCAAATCCTACTCTGCTGATCATCTCTCCTCTCTTTAGAGTTCCCGAGGGAACTATACAGAAGAAAGAAATTGGAATAGGAACCAAAGGATCATTTTATTCATAGCTGAGCTAGCACCCAATAACCTCCAGAGAAGAACTCTGCCAAAAGACTGAATCACATGGCTTAGGTTTAAGGCTGAAGTGAAGCTTTGTAATTCCCTGCTCCACCTCCACCCTCTAGATTTGGGGACTGTCATGCGTAAGCATGCCTGCAGAAAAAGAGAAGATGATCAGGTATGCTAGCAGACTGGCTTTATTCATCCAGGTGTGCATCAAATAGAAAGTGAACTGGTCCTACTTGGAGCAAGAGCAGCACTCCTGACCATGTGACCCCTCAAAACAAAGTGATCCCAACCACTGTTGAAGTGTGGACTCGTTAGTGTCCTGGGCTCTGATCAACCAGGTTAGTAACTGCTTCCATCTGAAGGTAGCTAGTCACAGGGTAGGGCAGAGGAAAAGGGAATTCTTTCTTGTTCTCACATTCTTATTTTTGTTCTCTCTTAACCATTAGGAAGAGGGGTAAATAAATGAGTATTTGTTGTCTATTTGCCTCCTCATCTAGACTGTAAGCCTCTCAGGAACAAAGGTCAATGCATTGAGCATCATGTTTCCACATGTGGTAGGTACTCAAGTTTATGCTGATGAAGTTATGAATGTCATGTAAGAGACATCACTGCAATTTCAGTTGTCAAAATTGTGGTCAGTTACAGATGTACTAGGTTTTTGTGACCTGGGATTCTGGAGCCCTATTTCTTGTCTTACTTCCAACTTTCACTATATACTGGCACAACAGGGTACTGAAATGTGGGTCTGCACAGTGGAAAGAAAGTGAAAGCCTTCATAAATATTACATGTGACCCCAAACAGATTGATATACCAAGTTAGAAGATTTAATTGACCTCAGTAAATTAGAGAAATTATCATTAATAGCAGGTTAAAAAGATAAATGGAAAGTAGGACATTGAAGGAGCAAAAGAAGCATCACACACTCATAGGTTCAAGAGAGAAAAAACTGGCCACCAAGAAAATGTGTCCAAGAAGACCTGATAGATGTGGCAGAGCAGTAACAGAGCAAATAGAAAATTGGCAGTAGCTTCCTTGGTGGCTCAGACAGTAAAGAATCTGCCTGCAATGTGGGAGACCTGGATTGATCCCTGGGTTGGGAAGGTCCCCTGGAGAAGGGAATGGCTACCCACTCCAGTATTCTTACCTGGAGAATTCCATGGATAGAGGTGCCTGGCAGGCTACAGTCTATGGGGTTGCAAAGAGTCAGACACAACTAAGTGACTCAGACTTTCTTTCTTTCATGTTAACAGAAGTTGGTGAAACCAAATTCATCTTCTTATCCCTGGGACCTAGCATGGTACCTGACATAGAATGGACATTGATAAGTAGTTACTGGGAAAAAATGTAGGGTTTTGGTCAGATTGTTCATGATATTCCATTCCTCTGCAAAGCCTTTGCATGACCAATGCCTATCTTCACTTCAAGACCCAGCTCAGATGCAGTTCTTCCATGTGATCTCTCCTAAAATTCACCCTACGCTCACCTAGAAGAAAGTGCTCCATTTTCAAATCCTCATAAGCAATTAATAACTGCTAGCTTACTTTAATTAGAGTTAATATGTATTTAATTATAATTATAAAATATGATTAATTTTATTCTAGTCATGGGCTCTCAGTAACTATTGGGTGACTGGTAACTCTCAGATTATGACAATCCAATATACATAATTTCAAAATTATTGAATTGATAACTAAAGGAAAGTGTCTCAAATTCTAGAATTGTTCACCACTGGCACTGATTCTCACTTTTCTTGGTCTAGTAATCCAGATGTCAGCTTTTCCCGCATCCTCTATTCAAGCTCCTAACCATTTATTCCTTCTCCCACCAGGGTGTTAGGGAATAAGGCAGAATTTACTGAAGGGGAGACATGATGTACATCATGTAAACTGTAGCAATTCACTTGAAAATTGCCTACAACGTGCCTCTTTTTCCCAGAGTACTCTCTGCTTCTCCCACTAGGGATCTTTTTTCACTCTACTGCCCAGCCTCCCAGAACCCTAGGCAGATTCCTTAACCTTTTATTATTGGGAGGAATACATTTTATCCCAGCTTCTACTTCCAGACTTGTGCTTCTGACAATATACTTGTTTAGCAAAATAGGCCTTTCAATTAGCAGACCCATCTTCTTCAAGAAATACAGGGGGGTTACAAATAAATTTTCCCTGTTGCAAATATGGTTAATACAAAATGACTAAGTGGGGTTTGTCAATGAAGTCTTCATTAGAAGCTTGTTGGAATCAACTTTTTTTTTTTTTTTCTTTTTAATCAGCTTTTGAAGAGGAGAATAGATACAGCTTTGCAGGGCAGAGTACAAGGAAAACAGTGGGGTGGTTGCTAGCAGCTGTCATGCTGTGGATGAACTAGGTTCTCAGAATCAGGGAGAAGTTTATAATTTTCAAGGGGCTTTCTCTATCTCTCTTGAGACAAGGCTGCATATTTGCTTATCTTGTTCTTGGCCAGCCCTAGTCTCACTCAGCTATAATCATTAAAGGTAGATGTTGTCTCAGCCATTTCTAGCTCCTTCACCATTTCTGACAAGTCAAGAATTATATTAGAAGCCTCAGCACTCTCTTTGCTTCCCTCTCATGTTAGGATACAGACTATACTGTTGTAACAAAGGCCCCAAAGACGGTGACTCTACAAGGAATTTATTTCTCTCTCACTCAATAGTCCAGTAAGGTGATGTCCAGGATGAAGAAGTAGCTCTTCTCTCCTTGTTCAACCTGGGATCCAGGTTGCTTTCATCATAGTATGCTCCCTGCTCGGCAGGGGGGGTCATTGTTGGCATGTTTGAGGCTGGCTTTATTAACTGCACCTGTATTTCAGATCTCTGGAAGGTGAGGGAAAAGAAAAAGTGGAGACAAGTAGCTTCCTTTTAAAGTTGTAAATGGACAATATACTCCTAACTGCCATTTACATCCCAAGAACTTGGTCCCATGGTGACATCCACTGCAAGGGAGGCTGGAATATATTCCTTAATTGGATAGATATGTGCTCACCTAAAACTCAGTGGAGGAGGAGAGGAAAGTGCAAAAGTGAAAGTGTTAGTTCCTCATTCGTGTTTGACTCTTTGTGACCCCATGGACTGTGTAACCTATCAGGCTCCTCTGTCAATGGAATTCTCCAGGCAAGAACACTGGAGTGGGTAGCCATTCCTTTCTTCAGGGCGTTGAACCTGGGTCTCCTGCATTGCAGGCAGATTCTTAACTGTCTGAACCACCAGGGAAGCCTTGGGTGTCTATTACTAAAAGGAAGAGGAGAACTGGAGGTGGGGTTTATGGTCAGTTTCCAGCATACCTCCCTATCCCTGCATGAGATAAACTTAGCATGGCATAAGTGACCCTTTGGATCTTTGGCTTTCCCCTCTAATGATATCAAATTACCTGAACTTCCCTGAATATGGTATTGTGTGTCTAACCTACGTGGCTGTTCATGGTAAATCTTGCTCATCTTTCTTTGCCTGCTACAACCAGCTCAAGCAGCATCTTTTCCAAGAAGTCCTCCTAAACCTTACTTCGTTTGGCATAAGTGAACCTCCTTTGTGTTCTCATAACAAATGATGCATTCCTTTCCTCTCCTGTCAAATTCCCCCACTATCTACACAAGTTTGAAATCACCTCTTTATGACTCTGTCTCCATTTAAATTATAAGCAACTTGAGAGCAAATATGCTATGTCTCAGTCTCATTTATATCCTTAGCACCTAATTGAGCTAAATTCCTTTTACCCACCAGTGGGTAAAATAAATTTCACTTTCACCTTATCCCTTCATGTCCACTGAGTTGTAGCTTTCATCCATAATGGCCAAGCTGTGTAAGTGGGCATTTTTTTCTATTTGAATGGAAGCACTAGCCTGAAACCCCTGCTGGTCTAGGATACTGATCCTCCTAGATTTTGTGAATTCCTGCCTCTGGGGGCCCAAAGACCTGTTTTGTTACTCCTTAGGGGCCAACTGCTAACATAGAACCGGGGCTGTGACAGCCACGGCTAGGTTAGTTTCTCCCAGTTCTGTTCCTAGTGGGCTCTGGGTATTTGCCCTTTATCACTGGTTCATCCTGCTAAGACTTTATTATGCCTGACCTATGAATAAGTTTGCCCATGTTAGTCTTAATAAGTGTCATTGATACCTTCTGTTTGAAGCTAACTGGTCCAAAATGGGAATAGAGTCTCAGCTTTGTGACATATCACTGAAACAAAATGCAATCTATATAAACTTTATTTAGTTGAAGATATCTATTTGTATATCTTTAAATATATGTATCTTTAAAATATGAATATCTGAGCATGCAAAACCAATATATTGAGAGGGATACTCATTTGGTAAATGTTCTTTATTTTCCAAAAGGGTTGACCAGAAAGATCTTAGGAATTAATCTCTCATTTTTTGGGGTGTAATTTTGTTATTGTTCCGTGAGGCAGCTTATGATCTTTCCTGGAAAATGTTCCATGTGCACTTGAAAAGAATGTGTATTCTGTTACTTTTGGATGGAAATTTCTGCAGATATTTAACAAGTCTATCTATTCTAATGTGTCATTTAAGTTCAGTGTTTCCTTATTGATTTTTCTGTCCATTGATGTGAGTGGGTGTTAAAAGTCCCCTTAGCTTTATTATGTTACTGTCAATTTTTCTTTATGTTTGTTAATATTTGCTATGTATCTAGGTGCTCCTATGTTGAGTGAATGTGTATTTACAGTTGTTATATCTTCTTGTTGGATTGATCACTTTACATTATGTAATGTCCTTCTTTGTCTCTTGTTCTAGTCTTTGTTTTAAAGTCTGTTTTATCTGATATCAGTATTGCTCCTCCAGATTTCTTTTTGTTTCTATTTTCATGGAATATATTTTCTATCCTCTCACTTTTCAGTCTTTGTGTGTCTTTAAATCTGAAGTGAATCTCTTATAGGCAGCATAGACATGGGTCTTGTTTTCATCCTTTTTGCCACTCTGTGTCTTTTGACTGGAGCATTTCGTCCATTTAAATATAATTATTGATGTTGTCCTTATTATTGTTTTGTTAACTGTTTTCTGTTTTTGTAGTTCTTTTTTGGTCCTATCTTCTGGTTTTACACTCTTCTCTTTTAGTATGATGACTGTAGTCTTCAGTGTTATGTTTGGATTTCTTTCTCCTTTTTTTGTGTCTATCTATCCTAGATTTTTGATTTGTGATTATCATGCTTTCCAGATGGTACTAGTGGTAAAGAACCTGCCTGCCAGTATAGGAGATGTAAGAGACACAGGTTCGATCTCTGGGTTGGGAAGATCCCCCTGGAGGAGGGCATGGTAATTCACTCCAGTATTCTTGCCTGGAGAATCCCATGGACAGAGGAGCCTGGAGGGCTACAGTCTATAGGGTCACACAGTCAGACCCGACTGAAGCAACTTAGTATGCACGCATGCATGTGGTATGTAACAACCCATGTATATGTGATTATTTTATGTTGATAATCTCTTAAATTTGAATGCATTCTAACAACCCTGCATTTTTACCCCGGCCCCACATTTAATATTTTTATTTCATATTTTACATCTTTTGAATGTATATCCCTGAACTACTTATTGTGGTTATACATGATTTTACTACTTTTGTCTTAACCTTCTGACTAGCTCTATAACTGGTTAATCTACTGCCTTTACTGTATATTTGCCTTTATCAATGAGATTTTTCCTTTTGTAATTTTCACATTTCTAGTTTTAGTTTTCTCATTTGTACTTAGAGAAGTCACTTTAACATTTCTTGTAAAACCAGTTTAGTGATGTGGAACTCATAACTTTTGCTTGTCTGTAAAACTATCTCACTTTCAAATCTGAATGATAGCCTTGCTAGGTAGAGTATTTCTGGTTGTAGGTTTTCCCCTTTCATCACTTCAAATATAATGTGCCACTCCCTACTTACCTACAAAGTTTCTGCTGAAAAGTCATTGGGTTTATGGGAGTTCCTTTATATGTAACTAGTTGCTTTTCCCTTGCAGCTTGTTAACATCTACTCTTTATTTTTGCCATGTTACTTACATGGTGTTTTGGAGTAGATCTCTTTGGATTCTTCTTACTTGGGACTCTCTTTGATTCTGGACCTGAATATCTGCTTCCTTTCTCAGGTTGGGAAGTTCTCAGCTATTATCTGTGCAAATAAGTTCTCTGTCCCTTTCTCTCTTCTTCTGGGACCCCTATAGTGTGAATGTTAGTATGTATACTTGATGTTTTCTCAGAAGTTTCTTAAACCATCCTTTTAAAAATTCTGTTTGTTTGTTTTTTCTATGCAGCTTGGGTGATTTCCATTACTCTGTCTTCTTTTTTACTCTTGATCCAGTCCTCTGTATTATCTAATCTACTGTTGCTTCCTCCTAGCGTATTTTTTGTTTGAGTTATATATTCTGTGTGTCTGTTTGGTTCTTCCTTGTATTTTATTAACTCTTTGTTAACCTTTCCACTGTGTTCATCCATTCTTCTCCCAAGTTCATTGAACATCTTTATGATCATCACCTTGAACTTTTTATTGGGTAGATTGCTTGTCTCCACTTCGTTTAGTTCTTCTGGGATTTTATCTTATTCCTTCACTTGGAATTGGAGAAGGAAATGGCAACCCACTCCAGTATTCTTGTCTGGAAAATCCCATGGATGGAGGAGCCTATTAGGCTACAGTCCATGGGGTTGCTAAGAGTCGGACACGACTGAGCGACTTCACTTCACTTGGAATATAGACTTTGTCACCTCATTTTGCCTAATTCTCTGTTTCTATGTCTATGTATTAGGTAGGTTGGTTTTCTTTTCCATCTTGAAGTGACCTTTTGCAGGAGACATCCTTTGCAGCACTGCCCCTCTAGTCGCCATGCTCTACGGGTGCCCTCTATGTGGGCTGTGTTAAAGGGTCGACTGTGTGTGAGTGTATGTACTTAGTCACTCAGTTGTGTCCAACTTTCTGCAGCCCCATAGACTGTAGCCCCCCAGGGTCCTCTGTCCATGGAATTTTCCGGGGAAGGATACTGGAGTGGGTTGCCATGTCCTTCTCCAGGGGATCTTCCTGACCCAGGAATTGAACCTGCATGTCTTTGTACCTCCTGCATTACCAGGTGGATTACCATCAGTGCCACCTGAGAAGCCCTAAAAGGGTCAATTACTGTGGGCATATTGGTCCTACTTCATGCAGAGGCTGCCAGCCCACTGGTAGGCAGGGCTGGATCCTGGGGCATCTGGTTGTGTAGCCCAAAGGCCCCAGGACTGGTACCAACTGGCTGGTAGGCAAGTGCTAATAGGGGAGAGAGAGGACTCCAAAATCATGCTTGCCAGCACCAGTATCTTAATGTTAGAATGAGCTCCCCAAAATGGCTCCCACCAACATTTCTGTCCTACGGAAAGCCACAGTTGCTTCCTGCTTCTCCTGGAGGCTCTCCAAGATTAGCAATTTGGTCTGACCCAGGCTCCTTTCAAATTGGTACCTCTATACTAAATCTCAGAGCATCAGATTTTGTAGGAATCCTTTAAGAATGGAACCTGTGTTCCCCACAACCCTCTGACTCTCCCTTATTCAAGCCCCCTTTAAAGCCATATGTTCTAGGGGTTCATCATCCCAGTGTAGAACCCCAGATCTGGAGAACGTGATGTGGGGCTTAGTTCCCTTGTTCCTTGGGGAAAATCTCTGCAATTGTGATTATCCTCCCATTTGTGGTTCACCTATCTGAGCTCTTGACTCCACTGTACCTCCATCCCTCCTATTTGTCTCATTGTGGTTCCTTCTTTATAGCTTTAGTTGTGGAAAATCTGTTCTGCTTGTCTTCAGGTCATTCTCATCAATAGTTGTTCTGTGGATTGTTGCAATTTTGGTGTGTCCATGGAAGGAGATGAGCTCAGGGTCTTCCTACTCTGCCATCCTGGCCACACCCCCTCTAGTGTTCTTGATGAGATGAAGATGTATTGGCAATTTGTAATGCATTGAAAGTTCCCAGGTTCAAAAGGTCTCTTGAATTAGAGGTAGTTGCATAGCTCAAGTTGCATAACTCAAGGCTCATAGCCCTTCCAAGTTTCCCTGCCTGTATTAGTTAGAAGTCATTCATTTAGAATATCAGAAATCCAGTTTAAACTAGTGTAAGTGAAAAGGAAATATGCTGGCTTTCAGTCCTTGGAAGTGTAGGAGTAGACTTCAGTCACAGTTAGATCTAAGGACTAAAATACATTTTCCAAATTGGTCTTTCTCACCTCTCAACCCCTCTCCCTTCCATTTTCTATCTCTCTTTCTCTCTTACTCACTCTCATTCTCTAACTTTTACTCTCATTCTTCTTACTGTGTGTTGATCCCATTCTCCTCCACAGGATACACCTTCTTCCATGTGGCAAGAAAGTTAGATCTCTTCACAGTCTCAGTGTGCTTTATCTGGAAGACCAGATGCCCTTTTTTCTACCTCTAAATCAAAAGACTCCCCCAAAGAAATTTGATCAACTTACCCCTTATTCTGGCCAAGGCTCTATGGTACCTTGGTTGGCTTGACACCATGATTGTGAAGTCAGATGGTGTGATTAGGAGCTTCACCAGGCTCACACAGTTTGTGTAGGTTTTGGTAAACAATATAAGACATAATCACCACATTCTCATGTGTAATGCCTGAGAGTCCCCAGTAAATATCTTAAGTGTTCCCACCGACCAACCCAGGCTTCACTTCATACTGTTGCTGTTTCTACCCTTACTGTTCCACACTGACCACCGCTTACCTTCTGTGTGGATCTCTGCTTCAGTGGTTCCCTTAGACTACCACTTAACCCTGGTACCGCTCAGCTGGACCATTGTTGGCCACTCTGCTGCTCAGGCCAATGCTTATGCTGCATTTTTTTTCGCAAGCCTCCTCTCAGTATGAGCTTCTTAGATGCTCTGACAGGGACCAATACACACAGTTGTGCAATTATGCACAGTTGTTCAGGTTGTTGGGTGCACAAGGGCACACATGGGGACTAAAATCTAGTGTGAAATGCAGTTCACTAAGCTCAAATTATACACCTTTCCTCATGTGTGTTCCAGGAGAATGCAGCACTTTTTCTGCTGGTGCAAGGGCACCAATCTATGCTCCCTAGAGCTGTAACTCTCCCCAGGTGATTTTTTCTAATTCAGATGAAGGTTCTCTAAGGGCTTGCAGTAGCTCAGCTCTTGCCTTTTTCTTCAAAAAGGAGACAAACAGCTCCCTCTTCTCTGTTTGCCATTGTATCAGAGGGGTGCCAGCCACAAGCACAATGTTGAGAGAACAGCAAGGATCACAGGCTCCCCACCCCATCATCTAACTATAAAATCCTCCTATGCCCTCCCAATATGCCATGGCAAAAAATAGTGAAAAACTGTCACAAATGTGACTGTGTTATCAAAAGCATACAGAAATTAGCTATGTAAATTATAAAGCTTGTTGGGTTCTCTGTTTTATGACATTGGCAAATTTTTCATTAAGATAGAAAAGAAAAACTACGGAAATCTATAGGATTCATCTCAGAGACTAACCATTACCACACCGAGGTAACCCATGTTCACACTTAGTCACACACTTGGATGATCAGTTCAGTTCAGTTGCTCGGTCGTGTCCGACTCTTTGCGATCCCATGAATTGCAGGACACCAAGCCTCCCTGTCCATCACAAACTCCCAGAGTTTACTCAAACTCATGCCCATCGAGTTGGTGATACCATCCAGCCATCTCATCCTCTGTCGTCCCCTTCTCCTCCTGCCACCAATCCCTCCCAGCATCAGGGTCTTTTCCAACGAGTCAACTCTTCGTATGAGGTGGCCAAAGTATTGGAGTTTCAGCTTCAGCATCAGTCCTTCCAATGAACACCCAGGACTGATCTCCTTTAGGATGGACTGGTTGGATCTCCTTGTAGTCCAAGGGACTCTCAAGAGTCTTCTCCAACACCATAGTTCAAAAGCATCAATTTTTCAGCCCTCAGCTTTCTTCACAGTCCAACTCTCACATCCATACATGACCACTGGAAAAACCATGGCCTTGACCAGACGGACCTTTGTTGGCAAAGTAATGTCTCTGCTTTTTAATATGCTATCTATGTTGGTCATAACTTTCCTTCCAAGGAGTAAGTGTCTTTTAATTTCATGGCTGCAATTACCATCTGCAGTGATTTTGAAGTCCAAAAAATAAAGTCTGACACTGTTTCCACTGTCTCCCCATCTATTTCCCATGAGTTGATGGGACCAGATGCCATGATCTTAGTTTTCTGAATGTTAAGCTTTAAGCCAACTTTTTTACTCTCCTCTTTCACTTTCAAGAGGCTTTTTAGTTCCTTTTCACTTTCTGCCATAAGGGTGGTGTCATCTGTATATCTGAGGTTATTGATATTTCTCCCAGCAATCTTGATTCCAGCTTGTGCTTCTTCCAGGCCAGAGTTTCTCATGATGTACTCTGCATATAAGTTAAGTAAGCAGGGTGACAATATACAGCCTTGACGTACTCCTTTTCCTATCTGGAACCAGTCTGTTGTTCCATGTCCAGTTCTAACTGTTGCTTCCTGACCTGTATGCAGGTTTCTCAAGAGGCAGGTCAGGTGGTCTGGTATTCCCATCTCCTTCAGAATTTTCCACAGTTTATCGTGATCCACACAGTCGAAGGCTTTGGCGTAGTCAATAAAGCAGAAATAGATGTTTTTCTGGAACTCTCTTGCTTTTTTGATGATCCAGCAGATATTGGCAATTTGATCTCTGGTTCCTCTGCCTTTCCTAAAACCAGCTTGAACATCTGGAAGTTCTTGGTTCATGTATTGCTGAAGCCTGGCTTGGAGAATTTTGAGCATTACTTTACTAGTGTGTGAGATGAGTGCAATTGTGTGGTAGTTTGAGCATTCTTTGGGATTGCCTTTCTTAGGGACTGGAATGAAAACTGACCTTTTCCATCCCTGTGGCCATGGCTGAATTTTCCAAATTCGCTGGCATATTGAGTGCAGCACTTTCACAGCATCATCTTTCAGGATTTGAAATAGCTCAACCAGAATTCCATCACATCCACTAGCTTTGTTCATAGTGATCCTTTCTGAGGCCCACTTGACTTCACATTCCAGGATGTCTGGCTCTAGGTGAGTGATCACACCATTGTGATTATCTGGCTCATGAAGATCTTTTTTGTACAGTATTTCTGTGTCTTCTTGCCACTTCTACTTAATATCTTCTGCTTCTGTTAGGTCCATACCATTTCTGTCCTTTATTGAGCCCATTTTTACATGAGATGTTCCCTTGGTATCTCTAATTTTCTTGAAGAGATCTCTAGTCTTTCCCATTCTGTTGTTTTCCTCTCTTTATTTGCATTGATCGCTGAGGAAGGCTTTCATATCTCTCCTGGCTATTCTTTGGAACTCTACATTCAAATGGGACTATCTTTCCTTTTCTCCTTTGCTTTTTGCTTCTCTTCATTTCACAGCTATTTGTAAGGCCTCCTCAGACAACCATTTTGCCTTTTTGCATTTCTTTTCCATGGGGATGGTCTTGATCCCTGTCTCCTGTACAATGTCCTGAACCTCCGTCCATAGTTCATCAGGCTTTCTGTCTATCAGATCTAGTCCCTTCAATCTATTTCTCATTTCCACTGTATAGTCATAAGGGATTTGATTTAGGTCATATCTGATTGGTCTAGTGGTTATCCCTACTTTCTTCAGTTTAAGTCTGAATTTGGCAATAAGGAGTTCATGATCTGAGCCACAGTCAGCTCCCGGTCTTGTTTTTGCTGACTGTATAGAGCTTCTTCATCTTTGGCTGCAAAGAATATAATCAATCTGATTTCGGTGTTGGCCATCTGGTGATGTCCATGTGTAGAGTCTTCTTTTGTGTTGTTGTTTGCTATGACCTGGTGCGTTCTCTTGGCAAAACTATATTAGCCTTTGCCCTGCTTCATTCTGTACTCCAAGGACAAATTTGCCTGTTACTCCAGGTGTTTCTTGACTTCCTACTTTTGCATTCCAGTCCCCTATAATGAAAAGGACATCTTTTTTGGGTGTTAGTTCTAAAAGGTCTTGTAGGTCTTCATAGAACCATTCAACTTCAGCTTCTTCAGCGTTACTGGTTGGGGCATAGACTTGGATTACCGTAATATTGAATGGTTTGCCTTGGAAATGAACAGAGATCATTCTTTCATTTTTGAGACTGCATCCAAGTACTGCATTTCGGATTCTTTTGTTGACTATGATGGCTACTCCATTTGTTCTAAGGGATTCCTGCCCACAGTAGTAGGAGCTACCCCTCACCAAAGGTCAGGGGTAGCGACCGAGAGCGCCAGGCTGCAACAGCGCAGGAATGGAGGAGAGGGGCTTTCCCACATCAGTCCGAGGTAAGGGGCGCGGCCGAGAGGGTAGATCCTCTCCCTCTCATGGGATAGATCTACCCCACCCCGGAGGTGAGGGGCCTTGCCCGAGAGGAGCTACCCCACCTCCAAGGAGCAGCTGCTGCACGGGCGCAGGAGGGCCGAGAGGAGCTACTCCACGTTCAAGGTCAGGAGGGGTGGCTGTGAGGAGATACCCCTCGTCCAAGGTAAGGAGTGGTGGCTGTGAGGAGATACCCCTCGTCCGAGGTAAGGAGCAGCGGCTGCGCTTTGCTGGAGCATCCCTGAAGAGATAGCCCATGTCCAAGGTAAGAGAAATGCAAGTAAGACAGTAGGTGTTGCGAGAGGGGATCAGAGGGCAGACACACTAAAACCGTAATCACAGAAAACTAGCCAATCTGATCACAGGGCCACAGTCGTGTCTAACTCAATGAAACTAAGCCATGCTGTGTGGGGCCACCCAAGACAGTTGGGTCATGGTGGAGAGGTCTGACAGAATGTGGTCCACTGGAGAAGGGAATGGCAAACCACTTCAGTATTCTTGCCTTGAGAACCCCATGAACAGTATGAGAAGGCAAAATGATAGGATACTGAAAGAGGAACTCCCCAGGTCGGTAGGTGCCCAATATGCTACTGGAGATCAGTGAAGAAATAACTCCAGAAAGAATGAAGGGATGGAGCCAAAGCAAAAACAATACCCAGTTGTGGATGTGACTGGTGATAGAAGAAAGGTCCGATGCTGTAAAGAGCAATATTGCATAGGAACCTGGAATGTTAGGTCCATGAATCGAGGCAAATTGGAGGTGGTCAAACAGGAGATGGCAAGAGTGAATGTCGACATTCTAGGAATCAGCGAACTTGGATGGTAATAGCTCTTAAAGGCAGATCTTTCAGTTTTACCTGCAGCCTAAATGTACCCCTCACCTTCCTCCCCAGAACTTATACAAGATACCAATGGGCAATAGCTGGTCTAGATAAGTTAGATAATAAATATTATATTGGTTCTAGAGCTACCATGCTGACCAGTCCTGCAGCCCTGGTGCTGCTTATGGCTGTTCACACCTCACTGTTTCCTTTGTGATGATTGCTCTCCTAGGAATCTGGAGTCCTGCCTGCAGTTTGTTTCTGTCAGCTTCTCCTCCTGCCTGTTTTCCTCAGACATACCTATACATGAATTGTGGATATGGTTTGAGTTCTTTGGAACCTGCAAGTCGTCTCAACTCGCAAAACAGAGCGTGCAGTAGAAATCTATAAGAGGTGTCATCTCACTCTACTGTAGCAACATCCAAATCACAGTTCCATCCCAGTGGGCACTCCCTTCAATAGCAGTAGACAAGAATGTGGCTGCTTGTGCCACGTGGTGTGTCCTCTGGACTGATGACTCAGTGAGATCAAAGGTGGTCAAACACGTGCACATTTCTCAACCTGTGTCTCTCATATTGCTGCCCTATGACCCTGATTTTCTGCAGAAGAACATGAAGCTGAAGAAGTCAGGGTGGTTCCTAATCTACCACCCAGAGACATCTTTTTGTCCTCCTTCTGTGTTACCATCAGTAAAACTAGATGGGGGTTCTAGCCAAGGAGAGGACAAGGGTAAGAGGGGGTGTAGAAGGGATGTGTGCTGAGGAGTTCCTAACTACAGCAAAGAGGATTAGAAGGACCTAATGGAGAGATGGCTACCCACTCCAGTATTCTTGCCTGTAGAATTCCATGGACAGAGGAGCCTGTGGGCTATAGTCCATGGGGTTGCAGAGAATCAGACATTTCTGAGAGACTAACACACAGTGTAGAGACAGTAAGAACTGTGAAATAGATGGCCCTAACCACTGGAACTCAGTTCTTACTGCTGGGATGAAAGGAAATAAAAGATAATTTCAGGAATGGAAATGAAACACCTGTGCATAATTGCCTTTCAAACTGATCTGCCGACTGAGACTCAGTCCTGTACCTACTGAGCTAAATTCTTGGTAAAAAGAAAAAGTTAGGTGACTCATTTCTTGGAAAAATTAATAGTGGCTCTTCTTACCTGGAAAGCTGACAACATATTATCAATGTTTGGTATTTATCTTGTCATGCCTTGCTGAAGCCTTCAGATTTTTTTTTTTTTTTTTTTTTTTGTAATCCTGAAGCCAGATACAGGTTCCTAGGAATGGTTTTTATTTGACAGCATCAGATAAGTTGGTCATGTTCAGTGGAAGTGAATGTACACAGCAGATACCAGCTGGAGTATGGAGGAAGCAGCATAGGAAGTAGGGAAAAAACACTGAACTAGGAGACCTGGTTCATGTCCTGCCTCGCACTGCCGACTAGCCAGCAATGTCACGTTAGGAAGGTCACTTAAACTTCACTAGCCTTTAGTGTAAAACAAAGGATTTAAAATTATATAACCTATTATTTAAATTAAATAACTTCTTTTTAAAAGAGTGAATACTGTTGGAATTATGTTGAATCATTAAATCAATTTGGAAAGAATTAACATCTTTATGATGGCTTTCCTGGTGGCCCAGTGGTAAAGACTCCCCTTACCAATGCAGGAGGTTTGATCCCTGGGTAGGGAAGATCCCCTGGAGAAGGAAATGGCAACCTGTTCCAGTATTCTTGCCTGGGAAATCCCCTGGACAGAGGAGCCTGATGGGCTGTAGTCCACGGGATCACAAGAGTTGGACATGACTTAGTGACTGAACAATAACTTCTTTATGATACTGAGCTTTCAAATCAAGAGAATGTTTTTAATGGTGAAAAGAATGGCCTATTTCTCTGCCAGTGTATACAGGGGGAAATAATGATGCAAGATGGGGAAAATTGCTTGAGCAATATTCTGAAGTGGGCAAGAGTAGGTGGGCTGTGATGCCCAAGTGATGACATAGGTGGGAACATAGGCAGTTCCTAAATAATAATAGAAAACAAGAAAGAATAATAGTCGTACATGCAATTGGGTGAGCAAATTTGTGGTAGTGGCACCTTGTGAACATTCTCTTTTGATTGCTTTAGCTCTGTGAAGTAATAGCCTGATCGGATGGTTAGAGTAAATATTCTTATATTGTCTGGCTTGTAATGAGATGTGTCTGGTGGGGAATCATTAGGTATAAAGGTGGCTGCTGGTTTAAGAGAATTACTTTGTCATCTTTTAAAAGTATCTTTTCTAAAAGTCATCAGGAAACTGTGTCTCTTTGCCTGTATCTTTTGAGATTGGTGCCCATTTATTTTATTTTATTTTCATTTATTTTTATTAGTTGGAGGCTAATTACTTTACAATATTGTAGTGATTTTTGCCATACATTGACATGAATCAGCCATGGATTTACATGTGTTCCCCATCCTGAACCCCCCTCCCACCTGCTTCTCCATCCCATCCGTCTGGGTCATCCCGGTGCATCAGCCCTGAGCACTTGTCTCATGCATCCAACCTGGTCTGGCGATCTGTTTCACACTTGATAATATACATGTTTCAATGCTGTTCTCTCAGATCATCCCACCCTCGCCTCCTCCCATAGAGTCCAAAATTCTGTTCTATACATCTGTGTCTCTTTTTCTGTCTTGCATATAGGTTTATCGTTACCATCTTTCTAAATTCCATATATATGCGTTAGTATACTGTATTGGTGTTTATCTTTCTGGCTTACTTCACTCTGTATAATGGGCTCCAGTTTCATCCATCTCATTAGAACTGATTCAAATGTGTTCTTTTTAATGGCTGAGTAATAGTCCATTGTGTATATGTACCATAGCTTTCTTATCCTTTTTTTTTTCATTTACTTTTATTAGTTGGAGGCTAATTACTTTACAATATTGTAGTAGTTTTTGTCATACATTGACATGAATCAGCCATGGATTTACATGTATTCCCCATCCCCATCCCCCCCTCCCACCTCCCTCTCCGCCCAATTCCTCTGGGTCTTCCCAGTGCACCAGGCCCGAGCACTTGTCTCATGCATCCAGCCTGGGCTGGTGATCTGTTTCATCCTAGATAATATCCATTTATTTTAAATATTTTTACTTTCTCTTATTAGGAAAACTCCTCCCAGAGGTGGAATTTTTTAGCTTCCTTTGGGCTTCTTTGAGATCTGTATGTCTCTTCTTTTAAATTAAATAACTTATAACACCAGCTTTAAAATGCTTGTCCCAGAGTCTCAGTGGAAGTGTCACAAAGTGTTTAAGAAACTCATCAACAAACACCTGAATCAGGCACAAATTAGCTGAACTGAGCCAACTCCCATGAGGAAAAGAACCCACGCTGGTGGAAGACCAGAGGTATGGCTACAAAGCCACTTGTTTCAGAGAGCTGTGTGGTGGCTGGCACGGGGGCAGTGGCAGATAGCACTGTGAAATAATTTAGTCATGGGCTTAACGAATGTCCCTGTCAATCTAGGTGTGAGATCTGAGATACAACTAAATGTTTCCCATTATTTGTTTCATATATATATGTGTATATATTTGGTCTGTTATCACATCTCAAGGGAAATATATCCACTCAGTAAAGTTCTTTGTGGTCCCTATAGAGGTGATGTACAAAAATCAGTGGTAACACTAATGTAATAATTATGTTGTGGCCATTCTTGATGTACCAAAATGTGGCCCAAAGTTTACCAAGACCTCCTGGCCTTTCTTAATCTACACTACTGATAGCTTACAGTGAATGATGTTGGATTCATGATCTCCGAAAAAGAAGATTTAGCTTCAGGACCAGGGACCAGCCTTGATCACTCAAGAGCTTTTGCGTAGCAGAGCTTTATTAAAGTAAAAAATGGACAGAGAAAGCTTCTGACATAGACATCAGAAGGGGGATGGAGAGTGCCCCCCTCACTAGTCTGAGAAAAGGGAGTTATATACTTTTTCAATTGGTTATTACAGTAAATCAAAAGAATGTCTCAAGGTTGTCAAGGTCTTACCAGACCCACTCCCACAATATACATTTTAAGATAACGGGATTAGAACTAACAATAGAAAGGTCTTACCAGACCCACTCCCATAATATACATTTTAAGATGACAGGATTATTCAGAAGGTTCTCAAGGAGGAGAAAATGTCCTCAAGCAGGATACATTGTTGTTATATCGTCATCGGTGCAGAGTTTAAGGAAAAACATATCCTTGAGCGAGAGAGTTCCAGAAAAACATCTACTCCTGCTTTATTGACTATGCCAAAGCCTTTGACTGTGTGGATCACAACAAACTGTGGAAAACTCTTAAAGAGGTGGGAATACCAGACCAACTGACCTGCTTCCTGAGAAATCTGTGTTCAGGTCAAGAAGCAACAGTTAGAACTGGACATGGAACAACAGACTGGTTCCAAATCAGGAAAGGAGTCTGTCAAGGCTGCCTACGTCACCCTGCTCATTTAACTTCTGTGCAGAGTACATCATGAGAAGTGCTGGGCTGGATGAAGCACAAGCTGGAATCAAGATTGCTGGGAGAAATATTAATAACCTCAGATATGCAGATGACACCTCTCTTATGGCAGAAATAAAAAAGAACTAAAGAGCCCCTTGATGAAAGTGAAAGAGGAGAGTGAAAAAGTAGGCCTAAAACTCAACATTCGGAAAACTAAGATTATGGCATCCAGTCCCATCACTTCATGGCAAATAGATGGGGAAACAATGGAAACACTGACAGACATTATTTTGGGGGGGCTCCAGAATCACTGCAGATATGAAATTAAAAGATGCTTGCTCCTTGGGAGAAAAGTTATGATGAACCTAGACAGCATATTAAAAAGCAGAGATATTACTTTGCCAACAAAGGTCCATCTAGTCAAAGCTATGGTTTTCCCAGTAGTCATGGATGGATGTGAGAGTTGGACTATAAAGAAAGCTGAGCACCGAAGAATTGATGCTTTTGAACTGTGGTGTTGGAGAAGACTCTTGAGAGTCCCTTGGACTGCCAGGAGATCCAACCAGTCCATCCTAAAGGAAATCAGTCCTGAATACTCATTGGAAGGACTGATGCTGAAACTGAAACTACAATACTTTGGCCACCTGATGTGAAGAACTGACTCATTTGAGAAGACCCTGATGCTGGGAAAGATTGAAGGTGGGAGGAGAAGGGGACAACAGAGGATGAGATGGTTGGATGGCATCACTGACTCGATGGACACGAGTTTGAGTAAGCTCTGGGAGCTGGTGATGGACAGGGAAGCCTGGCGTACTGCAGTCCATGGGGTTGCAAAGAGTCAAACATGACTGAGCAACTGAACTAACTGAACTGAGCAAAATGAGTTGTTTTTTTTTTCTCCTGTGCAATCATCAGCTCTGGACTTAAAGAAAAAAAGTTTTATGTGACTAAGACTAAGGACTGTAGAGAGGGAGAGAGAAAGACATTTGTCTTTCCCTCCTCCTTGAGAATTCCAGAGCCCTATCTCCTCTTTGAGCGCCCCAGATCCCTCTCTCCTCCTCAGGAACCTCGGACTTCTTATCAACCTGCCTAGGAATTGACTCTCTTATTCCCCCCTTTTTCTTTTAGGAGAATCATGTTTCCAAGGGAAAGGGGCATTGTTTTTGCTCCATAACTACTTCCCTCTGTTGAGGGGCATTATCCCTAAATTGTTGAGGCAACATATTCTCCTAACCATCACATTGAGGGTCTCTGATCCAGGGGCCAGAAGTAATGGTTGGAGGAGGTTGTGGCACCTGTAGGATCCTGGACAACCATTTGTAACTTAAAAGCTTTCAGAAACAAATCCAGTTACACAGTTACAGATGTAAGGCAAAGTAGTCATTAAACCAAGCTAAAACATAATTACAATTAAAAGTTACATTATGTCCATAGTTACATCGGTCCATCTTAGAATTGTTAGATGTCATCAGATCAAAAAGAGGCACCACATATGACTTTTGTTGGTGAAGGTAGTTGCAGAGCTGAAGAAAGTCCCTTCCTTGCAGTGGAGAATCCCACCATGGGGGAAGCCTTCAAGTGATGAGGAGACTGAAAAGCTGAAAGCTGAGTCACATAGTTAATTCTAAGGCTTCAGGATCTATGACAATATCTGTGTACAAAAACAGTCTGTCATTGGATAATCCCATTTGGGGGGGGGCAGTTTGAGCCCTCATTAAAGGTATGGGTAAAATTTTAAACCTACCATCTTGTGTTTCCTGAGTTAGCTTACACAGATGCCTCATAATAATGTCATTAGCCTTTTCAACTTTCCTGAGGATTGGGGTCTCCAGGAACAGTGTAAGTGATATTCCTAGAGCTTTTGAGACCCTTTGAGTTACAGCAGCTTTAAAGGTGGAGCATTGTTGCTCTGAACTTTAGAGTTTAAGATCTCACTTACATCATGAGAAGTCAGTACAGTAAGATTTTGCCCATTAGTAAACTTATGAGCTTTAGGCATTAGCAAAGCAATAGTAGCAATTACCCTTAAGGAATGTGGTCATAACCTTTTTTCAGTAAAAACAAACTAAACTCTGATCCTGTGGGCAAGCTCAAAGCAGGAGCCTGCAAGAGAGCAGTTTGAAGAGTCTTAAAAGCCTTTTGAGTCTCTGGGGACCAAACCAGCTTGTTGGTTTGGGCCTGCTGAGTCTCAGTTATAAGTTTATATAAAGACCAGGCAAGTTCCCCATAACCCAGAATCCAAATTACAGTAGTCTGTAATGCCCAGGAATCCACTCAATTGTCTTAAAGTCAGGTTTGTCTCATTTAGGAATTTCAAAAAATAAAATATAAGGATTAGACACTTATTATTTGTATATCTTGAAAAGTCTCCATTTATCATTTGACTTTTTTTTACACCTAAAATAGGAATATTGCATGGACTATTACAGGGAATTAATAGCCCCTGTTCTTTTAAATTTTCAGTGATGGGTTAAAAGGGTTTTAACTCTTCCTTAACCTCAGGCTTTAGTGGGTACGGCTTTTGATGTGGAAATAAGTGAGATTCATTGAGCTTGATAATGACAGGAATGGCATTTTGTGCTTGACTCACAGTGTTTCCATCAGCCCACACTTTAGGATTTGCATTTTGTTCAATTAAAAGAGTGGGTTCCATATTTATGAAAACAGAGGCCTGGACCTTGTTCAATGTATCGTTCCCCAGAAAGACTGAGGGAGACTCTGGTAGAGTCAGAAACTCATGAGAAAACAGCATAGAGTCCACATTGCAGCTTAAAGGATGATGGAAATAATAGCATCTGGCTCATCCAGACAGTCCCGTTATGGTGGTGGGTCAGGAGGAAAGTGGACCAGGGGCTTCAGTGAGCACGAGGAAAGCTGCCCCAGTGTCCGAAAGAAAATCGACTGATTGGCCCTCCACAGTTGTTAATACCCAGGGTTCCTCAGGTGTAATTAGGATGGGAGCTTGTGTGGGGACCCCCGGGCACCTTCAGTCAGTCCTGATTGCCTTAAGAATCCACCGCCTGGGGCCTACACGTTGGAGGGCAGTCTCTTCTCTAGTATGGTCCTTTGCAGACTGGACATGGAGCCGAGGGCGGCTTAGATGCCTGAGTGCAATCCCGTTTGAGGTGCCCCTCCTTTCTACAGTAATAACAAGTCCATCCCTTTTCACCTGGGTTCCTCGGGGCATTTTTCTACAGGCTGTCTCAGAGTGGATCTAACAGCCATTGTTGGGGCTTCAGTCTTTCGTCTGGTTATTTTTTTGCTTCTTATTTTCGTCCTTGTATTCTCTACCATTATATACCATCTGAGCCAGCTGTAACAGTTTTTCTAAAGACTGATTTGGTTCAAACACCTGGTTTTGTAACTTACGGCAGATTTCTAGAGTCAACTGAGTGAGAAGTCTATCTTTTAAGATTATTTCTCCCTCTGAACATTTGGAATCAATGTCAGGAAACTTGAGGAGAGCCTCCCATAGTCTATCTAGGAATTTACCAGGAATTTTCATCTCTCCCTGTTCTATGTCAGTCAACTTAGCATAGTCTGAAGTCTCAGCATGCGCTCTCGCTTGAGACCTTCAAGACTACATCTGACAAAGTGGCTCTGTTATGGGAACTGCTTGGCTCCCAGTAGGGAGGAGGGCTATTTTGTGTTCCCTCTTTCCACTTGTCTCATGTTCAAGCCATTCATCTCCAAAAGTAGTAGCTTCCCCCAAAACTTGAGCTCTCGAGTCAGGAGTCAGCATCTGTCCCAAGACATGCATTATATCTCTCCAAGTAAGGTCATAAAGTAAAGGCAGTCCTGTAAAGGCTTCTGTGTACTTTTTGAGTCCTCTCGATAGTCTCGACCGCAATTGGTACTGTTTGAAATGCTACCAAGACTGAGGCAACCCCTCCTGGAGGGGTACCTTGATTCTCAGCCTGTTCATTTGGGAGCCCCAGATGCGGGGGCAAAGTAAGAGGACAGAAAGGAACTGACAGTTTCACACCCAAATCTGCACCCTTAGGACACAAGTCTGGCATGGCTCACAGGGAGATAAAGACCAACACTTATGTCACTTCTACCCATTTCCCTTGTTTTCTACAGAACTGGTCTAATTGTAAAACAGTATTAATTGAGACCTTTCAACTGGCCAGCATTTCCCGTCTTCCAAAGGATACTGTGGCCATTTCAGTATCACAGAAGAAGATCAGGTGTGTCTTTTTAAAGTTTGGGGGATCAAACCTGTCCCAGCTTTTTAAAATACATTTTAAAGGAGTGGTTCTGAAACTGTTAGCTCCCATCTGTAAGAGAGAAAAAAGCGGCATCCACAGATGTGGCTTTTTTCCACCAGAAGCATCCCTCCCTGCTCTAGATGGGGGTGTAGACGGACTCTCCACCAACGCTTTCCTTCCCTGGTCAGACTAAGCCTGTCCCTTACTGATGAGAGCACCGTACTCGTCCCTCCCAGTTCTAGCACCAAGGTGGGGTGGAGATGCACCAGGGGTAGACCTGATGTCATACCAGATTGATTTTCAGTTCCTTACTGCCAAGACCTTTGTTTGATTTGCCTTTTTCTCTGATGACACCCAGAGTGTAACAGAGTAGCTTTCTGGAAGCTAGAACTACTAGGGGACGCATCCATGTTCCGTGTGCACATTCCCAAGTACAGTCCCGAACACAACAGATGCATTGAGTTATAAAGTGACGAATTAAAAAACCCAAGATGTCTCTTCTGAGTGTCGCCACACCAGTATATGTGATAGCAAAAGGGGTTGTGGAGGGTTGACCAGCAAGAAAAAAGTAATTTCTGTCCTCAAACTACTAGGACTAACCCTTCTAGTTCATTTCCACAGATTCCACAAAAAGACCATCTAGAGAGTTGAGACACAAGCTCTCTAACCTTCTCTGGTCTGCTAAGAGCTAGTACTACCAAAAGAAGAAACCCATTTCATTTCCAGTCTGACCAGATTCTATAATTCCCAATCTGTGTCCTCAAAAACCTCATGGTGACCAGCAATGCTTCTACCCACATAGATTGGAGGCACGGCCATGCCAAAGACTCACTTTCAGGTCTCTGGCCCCTGAAGCAGGCAGCCAGAGTGACCTCTAATCTGAGAGACGTTCCTGGAGCTAGAGTTCTGCATCACTCCCAAATGTACTCCTAGGAAGGCTAGGCGCTTTCATACATGGGGTCTAAGTAAAAGTACATAGTAACAGCATGGATAACAAGTCCCTTGAAAGTCTATGATCCAACAGATTAGGTTAGTTGTTCTAATTCCCCATGCAATTACAAAACAGTCAAAGAGACCAGGAAAAGCTGACCGAGAAAGGAAAGTTCAGTCTACACGCTTTGCCCGTTTCTGGCTGCTCCCCTTGCAGGGACATTGGGTGTCTCTTGGTATTGGCAGGTGGGTATAAACCCCTGACAAGGCTCCCCTTTTGGGGGCTGCCTTCAGTCATTATGAGGCACCACGAAACTGCAGAGCAGGGCTCATCACTTGCTTCACGCAGGGTGTCATTCATTCACACAAGCACACAGTAGAGTTAGTAAAGTACAGCAGAAAATGTGTATCCTGAGAAAACAGACAGGCTAGAGCTCTGAGTGTTCTTACCTTGTTGTGAAGGTCCTGGACGAGCCCCCAAAATTACAGCTTACAGTGAATGATGTCAGATTTGTGATCTCTGAAGAAGATTTAGCTTCAGGACCAGGGACCAGCCTTGATCACTCAAGAGCTTTTGCACAGCAGAGTTTTATTAAAGTGAAAAAGGAACAGAGAACGTTTTTGACATAGACATCAGAAGGGGGATGGAGAGTACCCCCCTCACTAGTCTTAAAAAATGGAGTTATATACTTTTTAAATTGGTTATTCAGTTCAGTTCAGTCGCTCAGTTGTGTCCTACTCTTGCGACCCCATGGACTGCAGCATGCCAGGCCTCCCTGTCCATCACCAACTCCCAGAGCTTACTCAAACTCATGGCCATTGAGTCGGTGACACCATCCAACCATCTCATCCTCTGTCGTCCCCTTCTCCTCCCGCCTTCAATCTTTCCCTGCATCAGGGTCTTTTCAAATGAGTCAGTTCTTCACATCAGGTGACCAAAGTATTGGAGTTTCAGCTTCATCAGTCCTTCCAATGAATATTAAAGACTGATTTCCTTTAGAATGAACTAATTGGATCTCTTTGCAGTCCAAGGGATTTTCAGGAGTCTTCTCCAACACCACAGTTCAAAAGCATCAGTTCTTCAGCACTCAACTTTCTTTATAATCCAACTCTCACATTCATACATGACTACTGGGAAAACCTTAGCTTTGACTAGATGGACCTTTGTTGGCAAAGTAATATCTCTGCTTTTTAATATGCTGTCTAAGTTGGTCATAACTTTTCTTCCAAGGAGTAAGCATTTTTTAATTTCATGACTGCAGTCACCATCTGCAGTGATTTTGGAGCCCAGGAAAATAAAGTCTGGCACTGTTTCCATTGTTTCCCTATATATTTGCCATGAAGTGATGGGACCAGATGCCATGATCTTAGTTTTCTGAATGTTGAGCTTTAAGCCAACTTTTTCACTCTCCTCTTTCACTTTTATCAAGAGGCTCTTTAGTTCTTCTTCACTTTCTGCCATAAGGGTGGTGTCATCTGCCTATCTGAGGTTATTGATATTTCTCCTGGCAATCTTGATTCCAGCTTGTGCTTCTTCCAGCCCAGCGTTTCTCATGATGTACTCTGCATATAAGTTAAACAAGCAGGGTGACTGTATGCAGCCTTGACATACTCCTTTCCTGATTTGGAACCAGTCTGTTGTTCCATGTCCAGTTCTAATTGTTGCTTCTTGACTTACATACAGATTTCTCAGGAGGCAGGTTAGGTGGTCTGGTCTTCCCATCTCTTTCAGAATTTTCCACAGTTTGTTGTGATCTACACAGTCAAAGGCTTTGGCATAGTCAATAGAGCAGAAATAGACATTTTTCTGGAACTCTCTTGCTTTTTCAATGATACAACAGATGTTGGCAATTTGATCTCTGGTTCCTCTGCCTTTTCTAAAATCAGCTTAAATATCTGGAAGTTCATGGTTCACATATTGTTGAAGCCTGGCTTGGAGAATTTTGAGCATTACTTTACTAGCATGTGAGATGAGTGTAACTGTGCAGTCGTTTGAACATTCTTTGTCATTGCCCTTCTTTGGGATTGGAATGAAAACTGACCTTTTCCAGTCTTGTGGCCACTGCTGAGTTTTCCAAATTTGCTGGTGTATTGAGTGCAACACTTTCACAGCATCATCTTTTAGAATTTGAAATAGCTCAACTGAAATTCCATCATCTCCACTAGCTTTGTTCATAGTGATGCTTTCCAAGGCCCATTTGACTTTGCATTCCAGGATGTCTGACTCTAGGTGAGTGATCACACTGTCATGATTATCTGTTTGTGAAGATCTTTTTTGGATAGTTCTTCTGTGTATTCTTGTGACTTCTTCTTAACATCTTCTGCTTCTGTTAGGTCCACACCACTTCTGTCCTGTATTGTGTCCATCTTTGCATGAAATGTTCCCTTGGTATCTCTAATTTTCTTGAAGAGATCTCTAGTCTTTCCCTTTCTATTGTTTTAGGGAAGTCCCTGAAAGGGATATTTGAAATTGAGAGGAAGTAGTCCTCCACCCAGCCTCCTTTCCCTGCTAACAAAGGCAACAACTTTTTCCGAGACATGTAGGGAGGCCTAAAGTTTCAGCAGAAAAATGACACATTTCCCCTCATTCTAATCCACCCCTTGAGAGAAAACAAATTAAGCACTCATAATACCCAGCAGAAAACTGTCCATTTGGGGTTCAGTGAACAAAGGAAATAGTGTATCTATCCTGCTTTCTATCTAACACTGCATCCAGGGGCCCTTCCTCCTTTGGGATATTTGTGGCTGGCACAGGGTATGGGGATGGTAACTCTTACTGACTGAATAAGTACTTGGTAGCCTCTGAATTCTTGTCCAGAGATTCTTGGGTTGGAGGGGGTTTTATTTTAGGGAAAAACCAAAGAATAGAGTGGGACCATCTAAGAGTATGGGATTCACATGCCAGTTGACCCACAAGAATTTGCTTATCTTTGGTCCATTCTCCTTATGGATACTACATCAGAAACCAGGATTCATTCTTTTTCTTGTTTTTTTTTCTTTTTTAAAATAAGTTTACATTTTATAGTATTAGATTTATAGAAAATTTTAGATGGTTTGCAATGGTAGTAAATAGAATTCCCATATATTCCAAACTCAGTTTCCCCTATTAGTAATATCTTACGTTAGTGTGGTACACTTGTTATGATTAATTAAACAATAGTGTTACATAATTATTAACTAAAGTCTACATGGACTTCCTTGGAAACGCAGCAGTAAAGTAAACACCTGAAATGCAGACTTGCACGAGATGCAGGTTTGATCCCTGGGTCTGCAAGATCCTTGAAGTAGGAAATGGCAACCCACTTCAGTGTTCTTGCTTGGGAAATCCTATGGATAGAAGAGCCTGGCAGGCTACAGTCCATGGGGTTGCAAAAGAGGCAGACAGGAATGAGTGACTAAACAACAACAATACCTTATTCAAACCTGTTTTACTTTTTTCCTTTTAGTTTTATTGAGAAATAGTTGACGTATGTCATTGTATTAGGTTTAAGTTGTACAGCATGATAGTTTGATTTACATGTGTTGTGAAGTGATTGCCACATGTTAGTTAACATCCATCATCTCATATAGATATGATAAAAAGAGAAGAAAATTCTCCTTATGATGAGAACTCTTAGGCTTTACTCTCTTAACAATTTACCTATATATCATATAGCAGTGTTAACTATAGTCACCATGTTGTATATTACATCCCTAACATTTATTTATCTTATGACTGCAAGTTTGTACCTTTTGACCACTTTTCCTCTAGTTCTCCCTCTCTCCGATCCCTCCCCTAGTAATCACAGAGCTGTTTTCTTTTCCTGTGAGTTTGGTGTTTTGTTTATTTTGATCTTTTAGATTCCACATATAAATGAGATCATACAGTTTTGATTTTTCTTTGTCTTCTTTATTTCACTGAGCATAATGCCTTCAAGATCCATCCATGTTGTCACAAATAGTACGATTTCCTTGTTTTTTATGTCTTAATAGTATTCCATTGTGTATATATATCACAGTTTCTTTATCCATTCAGCCATTGAATGGACTCTTGGGTTGTTTTTGTGTCTTAGCAACTGTAAATAATGCTGCAATGAACATTGGGGGCTGATATCTTTTTGAGTCAATGTCTTCATTTCCTTTGGAAATATTCCCAGAAGTGGAATTATTGGATCATTTGGTAGTTCTATTTTTAACTTTTTGAGGAACCTCCATACTGTTTATCATAGCGTTTGCAGCAATTTACATTCCCACCAATAGTGAACCAAAGTTCCTTTTTCTCCATATCCATGCCAGCATTTATTATCTCTTGCCTTTTTGATGATGGCCATTCTAACAGGTATGAGGAGATCAGATTTGTTTGTTGTTGCTGTTCAGTCACTAAGTTATATCTGACTCTTTGCCACCCCATGGACTATAGCACACCAGACTCCTCTGTCCTCCGCTATCTGCTGGAGTTTGCTCAAATTCACGTCCATTGAGTTGGTGATGCTATCTAACCATCTCATCCTCTGCCGCCCCCTGCTCCTTTTGCCTTCAATCTTTCCCAGCATCAAGGTCTTTTCCAGTGAACCTGCTCTTTGCATCAGATGGTCAAAGTACTGGAGCCTCAGCTTCCTCACCAGTCCTTCCAATTTAGTTTTTACCAAATGCCCTTTTTCTGTTCCAGGATTCCATCCAGGATACCTCGTTACATTTACTTGTTATAGTCCCTTAGGCTCCTCTTGGCTGTGCCACTTTCTCAGAACTTACCTTGTTTTTGGTGACCTTGACAGGTTTGAGGAGAATTGGTCAAGTATTTTATGGGATGTCTCTCAACTGCTTTGTCTGATGTTTTTCTCATGATTAGGCAGGGATTATGGCCTTTTGGGATGAAGACCAGAGAAGTAAGTTACCATTTTTTGTCACATCATTTCAAGAGTACAACTATCAACACAACTTATCACTACTGATGTTGACCTTGATCACTTGGCTGAGGTAGTATTTGCTAGGTTTTTATGCTGTAAAATTACTCTTCCCCTCCTCCCCTTTCCATGTTTTTCTATTTGGAAGGAAGTTACTGTGTGCAGCTCGCATGTAAGGAGTGGGAAGTTATGCTCCACCTTCTGGAGGGCAGAGTATCTACATAAATTATTCGGGATATTTTTGCCCAGGAGATGTCTCATCTCTCTCACTTACTTATTTTTTCAGTCACTTATTTATATCACCCAGTGACTTTTGCTCACATGTATCTTTAAAAACTTTTTATTTATTTATTTTAATTGGAGGATAATTACAATATTGTGATGGCCTCTGCCATACATCACCAGGAATCAGCCATAGGTGTACATGTGTCCCCTTTCATGTGCTTTTTCATCTGGCTGCATGCGTAGAATTTAGAAGGAGGAAACTCAAATTGGATTCTTGCGGATATTTGTTTTATATGTTGGTTATACTGATTTGATTATTTTGTCGTTTGAATTGTTCCAACTTTGGCCCCGAGGATCTTTTTCAGATGGTTCCCAGTGGTCTCTTTGACATAGCCCCATCTTTGTCGTATTGTGTTTTTCTGTTTTATTTTGTTTGTTTTGCGTTTTAGCACCTCCTTACTTTCTGGCACTACAAGATGCTGCAGTCACACCTAGTGTATCCTCTTCCAATCCTAAAATGAGTCATTTTTCCACAGAGCTAGAGATGATTCTTGATTTGCACATTTGCATCTACAACAAACTCATTAGAAAGTGGTGAGAGAGATTTGAAACAGAATGGGTAGGACCCTATTTCTTACTGATTTAACTATTTTACCTTGCTTAATCCCCTGCCAAAGTTTGAAGCCTGTATTTGTTTCCTGTTGTTGCTGTAACATATGTTATTTCTTATGGCTGCTGTAACAAATTACATGTTGGCAGGGGTGTGTTTATTCTGAAGGTTCTAGGGGAGAATCAGTTCTTTGTCTTTTTCAACTTTTCATGGGTATCTGCATTCTTTAGCTCATGGCCCGTTTCCAGCAATGGCATCTCGCTAACCTCTGCTTAATCACTAGCCAGTCTCCTCTTCTCTCTCTTCAGCCTTCTTTTTCCATCTTTTAAGGGTCCTTGTTATAACACTGATCCCACCCAGATTATCTAGAATAATATGCCTATTTTAAAGTCTTTAAAGTTCCTTCTGCCATATAAGATAACATATTCACAGGTTCTGAGAATTAAAACATGAACATCTTTGGAGGGTTTTTATTCTGTCTATTACAGAATCCTAAAACCAAAAAGTAACATTTGCTGATGAATCACAGTTTTAGCTGTTTCCTTTATACCCTGCAAGATATTCTAAATCTAAACATTTTCAACAGTTTCAATCATTTCTCCTTTTCCCCCAAAGAGCTAATAATATTGTTAATATTATTTAATAAACTTTCCTAAAAACTTATGTCACTTTTTGGTGTTTTGCCCAAAAGAGTAGCACAGTTTTCCTCACTAATTCCAGTGATATTTTCCCCAGCAGAAATTTAGAACATGTGGGTTAAGTAGTTTGTGTGAGTGACTTCTTACTCTGACCAAATGATCTCTCAACAAGAAAGGCTAAAGCCTTTATCCAAGTGCACAGGGTAATTACACATGATGAAATACATTCATCTGGGGGTTTCCCAGGAGGTGCAGTGATCAAGAATCCTCCTCCCAATGTAGGAGACACAAGAGACTCAGGTTTGATGGCTGGGTCAGGAAGACCTCCTGGAGGAGGAAATGGCAACCCACTCTAGTATTCTTGCCTGGTAAATCCCATAGACAGAGGAGCCTGGTGGGCCACAGTCCAGGGGGTTGCACAGAGTCAGACATGACTGAGTAAACACGCACACACATGTGCACACTGTATACATGTTACACGTGATGATAGGGTCATGATGGCTCTCAAAGCCTATTTATTGCTTCTGCATCTTTTCCATACTGCAAGTATAATCCACATCAGTCAGTTACATAGATCAGAGAATTTCCAACTATATGTCCTATAAGATGGACCCAATATATTAGACTTAAATAATTGTGGAGTTTTTCCCATGGAAAAAAGTTATAGTAATGAATAGATTGTTATACATTTAAGTGTTTTTCATTAATTTTCCTTAACACTGGTACCTCCTACTGTTTGTCTGTTGGCACATGCTAGCTGACAACAAAAGAAATGAACAAGAAGCCAAGTAATATTAATAGAAAAGTTCAGAGATAAGAGATAACAAATCGTGTCTAGATGGATAACGCATAGTGCTTTTCTGTAATTTTATGTTGCATATATAGAAATATTTTGCTAGCCAAAATGCTTTCTTATGTACAGAACTCTATGTGTAAAGGATAAATATCTTTCCCTAAATATGATGGAGCCATCTACTATTTCTCTGTTGTACTGAAGAGTCTTTACAAAAGGAAGCCATTTCTGTCTTGTAAAAGACTAATATAATCTTGGAGAGGCAAGAATATGGGCTTTGGAGCTAGGTCACTATGAGTATGAATATCTTACCAGCTGCGTGACTTCAAATATATTGCTTAACTGAACAATTTGAATTAGGAATTACGTTAGGTTATTTGCAGAAGATTACAATGAAAGCAACTTAAATATGAAAGCAGCTTATTTCTCTCTCAAAATAGAGAAGTGAAGAGTTAGGCAGTTTGGGACTGGTGTGGTGTCTCCTTGATCATGAATTTTCTAGGTTCTTTCTTTCTGAATGCCCCACCATCTTCAGCTTCCATATTCTAGGTCACTTGTGGTCTGCTGTGGCCTTTGATGCTCTAGCTACCTCATCTGCTTTCCAAGCAGCAGGAAGGATAAGGAGCAGACAAAATGTTTCAGGAAGCCCTGCCTAGTGACTTCTGCTTCTGTCTATCTGGCTGCTCCTCTCTGCAAGGGCAATGGAAAATATAGTTTTTTAACTGGACAGACTGCTCAGAATTTGGAAGGAGAGAATCACATTGGGTTCTGTGGCAGAGATGCCTAAACAATCCCTAAAACCCAGGATTTCCTTCTTCTTTTAGTAAGAGAATCACCACCATACCTACCCACCACTGGTTTTACCTGGCTAAGGGCTACTAAGTAGAGGCCATGTTTTTCAGCCTGTCTTGCAGTTAGTTGTAACCATGTGACTGTGACCTTTCTGGACCATGTGAACTGAAGTTTCCTGAGAAAAGGAACCACCTGTCCTTCGACTTCTCTCTTCTTCCTTCCCACAGGCTTGGACATGCCTGGGTAGCGGTGAGCCAGCTTTTACGATATAGCTGAGGATACCACCCTTGACAGTGATCAAGTAGCAAGAAAGTACTGGGTTTCTGGATAACTGTGTGAGGCAGAGCCGCCTGCTACCCTGGACCTTTGGTGTAACTATGTTGTGTTTTATGTGAGAGAAATAAGCCTCCACCTTGCTCAAGTCACTGTATTTTGGTATTTCTTTGTTATAGCAACTTAGCCTATATCCTAACTAATAATGGTAATTTCTGTGCCTCAATTTATTTTTCTGTAAAATAGCAATAGAATTATGTTCTTCACTGAGTTATTGTGAGGAAAGAAATATACGTGAGATACCTGGGCTGTGGTTATTATATGCGATCGATATTGACAAGTTTCACAAGAAAGTTCTGAAGAGGTGAGTAAAGAACTTGGGAGGATATAGCGCCAGTGTAACGGAGGCCCATTAAATGTGATTGGGTCTTGATTTAGCAGCAAAAGCATAAGAACAACAAATGTCTTGCATTTAAATGTGAGTAAGCTAGTTAAAACATTTAGAAATACTACCTGAAACATTTTCCCTTCCTAGCAATTTGGATTGTTTCTCTGCCTGAGGCTGACATGACGGAGGGACAGAATGCATGGAGGATGAATCAGTAGTAGATACCAGACTGATGTTCCAAAAGAGAAGGTGCAAACAGCCTTCCCTTGGCAGGCTTCAGAAGTGGGATCAGGGAAGGAGCCTCAGGGCAGTGTGGGTTTCTTCCCTTGTTCTTATGAGGGGGATAAACAGTCAGCAGGAAGTGTGAATTCTGAATTGACAAAAATTTAATTTAAATTCAGTTGGGACAATCCCGTGGAGAAGGTAATGGCTACCCAGTCCAGTACTCCTGCCTGAAGAATCCCATGGACAGGGAGCCTGGTGGGCTACAGCCCATGGGGTTGCAAAGCATCGGCCGTGACTTTTACAAAGTTGGACAGCAACTTTTACAAAGACATAAACAACGTTGTTTTCTCTGCTGTTAGCAGGAGTAGAGCCTTGAGTCTAAGACGGAATTAGTTGTGGAAAATAACTGGGGTCACGAAGAGTCTGACACAACTTAGCTACTGAACAACAACAATGAACATTATATTCCTTTGCACCCCTGAGTCATGGCATGCAAATTTCTTTCCTGCTAGAGGCAATGGCACCCCACTCCAGTACTCTTGCCTGGAAAATCCCATGGATGGAGGAACCTGGTAGGCTGCGGTTCATGGGGTTGCTAAGAGTCAGACACCACTGAGCAACTTCACTTTCACTTTTCACTTTCATGCATTGGAGAAGGAAATGGCAACTCACTCCAGTGTTCTTGCCTGGAGAATCCCAGGGACAGGGGAGGCTGGTGGGCTGACGTCTATGGGGTCGCACAGAGTTGGACATGACTGAAGTGACTTAGCAGCAGCAGCAGATGACTCCAGGTTAATACACTATCATAGGTCAATTTCATTTATGAATATGGATTCCATAACCTTATAACATTGGCAAATTTAATCCATTAAGATAGTAAAAAATATATATATATCACATCTAACAAATGCAAGTGTAAAAGGATTTTAAATGAGAAGTTTCAGCCAGAAACCCTGAGGCAGTAGATATTAAATAACACTGTTGTCAGTATACTATTGTGTAAGAATTTCAGAGTAGAGTCAAAAACCAGTTTCATAGTTTCCAACTCCTTCACCCTCAAGGTGTAAAGGCTGTCGGTGCAGGACTTTTAAAGAGGACTTTTCTGAAGAGAGCTATGCTATTTCTCTCCCCCCCTCTCTCAGTGAGTAGGGGTAGGGCGTTCATTCCTGTTCTCAAGTCATGAGAGAGCTATTTCACTGGGACCATCTGGATGCCCTGATGTAACTCCTTCAGGTAGTTGACCAGTCTCTGACTCATGCCTGGAATGTGTAAGAGGCAGAGATGGCCTGGCTAGGTGATCCTGTCACCAAGGTGAAGGGGAAATGAATCAAGTGGCCAGCATGGAGGGAGAACTGGTTTAAATCCTGCCCAAGAGAATTGTCTGAAGGAGCCATGGGACCCCCACAGAAAGACCCACTGTAGAGTGGACCACCAGAAAGCAAATGCAGAGGTGGGGAGCAGCCAGTGGAAGGGAAATCATGTCACCGGCATTGTGGTAGGAACAACAGAAATGTTCCTACTGAGGGCCTCTGCAGAATCCTCAAAGCTACTTCAGGAGAGAAAGAGTCAGCTTTGAATATTTGCCAATCCCAGAGAGCTTGAAACTGTTTAAGTATTTAAATACTATTTATTTGGTTTCTCTCCCAAACCTGAGAGAGCCAGCTGGAAGAGAAGGAGATAGATACTCTAGGCAGAAAATGAGAATATAACCATGGCCCTACCTCCTTCCATTCCTGCTATAAATATTCATACAGAAGGTCCAAGTTAAGGAAGGAGAGGAGTTTTTACTTTAAAGAAAGCTTGACAATTTGATCAGCATTTAGAATTGGGCATTCTAATGCCTGGACTGTCATGACCATGAGAACTTTTCTTAACTAAGAGTCATGTGTATGCCCAAGATTTATTGGAACAGAGAGGAAAGATTCCCCAGTGAATAAAATTTAAAGGCACATTTGTGAATCAGATTCAAAAAGCATAAACTTTGTAAAAAATTGGTAAATTAGATTTCATGAGAATTTAAAATCTGGGGTCTGTATCTAAACAATGGAAAGCTATTCAGCAAAAAAGCATGTGAGCTACTAGGAACTAAATAACAGGTGCAGTAATATGAGTGAATCAGAAAAACAATATGCTCAGTGAAAAAAGCCAGACACAAAAGCATACATACGATATGATTTCATTACATAAAATTCTAAAAAAGGAAATACCAAACTACAGTGACAGGAACCAGATCAGTGATTGCTTGGGTGCTACAATGTTCATCATAGCACTATTCATAATCACCCCAAAATAGAAACAACTGAAATGTCCATCAGCTAATACATGCATAAATAAAATGCAGTATAGCCATACAGTGGCATATTATTTGATAATAAAAAGGAATAAAACACAGATACATGCTACAACCTGGATAATCATTGAAACATCATGTGAAGTGAAAGGAGCCAATTACATAGGACCACATGTTGTGTGATGCCATTTATATGAATTGTCCAGAACAGGCAAATCTGTAGTGAGAGAAAGTAGATTAATGATTGTTTCAGGCTGCAGGAAGAGTTGGGGTAAAAAGGGTTACGAGGTTTCTTTTGGGGGTGATAAAAATGTTCCAAAATTTATGATATTTAATAAAATACAATATTTTTATGATATTGTTATATAATATATTATAATATAGAACATATTATACATTATATAATAATTAAAATATTATGGATTATTATTATTATTATTATAGTGATGATTGTGCTACTCTGTGAATATACTAAAAAAACATTGAATTGTACTTTTTAAATGTGAATTGTCTCTCAATAAAGATGTGGATTATCTCTCAACAAAGCTGATACCCAAAAAATGTTGTTGGAGATGATTGAAAATCCTTTTATAGAAGAGTTTCAAGTTGGATTCTTACCAATACCACTAAAAATATACATTTCTGATCAATTAAAAACCTAAACATAAAAAATGCTAAGAGAGACTTCCCTGGTGATCCAGTGGTTAAGATTCTGCACTTCCAATGCAGGGTGTGCAGGTTCGAGTCCTGGTTTGGGAATTAAGATCTCATATGCCATGAGGTGCCACCAAAAAATAAAAAAAAAAAAAAGAATGTTATTTTTTTTTAAGTCATGAATTTATTAGGAAAAAAAATTGTAGAAAAATGTTTATGGCCTTAGGAGTAAGGAAAATCTTACAGAAGAAGATTCAAAGAGAAAAAAAATGTATAAAAGTGATACATTTGACTATGTCAGTAATAAAAACTTTAAAACAATAAATACCTTTATGATATCTAAAGCTTAAGATATATAACAGACCAAGAGAAAATAGTTTTAAGTATCTGAGAATTAAGATAAATAATGCATTAAAAACTGCTGTTATTAATTTTAAAAGGTAAAGAAAATAGGATACCAACAATTTACAAATGGGAAAACACAAGTGGCCAATATACATACTAAAATATACATTTGAGCAACTCTCCTAGGAATCAGGGAAATTAAATTTAAAGTAAAAATTTTTTGGACTTTCTTGGTGGTCCAGTGGTTAGGACACTGCACTCTCACTGCCGAAGGTCCGGGTTCAATTGCTGGTTGGGGAACTAAAATCCCATAAGCTACATGGCATGGCCAAAAGTAAATAAATAAAAATATCACCCATCAGACTGAGGAATTTAAAAGATTATTAAAACTGTTAGGAAGAATATGAAAGACTTTCACAGAGGTCACAGGTAATTTTCAAAAAGACTGCAGGTAGGAATATAAATTGGTGCAGCCTCTTTGGAAGGCAAACTGGCAGCATAGACTGAAATTTTAAATGTGTGTCCTCTAGGGCTTCCCTGGTGGCTGAGATGGTAAAGAATCTGCCTGCAATGTGGGAGACCCGGATCGATCCCTGGGTTGGGAATATCCCCTGGAGGAGAGCATGGCAACCCACTCCAGTATTCTTGCCTGGAGAATCCCCATGGACAAAGGAGCCTGGTGGGCTACAGTCCATAGGGTCACAAAGTGTCAGACACGTCTGAATGACTAAGCACGCACACACGCCTCTAGGTATCTACCAGAGTAAAGCATTTACCCAAGTGTTAACGCTTGTATAAAGGAGTTTACTGTAGCATTGCCTTCATAGGACAAACTGGGAACAATCTGAAGTCTATCAGAAGTAGACTGGCTATGCAAAATTTAAAAGAAAAGGTTGATTTCTATGTATAGAGAATGACCTCCAGTCTTTATAACTGAATGACAAAACAAAGCTAGGGAACAGTGTTTGATATGATGAAAGTGAAAGTCAATCAGTCCTGTCAATCAGACTCTTTCCAACCTCATGGACTTTAGCCTGCCAAGCTCCTCTGCCCATGGAATTCTCCAGGCTAGAATACTGGAGTGGGTAGCCTTTCCCTTCTCTAGGGGATCTTCCCAACCCAGGATTGAACCTGGGTCTCCCATATTGCAGGCAAATTCTTTACCAACTGAACTACCAGGGATGTTTAGTAAAAACAAACTCACATAAAACAATGTTACCTGCAGGTTTATCTTATTTAAACCATAAGAGAAAGTCTGATACTATTGAACTGAAAATAATAGTGAATGGTTGCTTAAATTAACATGATATTGAGGGTTTTCTAGTAAAGAAATTGCTCTAAGCCCTTTGTAACATTTAACACATTCAAGCCTTCAACAACTCTATAAGGTGAAGTGAGGTTAAATAACTTGTCCAGAGTCATGAATAAGTTGCAAAATCCAGATTCAAACTTGGACACTCTAGCTCCAAGAGTTATCAGTCTTAACTTTGGTTATGTGCGGGAAACAGGACTGGGATTGCAGTATGGTTGAAGGCAACCATGGCCTAATTTGTAATGTCTTTATTTTGTACTAAGTATAAAAACACATAAAGGAAAGCTAAACAATGAATTCAGGATGATTGTTACAGATGGGGAGAGTGAAATAGAAATAAAATCGATGTGGAGTGTGCAGAAGGTGCATGAATTTTTTGTGTCAATAAAAATTAAAAATTCATTTAAAAAGAAATATGACAATTTACCAATGATTATAGCAGATTAGAGAGAGAACTCTGATCCCACTTAATTCATTATTCTTAGAAAAGACAAGTGTAAACTTATCAGAATGTTTTGAAAACTGGAGATGACTACTTTCTGACACAACAATGAATAAAATGTTCTCAATTCGGAAACTATAGTATGTTAAAGTTGAGATTCAGACAAAACACTTTCTTAAGTATTACCATAAACTATCTTTCCATCCTTTCCCTCCCCTCCTCCTACAAATGGTAGGAGAAATCCATGCTCCATTTCCTGCCCATGTTTTGCTGAGTTCCCATTTTATCCTCTGCTCAAGATGTTTGCGTCCCACTTCTTTGGTTCACTCAGTCCTTCGGGGAACTATCTGCACCTAGTCGATACATAGCCTGCAGGCCTTTAACATGTGTTAATAGATTTGGGAAAGATTGAAGGCAAAAGGAGAAGTGGACAACAGAGGACGAGATGATTGGATGGCATCACCAACTCAATGGACATGAGTTTGAGCAAGCTCTGGGACATGGAAGGACAGGGAAGCCTGGCATTCTGCAGTCCATGGGGTTGCAAAGAATCGGACATGACTGAGCAACTGAACAGCAGCAACAAATAGATCTGGAATGACTGCAATAGAAATCTCTCTTTTTCCCTTTCCAGCGCCGGCCCCGGACACAGCAGCAGTCATGATGTTGATGCCCAAAAAGAACCGGATTGCCATTTATGAACTCCTTTTTAAGGAGGGGGTGATGGTGGCCAAGAAGGATGTCCACATGCCCAAGCACCCGGAGCTGACAGATAAGAATGTGCCCAATCTTCATGTAATGAAAACCATGCAGTCTCTCAAGTCACGAGGCTACGTGAAGGAACAGTTTGCCTGGAGACACTTCTACTGGTACTTCACCAACGAGGGCATCCAGTATCTCCGCGATTACCTCCACCTGCCCCCTGAGATTGTGTCCGCCACCCTGCACCGCAGCCGTCCTGAGACTGGCCGGCCACGGCCCAAAGGTCTGGAGGGAGAGCAATCTGCAAGACTCATGTGAGGGGAAGCCGACAGAGACACCTACAGACTAAGTGCTGTGCCCCCTGGTGCCGACAAGAAAGCCAAGGCTGGGGCTGGGTCAGCAACTGAATTCCAGTTTAGAGGCGGATTTGGTCATGGACGTGGTCAGCCATCTCAGTAAAGTTGTTAGAGGTTGTTTTATGTTGAATAAACCTGTAAAGAGAAAAAACTAAAAAAAAAAGAAAAGAAAAGAAATCTCTCTCTTTTTTCCTTTGCAGTAGGAACCTTATCCAACAGGAATTAGGACTGGAAATGGAATAATTCAGTTAAAGTCAGAAATCACAAAATGTGATCTATGTTTACATTAAATATTTTTGACTTCAAGTGTATTTGTACATTCATTCACCAATATTATAATGTAAAGCAAGGTTGAGAAGGAGGATTGAATCCCTGCATTAACTTTCTTGAACATACAACATTCACAACATGCATTTTTATGATTTAAGTTTGGCTTTCTTTAAAGTGGAGCAAGAACTTAAACACACCTGGGAAAGAAATCTGTGTACAGGACTTTAAAATACTTAGAATTATTTACCCAACTTCTTACAATTGTTTTGCCCACACTTATTTCAATGGTAGCTTTTGTTTTTTTACTAACAGTCTTTATTGAATCTTTTCAAAGCATTCCACTAAGTTTAAAAACAATTTAATGAAATGATGCAAACACAGAAGGAAAATAGAAAGGACACCTGTTCCCACACTCAACTGTATGAATGTTACCATTTTGCTGTACTTGGTTCAGATTTTTCAAAAAGGAATCAATATTACAGATAGAACTGGAACCTTCTGCACACTCCACATTGATTTTATTTCTATTTTACTCTCCCCATCTGTAACAATCATCCTGAATTCACTGTTTAGCTTTCCTTTATGTGTTTTTATACTTAGTACATATATGTACCAATAAATAGATATATTTATATAGCTTTGTTTTACGTGTTTTGAATCTATGTGTAAATTGTATCATACTGTATTTTTCTCTCATCATATGTGTTTGAGATTTATCCTTGTTGCTATTTGTAGCTCTAGTTTACTCATATGAACTGCTGCATTTGTATTCTATTTTGCAAATATTCCAAAACGTATTTATTTTCTCTCTGGTTGACTATTTGGGTTATTTCCATTTTTTCCCCCCCAATAAAATAAACTGCACTGATCATTCCTTCATACATCTCCTTGTATATATATATATATGAAAGTTTCCCTAGCAAATATAATAAAAAATGGAATGTGGGGGACTTTCCTGGTGTCTAGTGGCTAAGACTCCACACTCCCAGTGCAGGGGCCTCAGGTTCCATCCCTGGTCAGGAAACTAGATTCCACATGCTGCAACTTAAAAGATCCTGCATGGTGCAACTAAAGATCTCACATGATGCAACTAAGACCTAGCACAACCAAATAAAATGAATAAATAAATATTTTAAAAAATCTATTAAAAAGAAATGGAATTTTGGGGTCAAAGGGCATGCACATCTTCACAAGCATATCGTCAAATTATTTTCTAATATGGTTGTAACGATTTATGCTTTCACTAGCAGCGAGTGCGCTCATTGCCCTGCAGCCAACACTCATGCTTTTCCCATTTAGGTGAGTATGGAATGGTATCCCAGGTGGTTTTATTTGGATTTGGCTTATCTATAATGAGATGAATTATCTTTTCATACATTTGTTGGCAATCTAGATGTCCTCTTCTCATAATTGCTTGTTTCTCTCCTTTGCCCATTCCTCCATCATTAATCTTTTATTCCTGATCTGCAGAAGCTTTGTTAAATTCTAGATCCCTATCTCTGTCAATTAAATGAATTGCAAATGTCTTTTTCAGATTGCAGCTCATAATTTATCTTTGTTCATGTCATATTTTGTTGCATAAATATTTTTAAAATAGAGGTAATCACATTTAATAGTCTTTTCTGTCATGGTTTATGCTTTTGAGGTTTAGGAAATACTTACCTGAAAGATTCTGCTTACATACTCTTCAAAATGTTTTGAAGCTTTATTGTTTCATATTTATGCTTGTTTTACTTAGATATGGTTTTCGGTGTGGTGTGGGGATAGGGACCTTTCATCTTTCCCTTCTCTCTCTTTCTTTCTCTTCTGTATATACAGTCATCTTACCCTAAGTTTTCTGAAAAACAGAACCTGAGGTACCACCTACATGCTGAGGTACTGAGAGGGGCAATCCTAGGGCTGCAATAATTAAGGAAAAGAGAAGTTAGGTGTGGGAGAAAAGAAAGCAAATACAAGCTTGATATGTTACCAAGCTGGTCACGGCTTCCCAAGGAAATCCAGCCTTGGTCACCCAGGACATTGTCCCAGCAAGTTCTGGGGAGACACCACATCTCAGAACTGTCAGTCAGAGAGAGGAGGAAGGGGTAACAGTTTATCTGCTGGCTCCTCTTTTCTCCTTCCTCTTCATGATTGAAGTTTACTCCACTGGAAGTTAAGTCACTTCTTGGTTGTTATACCAACCCAATGGGGAAGCCAGTCTCTAGCACTGTTATGTGGTACTTGATGCTTTGTTTGAACTGATAGTGATGGAAGAGCCATATTCTCCATGAGTCTGGTAGGGTGATTCCTGAACACCAGAGACGTTGTGTCTTCCACACTTTTGGGAGCAGTGGAGGCCACACCAAAGTCAGGCTCTCACGCTATGGTAACACTGAGACAGCTGGAAGTATTAGGAGATGAAGAAATACCAGTAGTGACTGGGGCTCCCAGTGGGGAAGTGGGTCCATGTCAATTATTTGGATCCTTAACAACCAATTTTCTACTTATTTAATAGCTAAACTGTAATGCCACCAGGATCCAGGAGAAAGGAGCAGTGACCCCACAAGAGACTGACCCAGACTTGCCTGACAGGGTCCAGGAATCTCTGGCAAAGACATGGGTCAGCTTTGGTCCACTGCAGGGTTGGGGGCACTGAGTGTAGCAGTGCATGCATGGGACCTTTTGAAGGAGGTCCCCATTATCTTCATTACCTCCACCATAGTTTGGCCTCAGGTCAAATAACAGGGAGGGAACACAGCCCCACCCATCAACAGAAAATTGGATTAAAGATTTACTGAGCACAGCCCCGCCCATCAGAATAGGACCCAGTTTCCCCCTCAGTCAGTCTCTCCCATCAAAAGCTTCCATAAGCATCTTATCCTACTCCATCAGAGGGCAGACAGACTGAAAACCACATCACAGAAAACTAATCAATCTGATCACATGGACCAGAGCCTTGTCTAACTCAATGAAACTACGAGCCATGCCATGTAGAGCCACCCAAGACGGACAGGTCATGGTGGAGAGTTCTGACAAAATGTGATCTGCTGGAGAAGGGAATGGCAAACCATTTCAGTATTGTTGCCTTGAGAACCCCATGAACAGTATGAAAAGGCAAAAAGTTAGGGCACTGAAAGATGAACTCCCCAGGTCTGTAGGTGCCCAATATGCTACTGGAGATCAGTGGAGAAATAACTCCAGAAAGAATGGAGAGATGGAGCCAAAGCAAAAACAAAACCCAGTTGTGGGTGTGACTGGTGATAGAAATAAATTCTGATGCTGTAAAGAGCAATATTGCATAGGAACCTGGAATGGTAGGTCCATGAATCAAGGCAAATTGGAAGTGGTCAAACAGGAGATGGCAAGGGTTAACGTCGACATTTTAGGGATCAGTGAACTAAAATGGACTGGAATGGGTGAATTAAATTCAGATGACCATCAAATCTACTACTGTGGGCAATAATTCCTCAGAAGAAATGGAGTAGCCCTCATAGTTAACAAAAGAGTCTGAAATGCAGTACTAGGGTGCAGTCTCAAAAATAACAGAATGATCTCTGTTCATTTCCAAGGCAAACCATTCAGTATCACAGTAATCCAAGTCTATGCCCTGACCAGTAATGCTGAAGAAGCTGAAGTTGAACGGTTCTATGAAGCTCTACAAGACCTTCTAGAACTGACACCCAAGACAGATGTCCTTTTCATCACAGGGGACTGGAATGCAGAAGTAGGAAATCAGAGACACCTGGAGTAAAACAGGCAAGTTTGGCCCTTGGAGTACAGAATGAAGCAGGGCAAAGGCTAACAGTTTTGCCAAGAGAACGCACTGGTCATAGCAAACCAAACACCCTCTTCGAACAACACAAGAGAGACTACACATGGACATCACCAGATGGCCAACACCAAAATCAGATTGATTATATTCTTTGCAGCCAAAGATGGAGAAGTTCTATACAGTCAGCAAAAACAAGACTGGGAACTGACTGTGGCTCAGATCATATACACCTTATTGCCAAATTCAGACTTATATTGAAGAAAGTAGGGGAAACCACTAGACCATTCAGTTCAGTCACTCAGTCGTGTCTGACTCTTTGCGACCCCATGAATCGCAGCATGCCAAGCCTCCCTGTCCATCACAAACTCCCGGAGTTTACTCAAACTCATGCCCATTGAGTCGGTGATGCCATCCAGCCATCTCATCCTCTGTCGTCCCCTTCTCCTCCTGCCCCCAATCCCTCCAAGCATCGGGGTCTTTTCCAACGAGTCAACTCTTCGCATGAGGTGGCCAAAGTATTGGAGTTTCAGCTTCAGCATCAATCCTTCCAATGAACACCCAGGACTGATCTCCTTCAGGATGGACTGGTTGGATCTCCTTGCAGTCCAAGGGACTCTCAAGAGTCTTCTCCAACACCACAGTTCAAAAGCATCAATTTTTTGGCACTCAGCTTTCTTCACAGTCCAACTCTCACATCCATACATGACCACTGGAAAAACCATAGCCTTGACCAGATGGACCTTTGTTGGCAAAGTAATGTCTCTGCTTTTTAATATGCTGTGTAGGTTGGTAATAACTTTCCTTCCAAGGAGTAAGCGTCTTTTAATTTCATGGCTGCAGTCACCATCTGCAGTGATTTTGGAGCCCCAAAAAATAAAGTCTGACACTGTTTCCACTGTCTCCCCATCTATTTCCCATGAGGTGATGGGACCAGATGCCATGATCTTAATTTTCTGAATGTTGAGTTTTAAGCCAACTTTTTCACTCTCCTCTTTCACTTTCATCAAGAGGCTCTTTAGTTCTTCACTTTCTTCCATAAAGGTGGTGTCATCTGCTTATCTGAGGTTATTGATATTTCTCCCAGCAATCTTGATTCCAGCTTGTGCTTCTTCCAGGCCAGAGTTTCTCATGATGTACTCTGCATATAAGTTAAGTAAGCAGGGTGACAATATACAGCCTTGACGTACTCCTTTTCCTATCTGGAACCAGTCTGTTGTTCCATGTCCAGTTCTAACTGTTGTTTCCTGACCTGCAGACAGATTTCTCAAGAGGCAGGTCAGGTGGTCTGGTATTCCCATCTTTTTAAGAATTTTCCACAGTTCATTGTGATCCATGCAGTCAAAGAATTTGGCATAGTTAATAAAGCAGAATTAGATATTTTTCTGGAACTCTCTTTCTTTTTTGATGATCCAGAAGATGTTGGCAATTTGATCTCTGGTTCCTTTTCTAGATGGGGAAACAGTTGAAACAGTGGCTGATTATTTTTTAGGGCTCCAAAATCACTGCAGATGGTGATTTCAGCCTTGAAATTAAAAGACGCTTACTTCTTAGAAGAAAAGTTATGACCAACCTACACAGCATACTAAAAAGCAGAGACATTACTTTGCCAACAAAGGTCTGTCTAGTCAAGGCTATGGTTTTTCCAGTAGTCATGTATGGATGTAAGAGTTGGACTATAAAGAAAGCTGAGTGCCAAAGAATTCATGCTTTTGTACTGTGGTGTTGGAGAAGACTCTTGAGAGTCTCTTGGACTGCAAGGAGATCCAACCAGTCCACCCTAAAGGAAATCAGTCCTGGGTGTTCATTGGAAGGACTGATGTTGAAGCTGAAACTCCAATTCTTTGGCCACCTGATGCGAAGAACTGACTCATTTGAAAAGACGCTGATGCTGGGAAAGACTGAAGGTGGGAGGAGAAGGGGACGGCAGAGGATGAGATGGTTGGATGGCATCACCAACTCAATGGACATGAGTTTGAGCAGGCTCCGGGAGTTGGTGATGGAGAGGGAGGCCTGGCATGCTGCAGTGCATGGGGTCTGAGTCGAACATGACTGAGCAACTGAACTAGACTGATCTGAGCTGATGATACTGAATCTTCCAATTCATGAACCTGATAGATCTCTTTATTTATTCAGGTGTGTGTTTGTGTTTTCTTCAGTTTTTATAATTTTCTTCATTATGATCTTATAAACTTACAGATTAACTCCTAGAAATCTTGTTATTGTTGTCACTGTTGTGAATGGGATCTTCTTCCTACAATTTCTGATTATTTACTGATACAATTTTTTCATACTGATCTTGAATATGGCAAATTTGCTAAACTTCCTTATTAGTTTTTTTTTCAAACTTTAAACTTATTAGTTTTAATAGATTCTATTCTGTGTATGATTTTTGGAATTTGCACATTATCAATCATATTATCTGTAAATAAAGACAGTGGCCTTCATATCCCAGTTTTAAAGACTTGTAAAAATCATGAATGGGTGTTAAATTTTGTTGATGTACTCAAATTTATTGGAATGACAAATTTTTCTCCTTTACTCTGTTTAAATGCTCTGTAGATTTTAGGATGCTCCACTTCCTATTATTTCCAGGATAATCAACTTAGTCTTTGTAGAAACAGTTTTTTTCATATTCATATTACATTGTTTTACATAGTTTTAATTTAAATTATGTAACTCTAAAATCACTGCAGATGGTGACTGCAGCCATGAAATTAAAAGACGCTTACTCCTTGGAAGGAAAGTTATGACCAACCTAGACAGCATATTAAAAAGCAGAGACATTACTTTTGCCAACAAAGGTCCATCTGGTCAAGGCTATGGTTTTTCCAGTGGTCATGTATGGTTGTGAGAGTTGGACTGTGAAGAAAGCTGAGTGCCAAAAAGTTGATGCTTTTGAACTGTGGTATTGGAGGAGACTCTTGAGAGTCCCTTGGACTGCAAGGAGATCCAACCAGTCCATCCTGAAGGAGATCAGTCCTGGGAGTTCATTGGAAGGACTGATGCTGAAGCTGAAACTCCAATACTTTGGCCACCTCATGCGAAGAGTTGACTCGTTGGAAAAGACCCCGATGCTTGGAGGGATTGGGGGCAGGAGGAGAAGGGGATGATAGAGGATGAGATGGTTGGATGGCATCACCGACTCAATGGGCATGAGTTTGAGTAAACTCTGGGAGTTTGTGATGGACAGGGAGGCTTGGCGTTCTGCGATTCATGGGGGTCACAAAGAATCGGACACAACTGAGTGACTGAACTGAACTGAACTGAATATCAAATGCACTTTGCATCAATAAGTTATGAAAATACCATCTACCCTGGATGAGCAGAAAAGTATACAAGAGCCCCTTACCTAGCAGTGTGACACTGATTGTTCTTCTAAGACAGAATGGGGGGCTTTCTTGGTGGCTCAGTGGTGGAGAGTCTGCCTGCCAGTGCAGGAGACATGGGTTCGATCCCAGATCCAAGGTGATTCCACGTGCCTTAGAGCAACTAAACCCATACACCACGACTGCTGAGCCTGTGCTCTCGAGCCTGGGAGCCACAACTGCTGAAGCCTGTGTGCCTTAGAGCCCATGCTATGCAACAAGAGAAGCCACCACACTACAGCTAGAGAGTAGCCCCCACTAGCTGCAACTAGAGAAAAGCCCACGTAGTAACAAAGACTGAACACAGCAAAAAAAAAAAAAAAAAAAGAAGACAGAATGGGGAGTATCAGTTAAGTAGAAATCAATTAACAAAGTGTTCACTGTTCAAGGAAATCAGTGGCCATGGTGACAAAGCTCGTGCCCTGTAAGTCAACATGAGTTGTCTCCATCCAACCACATTCAAGAAATAGTTAATGAGAAATCACTATACATTAAGTACCATGGTAGGCATCATGGTTACACACAAAAGTGAAGCGGATCGTTCCTGTTCACGAAATGTTTCCCAGTCTAGTAGAAAGGTTAAGACTAAGTGCTTATATACATCATGAAGAGATAGAAAGAGTAAGACAGATGTCTAAGGAAGTACAATAGCTATCATGGGAGTTAGTAAGGTAAACGGGGAGGAAACAGTGATCAGGAAAGGAGTCTAAGAAGAGGTGGATTCTGCTATGAGCTATGAAAGGAGTTGGACCTTTGATATCCACACCAACTGGCCCCTTTAACTGCTCCCTGTCAGCAGTTGCCTTGAAAGCAGAGCTACCCTCTGATCTGCTCTGATGACCATTTCTTTTCCTATTGGCCTCACACACAGATTCTCCCTCTCTGTCCGGGCCTTTGAGATGAGATGTCCACTCCCTAGTCCCTGGAAACTGCCACTGTGTTATCTTACATGACAACGGAGAATGAAGACAGGAGATGGAAAAAATTATTAATCAGCTGATTTCAAGATTGGAAAGTTAGCCTGAATTATCCGGATGGGCCCCGTGTAATCAAAAGGGTTCTTTAAAGTGAAAGAGGAAGTGGAAGAATCAGCGCCAGTGTGATGCAGCATGAGGAAGACTTGACCAGTCATCGTGAGCCAAAGCATGCTGGCAGCCACTAGAATCTGGAAAAGGAAAGGAAATGGATTCTCTCCTGGAGGCTCTAGAGGACTACAGCCCCGAGACACTGTGATTTTAGCCCAGTGCAACCCATTTCAGACTTCTGACCTGCAGAACTAGAAGATCATACATTTTGTTTTAAGCTGCCAAGCTTGTGGTAATTTGTTACAGCAGCAACAAGAAAGCAATACAAAAGGTTAATAAAGCTGATCAGGAGAAAGAACAGGTTTTGAGAGTAAGTTTCTGGCTTTGTTGTTGCTGAGCCGAGGAGCTGGTGGTTATCTGTGAAGGGACCAGAAGGCTGTTGGAATTGTGGGTTTGGAGCTGAGAAAAGAGGTTGGGATCTGAGCTTCTAGAATCATTTCATCAAGGAGATACTTGACAGCTAGAGCATGGCTGTGATGGCTTTCAGGAGAAAGCTTAAGGCAGTGGTACCCAGTAGAAATAAAACATAAGCCACAAATGTGAGTCAGATTTGCAACATAAATTGTTCAGTAACCACATTAAAAACATATAAAAAATCATATAAAATGAAATTTTAATTATATTTTATTGTACTCACATATCCAAATTATCATTTCAACATATAATTACTATAAACATTATTAATGAGACATTTTATATTCTTTTTCTTGGTTTAAAGTCTTTAATATCTGGTGAACATTTTACACTCACCACATATCTCCAATTGGGACATCTATAATTAATTTCAAGGGCCCAAACCATCATACAGCTAGTGGATACAATATTGGACAGTGCAGTTTAGAGAAGGTGCACAAAGAGTGGAAACTTGAGAAACTCTTGCCTTTAGGAGATGGGAGGAGGAAAAGGAACCAGCGACAGGATAGACAGAGGTCGTGCAATGTTTCAAAATCCAAGGGAATTTTACTTAGGAAAACGTGGTGGCGGAAAAGCACCACATGATTTCTTTCTTCAGTGCTCTGGCTCATTCAACTCTTACATTTTAGAGGCCTTCCCCCTGTCTGTAGTGAGGCTTTACACTACATTTTCCTTTTCCCTGCCTTTAATCGTCTCATATATATACATCTAGTCATAAATTTAGGAGCTTAGATATAGATGGCTAGGGATAACAGGGTGACTAGCAGAAAGAAGAAAGGAGCACTAAGGTGGTATGAGGTGGTTGGAGGATGTGATGATTTGGAACAGGTGCCTGGTGGGAGTAAGATGAAGATCATGTTGCCATGACAACTGATTACTTCATTGGTCCAATGACCAGTTGCTATGGTGACAAAATCTTTGTGTCAGTGTGACATGGATCCCAAGGGAGAAGATGCTTGTGCAAAGGACCCTTTGCTCATTGGTAAAGCTTTTATATTTGCAATAATTTCTGCACTGTTTGACGAAACCTCCCCCAGGAACTTCAGTCAACATTGATATCCTCCCTCCTTCCTATTCATTTACAACAATCATTGCTGGTAAAATGCACAGATTTTCATTGTTCTTGTTTTATACGGTGCTTCCTTATCTGAGAGTCCTTAATTGTTTATTAATTTAACTCTTTCTCCTACACAGATATAATCCTATTGAAGGTAGGGATCATTCTTGTGTTTTCAAAAGACTGGGGGTTAGTGGAAAAGACAGACTTTTGGGAGCCAGACATATGTGGGTTTACATACCACCTCTGCTTCTGCCATTTGCAAAGCGCATGGCCTTAGGAAAGTCATTTCATCTTCTTGAAATTTTATTTTATTCCATAAAATGAGGATAATAAAACTTGCACTGTGAGATTGTTGTGATGATTACAGATAACCTACATAAAGTAGCTGGCTTACAGTAGGGTCTCGGTAAATGGTCTTAATTATTGTCATATCATGTCCAGCCCATGTTATGATGAACACTTAGTAATACTTGATGAGTAATAAGATAATAATGACAGATGACAGGATAACAATAGGACTAAGTTTAATCTTCAGGATTCTTAAAGATCAGCTGTCCTATGGTAGTCCAAATATACAGCTATAGTCTTAACTGTCAACCCAAGTTATGCTGGTTGTAACATCCTGGGAGAAAAGAATTTAAAGTATTTAATTAGAAAACAGGAGGGAAGAGATAACCAGATATTATGTGCCTCCTGATGGAAGAACATGCAACCACTGAACTATTAATAGTTATGTCGAAAACAAAACAAAACATCACACATGAATGTAATTCAGACTCTTGACCTAATTACTGATTTCCAGAAAACATAGAGGGCAGGGGTGTGTGCACGTTCAGCTGTGACTGACTTTCTGCAATCCCATGGAATGTAGCCCACCAGGCTCCTCTGTACATGGGATTTTCCAGGCAAGAAGACTGGGGTGAAAAAAAAAAAAAGAATCCTGGGGTGGGTTGCCATTTCCATCTCTAGGGGATCTTCCTGACCCAGGGATCGAACCTGCATCTCCTGTGTCTCCTGCCTTGGCAGGTGGATTCTTTCCCACTGAGCCAGCTGGGAAGAACACAGAGGGCAGAGTCCATGTTAAAAACCACCACAGGGAAGCAATCAGCAAGATTCAAATTGTAGGAGACACTATAGGAAAAATAATGTAGTTTCTTCAACAAACACATTGGGAAAAACGGGGCAGAGAGGGAGCTTATATGTTAATAAGATTTAAGAGACGTATCATTAATTTCCTGTGTGTTACTTGAGCTCTGATTCAAACAAACATTTAAAAAATTCATAAGGTGACTGGAAATTTAAATACTGACAGGATGGGTCCAAGATATATCTTCATACCAGTGACTTCAGAAATTCTCATTAATTTTAGATAAGAGAATGATATGTTTTGGTATAATAAGAGCTCTCATCTTTTAGAAATAAGACCCTGATGTTGGAAAAGACTGAAGGCAGGAGGAGAAGGGGACAACAGAGGACGAGATGGTTGGATGGCATCACCGATTCAATGGACATGAGTTTGAGCACCCTCCAGGAGATGGTGAAGGACAGGGAAGCCTGGTGTGCTGCATGCCATGGGGTCACATGGGGTCTCAAAGAGTCGGACACAACTGAGCGACTAAACAGCAACTATTCTGGAAATACAAGTTGAAAATATATGTGTATTGATGAAGTATGATGTTGGCAATTTGTTTCAAAACAACATTGATGCGACAATGTCACTATGAGGGTAGGAATCAAAATTGAAAAAAATTAGCTACTACTTGATAATTGTTTAAGCTGAGTGATGACTATGGGGGTTCGTTGTGCTATTTGTCTATTTGCACATCTGCTTGAAGTTTTCCCACAGAAAACAAAGATGTTTGGAAGACATTAAGGAATCATGTTTAAAACATTAAGTGCATTTATCCACGATTGTAGGCACAATAAGATCTTCTCTGGTGTCTTAGCGGTAGAGAATCTGCCTATAGTGCAGGAGACACAGAAGACATGGATTCAGTCCCTGGGTCAGGAAATTCCCTGGAGGAAGAAATGGCAACCCACTCCAGTATTCTTGCTGGGAAAGCCCATAGAGCCTCGTGGGCTTCAGTTCATGGGACTGCAAAGAGTTGGACACAACTAAGCGACTGAGCACAGCACCCACAGCACATGCACAATAAAGATGCTCAAATGTAAGAAAATACAGAATATTCTTTGGCACAGTGGTGGACAAATGCATTTTTATGGCCAAATGAATAAATTCATGTATATTTCACCTAGCTAGTCCTCCGAAGTTTAATTTCTACATTGGACACATAATATTTTTCTATTTCAAGTTACAATCAGTACCACTCATGTTGTTGTAGGTTAGATTCCTAGAAAAAAAATTCCCTAAGAAGGAATGTGTGGACAAGATGTTTTTTAGGGGGAAGATAGAGAGGTGTGCTTTTGTGATCCGTCCTAGTGGAGAAGTAAAGAGGAAAGGGCAGAGGAAGGAGTTGAATGGTGGTGATACGGTTGTCAAGCAGATTTCATCTGAATCAGCTTCCCAACCCCCTGGGAGCTCAGGAGATGGAAGGGCCCTTTCCAGGTGTACCGCTTTGAACAATGGGGCCAGACCTTCATACTTGGAATCACCCTCCTGCCTACCTTGCCCCAACAAACTTGAACTCATCCTTTGAGGCTGAGCTCAAATGTTTCTGTGTCTGCAGACTCTTCCTTAAAACATTCATCCCCAGTCAGATTCATTTCCTTCCTTCACACTTCTTTCTCTATGAACCATACAGGGGAATAGGAAGTGCTCACATTTGTAACATTTATGATGAGCTAGGCACAGCCTTAAGGACTCTAAATGTGCATCTGCAGTTGGTTCTATCATCCCCATTTCCACATGAGGAAACTGAGTCTCAGAGAAGCTGAGCAATTTTACCTAGCTAAAGCCATTGAGCTAGTGAGGGGCAGGGCTAGTGAGGGCGATTTAATTCCCAAGAAAGGAGCCCACACTCACTCACTTTTCACCGTCACTCACTCATCACAGCACATACTCAATCACTATTGTGCTGGACTGCCCCCTAGCTACTGCTTCTATCCTGGTACTCCAAGCCCTGAGCCCAGTTACTCAACCTAGAGTTAGCATTTAATAAATGTTTACTGAATAGATGGATGGCCATCTGATCAGCATCTGTAGAAAATTTCATTTTGGAAACAAATCAAATCCAGAAGCAACTTATAGGCACAAGGAGGATGACATATTTCAAGGTAACAAGGGACAAGAAATCCCACTTTAAGGACTTAGATTGGCTATACTCAATATGGCATAAAAAGAGATTGGGTGAAGGGAGTGAGCATGTAGGCCACAAATTAACTGCTAAGTGCTTAAAAAGGAAAAACTGTACTTAGGTACTTGAACCAAGGCTTTGTGTTTGTGCAAGTCTTTTGTCATCTCTTGCTTTGAGAATCATTTCAGAAAGAAACATTCCCTATTCCTTCCACTATGTTGAATAGTGGGAACAAGTCACAGGTAGAGCATGAATTTAGATTAAATAAAATTAAAACTACTTCCTGAATCAAGAAGTATGTAAAATAGTTGCTTAAACGTGGAGATGAGAACCTATAAGGAGAAGAAGATACATGAATTATACATGTTTCTATTATATAGAAAAACAACACTTCTCCTTTTCCATTAAAATATTAGAATCTGGGAAAATATATTTAGACAATCCTAAATCCTAAATCCACAATTCCTAGTGTGGAATACTAGGAAAAGGGAAAATTTGGAAGTCATTGAATTGAGGCTCAAGTTTTTTTTTGTTTTTTTTTTTAACTGATTTGGCTGCAACAGATCTTAGTTGTGGCATACAGGATCTAGTTCCCTGACCAGGGATTAAACCCAGGTCCCCTGCATTGGAAGCATGGAATCTTAAACACTGGACCATCAGGGAAGTCCTAAGGCCTAGATCTTTACATTGCTATTTGCTAGGAATGTGACCTCAGTTTTTTTTTCCCCTGTAAAATGGGGACAGGGATCTCCACCTTTTAGAATTATTATGGGGATTTAAGTAAGGTAAAATATTACCACCTCTAAACTTCTATAGACATCAGCATTTTGCTTGTATTCTTTCATAGATCTCTCACACATTTTTTCTGGAGTATTTCAAAGCAAACTCAGTCATCATGTCAGTTCACCTTAAGTATTTCAGTTGCAAGGATTTCTGTTATTTTTATCAAAAGATACCCCAATGTAAATTCTTGACCAAAAAAAAATTTTTTTGTACATGTTACTCAGTTTGGTTTACCTGTCAAGTTTAACCCTAACAGGTTCACTGGGTCACTCTTCATTTCTCTGCTTTGTGTCTGTCCTTTGAATAAACTAATTATGCTCAATGCTGTTATAATTTGGAATCAGCTGCATGTCATGTATGCAGTGTCTTAACTGTTTAAGTGAGTGTTAGTAACAGTGTAAATCTCTTTCTGGTTTTGAAGCACTGATCTGGGTAGTCCTAATTCACTTGCAGGGCTTTCTTCAATGCTTTCTTCAACGATGTTTCATGGAAGGTTTTCCAATTACTGTCCTGAACTCTTTGGAGATGCTCCTTCATTTGCCTGAGTTTAACCTTCACCTGTATATTCTCTTAATCAGGCCTGTTAAGAAGCTTGATTCACAGTGCACTTCAAGCTATATTTCTCCTTGCCAAGTCGGCTGGGCTCTTCTTCAAGGTTCACCACTCTTCATAATTTCCTACAGGAGATTTGTGTGCCTTAACTGCCTATCTTACTCCAGCCCTGCAGATCTCAATGTCTTAGCTATTTTTCATTTATGTGGCATTTCAAATAAATGAGGTGCATATCACTTGTAAAGTATTATATTAAAAACTGGCTAATAAAATTACCACAGCCATCCTCTCCAAGATCCCTTAACCCAGTGGGCAATACACTACAACATAGAAGAGCCTTTGTGGGGAGTTAGAAGATGTTAGTTATGTTTCCAGATCATTCCTTAGCATTAGTTTTAAAAAATTATAAAAATGTATTGAATGAAAAAAAAAATGTATTGAATGCCTAGTGGCTACCAGGTACCCAGTAGGGTGCTAGGTTTAAAAATGGATGAGGTGGAAAAAAAAAATGAATGAGGTGGCTCTTGCCTCAAGAACAGGGGCTATACCATAACCTTCTTTGTAACTTCCTCTGGGATATGACACAGTCCATGGAACCTATCTTATAAAGACTTGTCTAAGCCCACAGATCAGGATTGAACTTCAAATCCTGTATTTTAGAACCTTTCACTATATTATACCATGGACAAGAGTCTGAGCAAACTCCAGGAGATACTGGAGAACAGATGAGCCTGGCGTGCTGCAGTCCGTGGCGTTGCAGAGCCAGACACTGCTTAGTGATTAAACACCAAGAAACATTACACCAACCATCCATTTCCTCTATTTTCACGTAATTCCCAAACAAACTCTTTTACCTGGGGATGACTCCAGAAATTTGGATCAGCAAAAGAAAAAAAGTTGGGAAAGCCACTAGGCCATTCAGGTATGACCTAAATAAAATCCCTGATGATTATACAGTAGGAGTAACAAATAGATTCAAGGGATTAGAATTGGTAGACAGAGTACCTGAAGAACTATGGACAGAGGTTTGTAACATTGTACAAGAGGTGGTGACCAAAAACCATACCAAAGAAAAAGAAATAAAAGAAAGCAAAGTCATCGTCTGAGGAGGCTTTACAAATAGCAGAGAAAAGAAGAGAAGCAAAAGGCAAGAGAGGAAGGGAAAGATACACCCAACAGAATGCAGGGTTCCAGAGAATAGCAAGAAGAGATAAGAAAGCCCTCTTAAGTGAACAAAGCAAAGAAAAACAGGAAAACAATAGAATGGGAAAGACTAGAGATCTCTTCAAGAAAACTGGAGATATCAAAGGAACATTTCATGTAAGGACGGGCACCATAAAGGACAGAAATGGTAGGGACCTAACAGAAGCAGGAGATGTTAAGAGGAGGTGGCAAGAATACACAGAAGAACTACACAAAAAAGATCTTCACAACCCAGATAATCACGATGGTGTGATCACTCACCAAGAGCCAGACATTTTGGAGTCTGAAGTCAAGTGGGACTTAGGAAGCATCACTGCGAACAAAGCTAATGTAGGTAATGGAATTCCAGCTGAGCTATTTCAAATCCTAAAAGATGATGCTGTGAAAGTGCTGCATTCAATATGCCAGCAAATTTGGAAACTCAGCAGTGGCCACAGTGATGGAAAAGTTCTGTTTTCATTCCAATCCCAAAGAAAGGCAATGCCAAAGAATACTCAAACCACCATATAATTGCATTCATTTCACATGCTAGCAAGGTAATGCTCAAAATCCATTAAGCTAGGCTTCAGCAGTACATGGACTGAGGACTTCCAGATGTGCAGGCTGGATTTAGAAAAGGCAGAGGAACCAGAGATCAAATTGCTAACATCTGTTGGATCATAGAAAAAGCAAGAGAGTTCCAGAAAAACATCTACTTCTGCTTAATGGACTAGGCTAAAGCCTTTCACTGTGTGAATCACAATGAACCGTGGAAAATTCTTCAAGAGATGGGAATACCAGACCACTTTACCTGTCTCCTGAGAAATCTGTATGCAGGTCAAGAAGCAGCAGTTAGAACTGGACATGGAACAACGGACTGGTTCCAAATTGGGGAAGGAGTACAACAAGGCTGTATGCTGTCACCTTGTTTATTTAACTTACATGCGGAGTACATCATGCGAAATGCTGGGCTGGATGAGTCAAAAGCTAGAATCAAGATTGCGGTAAGAAATACCAACTACCTCAGATATGCAGTGATACCACTCTAATGGAAGAAACTGAAGAGAAACTAAAGAGCCTCTTGATGAGGGTGAAACAGGAGTGTGAAAAGGCTAGCTTTAAACTCAGTATTCAAAAAACTAAGATCTTGGCATCCAGTCAAAGTGGAAACAGCAACAGATTTTATTTTCTTGGGCTCCAAAATCACTGTGGAGGTGGTTCATACATACAGTCATTCCAAAATGACTGTAGCCATGAAATTAAGAGATGCTTACTCCTTGGAAGAAAAGCTATGACAAACCTAGACAACCTGTTAAAAAGCAGAGACATCACTTCGCTGACAAAGTTCTGTATAGTCAAAGCTATGGTTTTTCAGTTGTGTATGGATGTGAGAGTTGGACCATAAAGAAGGCTGAGTGCCAAAGAATTGATGTTTTCAAATTGTGGTGCTGGAGAAGACTCTTGAGAGTCCCTTGGACTGCAAGGAGATCAAACCAGTCAATCTTAAAGGAAACCAATCCTGAATATTCATTAGAAGGGATTGATGTTGAAGCTAAAGCTCCAATCCTTTGGCCACCTGATGTGAAGAATCGACTCATTGGAAAAACCCTGATACTGAGAAAGATTAAGGGCAGGAGGATAAGGGGACGACAGAGGATGAGATGGTTGGATGGCATCACTGACTCAAAGGACCTGAGTTTGAGCAAACTCCGGGAGATAACAAAGGACAGGGAAGCCTGGACGCTGCAGTTCATAGAGTCACAAAGAGCTGGATGTGACTTATTGACTAAACACTAACAACAACAACAAGGCTCTGCATTAGTCAGGACAGGCTCTGTTACAGGAGCAACTTCCAGTTTTCAATGGCCCTATCAGCAAAAGTTAGTTTCCTCGCTTAGGCTGAGTGTCATTCCCAGGTCAGCTTTGCTGCACATGATCTTCCCTCTAGGACGAAGGCAGATGGATCACTCTCTATCCTGAACATTGCTGGTCATCAGGGCAGCAGGAAAAGAAAACAAAGTGAAGGGCTCTGACTCAAAGCTTCCAGGTTGACGCAAAGCTTCCACCTGGAGGTGGCTCATCCAGTCACTCACATTTCACTGACTAATGCAAGTCACATAACCAAACCTGTTGCGGAAGGAGTGGGGGAAGTACAATCCACCCTTCCAGAGACACAGGAAATGTTTGGGAACAATAATATGGGCGCTTTACCCTTTCTTGATTGCAAAACAAACAGATTTTCAGCCTCTTGCCCCCTCTCTCAGCAGAGAATATTTGGACTGTTTGTGTCAAAGGAAAATGAAGTGAATTCTTTGGGATTTTTCGTGTAGAGGTTCCCACCTCAGCTGTGTCTCTGATATGGTTTGAAAGGTTTCCTGAAGTGGTACTTGGATATAAATACACCCTCCTGCAACGGCTAGCACCCAGGAGGTTACATTTCTCATATTAATGTAAACTGACAGGTTAGAGGGTCTTTGAAGGTGAGCTTAGAGCCACAGTCCTGGGTCCAAATTCCCACTCCATCACTTTGAAACCACTGAGCATTTGTTTTCCCCCTTCTTTAAAACGGAGATGACCCACCTCATAGTTTTGCTCTAAGGATTAAGTGAAAATATTTGCAAAGGGTCTATCACGTTCCTGATCACACAAGAAACAATAACTATTAGCCACTCCCTACCACTATCCCTCTAGCATTGGGGTTTCTTGATCATTCTTATTTAGCCCATCAGACATGGAGAGGTAAATAAACTCACAACTTGAAACCAAATAGTTTCCTAAATACTGTGTTTGTACCCAGAGTTTCAGGACCCTTTGGGTTGCAAATCTTGGCTGCTCTTTCCAGTTCACCAGGTTCCTTTCCTTCTATGATTCCAAGAGATGCTCTGAAGTCACTCGAAGAGAGGAGGGCTCCTCTGCCCCAACTCCACTTGAACATCTTCTGACTCACACTTTTTAGCATCACCCAAACTTCATCTTCACCATTGCTTGTACGTAATGCTTGTACCTTATTTAATCTTTGCATTTGTTCTTGTTTGTTCAGCTGTCTCAGTGCCCTTGTGTCTTTCACTATGCTTTTAATTAGGTCGGTTGATTCTGAGAATGGAGGGAAGCCAAGGTTTAAGCCAGGTGGTTACAAGGAAGATGGTTGGAAGGCAGGTGTGGGGGAGGTAGGTGGTATGAGCGCACTAGTATAAATTCATTGCTATGAAAAAAGATTTAGCCTTCCACTTTCTATTGGTGAGATATAGTTTAAGTTACTTCTTTCTTGTGAGAATGATTAAGCAGTAGAGTGTTTGGGAAGGATCACATTTTGCCTTAATGATAAAATCTGAGGTTAACACCAAGCTCCTAGAGGGCAGGAACTCAGTTTATGGATGGTTTACATAGAGCGACATGGTCTAGATTCATGAGTTAGCTCTTTTCATTAGCCATTCGTGTTTAATGACCACTCTTAAGACTATAATTTCTGTGGCCTCTACTTTTCTTGTATCCACCCAATCCCTTGACTTTGCACAAGCTTTCTTCCTCTACTGCAGATTTTCTTTCTTTACCCTCAGCCCTGCTTCTGTCTCTGTGGCAAACTCCTACCTATTTATTCAGACTTGGCCTTAATCTTACCTATGAGAGTGAAGCTCTCTTGGTATTCCCCTCCACAACCAACCTGACAGAGTTAAGTCTTGCTTTTCCTTTGTTCCTGTGGCACAAGTACAAATGTCTACTAACTGCACTGGGGTTGACTGTTAACATGTCTGTTTTTCCAGAAGCCTAGGAGCCCGTGGAAGGTACAGAATTTACTTAGCCCCTCTTGACTTCATAGTGTTCAGCCTAATACCTGTTATAGAGTAGTTGCTTGATAAATGTTTATTGAATGTTATTTAAGTGTGTAGAGTGACCAACACCAAACACCCAAGTATCATTAAATAGCAGTTAGTGGTGCTAAAAACCTCCCAGTAGCCTCTGTATAGCTTTTCTTTTTTAAAGAAATCTAATACATGAAATATAAAGTATTATATAAAGATACCCAGGGAGTCTGGAAAGCTCCTCCAGGACTGGGAATGATGGGGAGGGCTCTCTCCCCTTTGCAGGTCTTGTGTGTATGCTAAGTCACTTCGGTCATGTCTGACTCTTTGTGACTCTATGGATTGTAGCCTGCCAGCCTCCTCTGTCCATGGGATTCTCCAGGTAAGACTACTGGAGTGGGTTGCCATGCCCTCCTCCAGGGATCTTCCTGACCCAGGGATCGAACCTGTGCCTCTTTTACCTCCTGCATTGGCAAGTGGGTTCTTTACTACTAGCACCGCCAATTCATTCCTTATTTTCTACTCTTGTTTTATAATAAAGAGGGAGAAAGGATCAGGTAAAGCCTCATTTGTCTAATTGGCTGAGGGTCATGTGAAGTGTTGAACACCTTGCTATTGACACACTGCCAGTGCTGAATTAAGGTTTTGTAGGGCTGTGGCAGTAGTTTGGGACTTTCTTTCAGGAAATTTATAATAAAGGTGAGGCTGGGAAAAGATTGCAAACACAAAACAATAAAAGCTCTATCTCATTTCTCTTAAGGATCATCCCCTGAGTTGGATACCATTTTCTTTCTGAGGGCTCTCCTGCTCCACACTCTCCCTTCCAGGCCACTCTTATCTCCCAAGACCATCAACTACTCTTTTCTGTGCCTTGTACCTTGTACTCGATCTTGTACCTAGTAGTAGCTGTCTTTGGGGGTCTTTATTTTATGGCAACTTGTGCATGATCTCTTTTCCTATGTAGCTATGGTTATTTTTCCTATTTAATACACCTGGAAATAGAGACAAAGAGAAACTAAGTAACTTGATGTAGGCACATAGGAAGTAAGATGTAAAACATGAGGTTGAACCCAAGTCTCCCTTCCCAATCTGAGCTTTAAGCTTTTCCTACCTACACCTGCTAACCCTGCCCCTACAATTCCAGAACCACCCCCCTCCATGCTATGGTCTTTACAACTTTTGGGGGGTGGGGTAGGGGATAGGGCGGTCCTCAGCCTTTGACATTCTGGGGCTTGTGATTCTTTCCTTCTCAAAGGCTGCTGATTCCCAAACTCCCAACCCCATTCTGGCAGCTATCCAAAATGTCTTTCTACTCTTTTATTCCATCATCTGGCTGAATCAACTCAAGTGGCTCAGAGAGATTCCTGGTTTGGGACTTTGAGGACCTTGATTCCCAGTCTCAGGTTAAAACCTTGACTACTGGTCTTGTTTTCTTCTTCTGGCAAATAGGGATAATCCCATTTTTGCCCATCTCCTTAAATGCATGACCCAGACTGTTCTTTAGTAACTCTCTGCTCATAGCACCACTCAGATGATAGTGGGCTTCAAGTCCTGAAAGGCTGGGAAGAAGACAAATGTTACTTATGTTATCAAGGATCCACCCAGTGATCCAACAAAGAACACAGAACTTTCAACTCCCTTGGCAACTTGGTAGAAGAGGGGATGACTACTCTGTCAGAAAAACTGGCAAGGGTGGCCTCTTCTTCAGGATACTATTTCCCTTATCACAGTGTATTGTAATTACTTATCTGCTTTCCACTACACTGTGAGTTCTTAAAATACAGAAACTGTATCTTATTTAACCTACTCACTGCTAACAATTTGGTCCAAGCTATTATCTTGCACCTGACTAATGGAGCCTCTGGCGTCCATCAATGTCCACTTGCTATCTACTCTTAGCACATAGCCAGGGTGATCTTCTGAAAGCACAAATCAGATCATATCACTCCTCTGTTCCAAGCCCTGTAGTGTGTCCACTTTAGCCAAGATCCTTACAGTGGCCGACAAGACCGCACTCTCTGACCTTATCTCCCATTCCTCTTTCATTTGCTTACCCGGCTCCAGTTGTCTTGGCCTCCACTATTTCTAACATTTCCACGAATACTTTCACTTCAGGGCCTTTCCACTAGCTGTTCCTTCTGCCTAGGACACTTTTTACTATCCATTGCATGACTCACTCCTCACTTCTTCCAAGTTTCTCATTAAAGTCACCTTATGAATTGGGTTCTCCCTGATGGTTCTATTTAAAATCGCATTCTGTAAAACTGGAATTGGAATAAGCTATTATGAATCTACCTTCATTTCTCTTCCACTAAGTCTTCTTAAAGAAACTATAAAGGACTATAAAGAAAGCTGAACGCCAAAGAATTGATGCTTTTGAACTGTGGTGTTGGAGAAGCCTCTTGAGAGTCCCTTGGACTGCAGGGAGATCCAACCAGTCCATCCTAAAGGAAATCAGTGCTGAATATTCATTGGAAGGACTGATGCTGAAGCTGAAACTCCAATACTTTGGCCACCTGATTCAAAGAACTGACTCATTAGAAAAGACCCTGATGCTGGGAAAGATTGAAGGCAGGAGAAGGGGATGACAGAGGATGAGATGGTTGGATGGCATCACCGACTCAATGGACATGAGTTTGGGTTAACTCCGGGAGTTGGTGATGGACAGGGAGGCCTGGCATGCTGCAGTCCATGGGGTCGCAAAGAGTCGGACATGACTGAGCAACTGAACTGAAGTCTTCTTTGCTACCCATTTTCTTTGCTCTACATGTCTAGATTTTTTTGATGTCCCCTCTCTTTTCCCCTATTTTCTTTTCTCCCTCTCTTTTGCCCCAACGCAGATCTAATGTCATTCATCTATACTCATGGATCAGTCTACTTGATGAAAGAGGTGAGGCATGAAACAGAAATAAATGAGTTTTCAGCTGAGGTGAAGCTGGAAAGGGAGCTGGACTCAGAAGTCACTGAGTTTGAGTCCCAGTTCTCAACTTCATCAGCTGTAAAGATGAACACAGGAGTTCTAACTAAGGGACTTGGTGAAAACACTGAATGAGGGCAAGTGAAAGCACCTGGCATGTGGTCTCTACCAGTGGCAGAACCCTGGCTTATTGTTCACTGAAGCCCCCCAGCACCTAACATGGTCCAGTTGAAGTAAATGAACTAATTATTGATGAAGAAATGGTTGAGGTTAAAAAAAAATCCAACTTTTCTTCCTTCCTCCTCCAGTTTTTTTTCATGCCTCTTACTCATACCTCTTACCCTGGTCTATTTTTTTTCCTCCATAGCACTAAACATCTTCTATCATACCAAATTCTTTTCTTGTTATGTTGATCATCTTTCTCTCTATACTTAAGATGATAGCTCCAAGTTGGAAGGGTATTCCCACCCCCTTCCTGCTTCTAGTCAATGATCCAACCCTAACACTAAAATAGGGTCTGACAACCTGATCAGCAAATATTTGTTGGATGGATGAGTGAATGAATCTTTTAATCTTCAGAATCTCGCTGGAGTCTTAGGTATAAAAGGGACATAGGAGTAATTTGAATCCTCAGGGCCTAGTACTGCTTGGTAAATGGCAGGTGTTCAATGTTTGCTGAAGTTATTGGGTACTCAGCTCTTCACCTGCAGTCTTTATCTGATTACTACAAGACTACGTCCGTCAAAAGATGTTCCCAAGATGAATTCACTCAGGCCTCTCCTTTTCATCTTATCCAATCAACCTAGTATTCATCTAACAAGTTATCTGAGTTTCCAAATATTGAGCACCTACTGCGAGTTTAAAAGCATACTTGGTGCTATATGTGACTAACGCGAAGGAAGCAATGGCAAATAATACGATGTATGAATGTAATTAAACGTGAAATTACAGGGCAGATACTTTAGAGAAAAAATCAGTAAAGACTGACGTAGAAGTAAATTCCAAAGTTCACAAGTCGCCCAACTACTCTTCTAAGTGCTCCACCTGTTGATAGCAAGGACCATAACCTGGGCAGCTGCTTAAGAATCAGAAGGGTCTTGAAAGCTTCATCTCCTTGGTTTTAAAGAGAAGGAAACCAAGGCGAGGCACAGGAGAGGACCCGGCAGAGATGGGTCTAGAACCCGGGACGTGTGGAGTTCTGGAAAAAGTGGTGTCCTGAAAGTCCAAGGTGCCTTTGCTGGGGCCGTAGAAGCCGCGGTGACCGGTGTCCCGAAGAGGCTAAGGTACCTGTTGCTACGGTGAGGTGAAGGGAGCTTGGGGGAAAGTCGCAAGGCGCCCTTCCCCCGGGACACAGGGCCCCGGAGTCCCTGGGGAGGGTTCAAGGCGGAGGTCCCTCTTGTCCTCAACTAAAGGGCCGCTCCCACTGCCCTCACTCCCTGGCCGCCACTCTGAGGGACAGAGAACCCGCTACTCCCCGCCTCAACAAGTCGCTCGGAGCTGTCTGCGGCTGCCTGACACCCGCTTCGCGGAAGGAGGACCCCCCCACCCCCGGAGTCCCAGGGTACTATTTGCCCCAGCGGAAGGATCTCGCGCTCATAGCCGCGGCCGTGACAGCGGAGGGGCAGTGACGCCGCCGACGCCGTACCGGTGGCGCAGCGACGTCGCGGGAGGCGGGGGCGGCGGCGGCGGCGGCGGGAGGGGGACCTGGTCGGGAAGTAGTTCCGGGTGCGCGGCCCCGGATGTTGGCTGCTCCCGCTGCCGCCGCCGCTCTCGGCGCTGCTCCGGGCCTCAGCGGCTCGCACCAGGTGCCGTTGGGACGTTTCCCGGGGGGCGGAGACGCACACAGCGGCCGGGGGCTCGGCCGGGCCGTCCCGGCCTGCGCAGCCTGAGGTGAGCGCCCGCCGCCGGGGCGGTCGGGCCGGGGCGGCGGGCGAGGAGGCGGGGCCGGGGCATCTCCCGGGACGGAGGCAGGGGCTGCCCTCCGCGAGACGTCCTCTCCGTTCTCACAGCTGCGGCCGCGTCGCGGGGCGGGCGGCGGGCGGCAGGCGGGGCAGGGGGCCTGGGCCCAGGCTGAGGCCCGGCGAGCGGCTAGGGCTGGGTTCCTCCCTCCCCCGCGGCGCTTCTCAGCTGCTGCTGCCCCTCAGCAGGGAAGCGGCGGCTCCGCGCCTCCCGCCCCTCCCCCAGGCGGGGCCCGAGGGAACTAGACGGGATTCCCGGGGGCGTCGAGTCCGAGGACAGTGGCCGCCGTCTTCTCTCCGTAACCTGCCCCTGGACTGGGCTAGCCCCCCTTCCCCAGCGCGATGCAGCTTCTTCCCTTCAAGCTCCGGGGTGCTTTTTGGCCGGCGAAGCGGCCAGCACCTCGCGCGTCGGGGGTGCCCTTCGGGGTGGGAAGGCCCGTGCGGGGGGCCTGTGTTCCCACCCATCCTGTCGCCGTGTCCTCTATCGGCATTGGGCAGAGGCAGCAGTTCCATGCGGACGTGTTGCTGTCCTGTGTGTGTTGCATCCTGCCCACGTGGTAGGGTGTCTCCCCCCGCCAACCCCCGCAGCTGGTGAGGACGGAGGTTAAAACGGGCTGTTTTTTTCCTCTGTGATTTCCTCCGGGTGGCGTGGAAGGTGTTAGGGTCAATTTGCTGTGCGGAGGCCGACGGTTGGTCAGCTGGAAGAAGCAAGACTTGCACTCTCTGAGATTGAGACCAGTAAGGGACGTAGTTCATTGACATTTCCCCCTCTTCCTTGAGCTGCTCTTGTTCTTTTCTCTACAGTTTAATCCTAAAGAGAATAATAAGCTCTAGCTGCTGGTGCGTTGAGGTGTATAGTTTTCACTTCTCCGTTCTACTTTTTTGTGTGTGGTTGGCGAAGATTTTTCTTTTCTGTATTGTGCAATCCACGTCTCTGTTGTTCCTGGTTGGATTCCTGAATGAGCTGAGTTGGATTGACCAGGGAGTTAGAGATTGATGGGGCATCTACCTTGTCTTTTTCTGACATTTATTTTATTTGTTTTGTTTGCCAGTGAAACAGGTGTGCATGTCATGGATGTTATATGCATAGCTCTTTACTTGCAAGGCAGCACTAGATAAGTTTCAGTGAATCGGGACTTCCCTGGTGGTTGAGTGGCTAAGACTCCATGCTCCTGATGCAGAGAGCCCAGGTTCGATACCTGATCAGGGAACTAGATCCCACATCCTGCAACTAAATCCTGGTGCAGTCAAATAAATCAATTAAATTAAAAAAAAAAAGTTTCAGTGAGTCACTCATTTCGTGGGTGCTTTTTTATTTCACTTTCCCTCTCTTTTTATTGAGTATCATTGTACTCTCTGGTTTTTGAAACATGTATTTTGAGTAATTTCTTTCCTTAATGTCTCTTCCAGGTTCAGGTTTCCATCTTGCCGTGTTTTGCTCTTTTATGACCATAGATTGCTCCCTTAACAGGGAACGGGCCACAGTAGCAATGAGGCAAGCCTTTTATTTCTCCTAGGCTATAAGCAGATGTTTATAGATGAGCAGTCAGCTCCGCTTCATTTTTAGGGTAGTATCTAGAGATTTGATTGAATTAAAATTTTTTTTAGGTTTCTGTTTTCTTTTTGTGTTTCTTGAAGTTAAGATGAATCTTGTTTTTGGTTTTGTGTTGCTGAAGATATGAGGGCTTCCTCAAGCTTTTATTAGGTATGTTTTTGGATGAGGTCTGGTGATTTCGATGATTCTCTTTGAGTTTTTTGTTTTTAATCTGGTACAGTTGTTAGTATACTCTCCTTCTGTGTATGTAAAATAAAAATACTTAAAGACAGATTCTATCTGCCCTCACTATGCTAAGTATGGGTGGGGCAGTGGAAGATAAAAGAGTGTTGTTCTGATACATTCTGAGGCATATTTATTAAGTCAGTATTTGTGTACTTCTGCAAAATACTGTGTTATGTATGAAGAGACACAGGAAATAAAATATGTGGTCTCCTCTCACTTTTGTTGGGGAAAGAACATATAACATGTATCATTCAGAATTCCGTGCAACATCAAGCTCCTGGTTGGGATAACAGTGTAGCCAAAATCAAAGGTATAGAGTGATTTGGAGAAATTGAAATTTTCAAAAGGCAAGAGATGTATTCCAGGAGAGTGAAGGGGTATTTACCAAGACATACACCGACAGTGTATCAGTACAGAAGATATGGAGCAACTTGATTGGCATAGAGCATCTTATTGGTGAATTATAATAATAAATGAGTTTAGGCTTGGTAGAGTAGGTATTGATGGAGGACCTTAGTAAGGATATATAGTTTAATTTGATGGAGTACCACAGTGAGTTCTAAAGATTGGGAGTAAGATGAAGCATATGATTCCTGAGGAAGATTTTCATAATTAGTTGAGCATTCTGGAGTAGGAAGACTGACTAGAAGGCTCTTGAAAAATTTTAGGAATAAGCTGATGAGGGTCTGAGATAAAATGGTGATGTTTGGAATAAAACAGTAACTAGCATTTATAGAGTACTGTATGCCAGGCACAGTGTTTTAAACTATATACATGTATTTAACTCCTAAAATCTTTATAATAAGGTGTTATTATCACTATGAAGAAACAGTTACAGAAAGGTTAAGTAATTTGCCCTAAATCCCATAGAGGGTAAGCAGCAGAGCCAGAATTTGAATCCAGGTAGTTCTGCCTTTGAGCTTATGCATTTAGTCTTTAAATTATACTGTCCTGTGAAAAAATGTATAGAATATGTAAGAGAATGTTTGTTTGAGTAAAAATTAATTTGAACTTAGTGATACCTGGATGTGTGCCAAGGAAAGAGGGTGAACTAAACATTAAAAGATTAAAGGATAGAATTTTGGGAGACTGGCTGATAATGATGAGGAAATTAGGAAAGTGTCACTATAAAGATAAATGAGCCAGGGTGAGTAATGGTCAGCACTTAGATTGTATACAATCAATTTTTCAATAAAAGATTAGCCTCCTTCAACTCCCGATAGTCTTTTTTCCTTGCTGGTTTGACTCCGGAAATGTAGGCTAGTTTAGTATTAGTCTAAGCGAAACAGTCAGAAAAACAGATCTGCTCAAAAGAAAAAACGTATGGGAATTATTTTGGTTGAGCCATACCACTGCTTTCCAACCTTAGCAAAGATAATCAAGATTTGAATAGAGTAATCCTGTAGTGTATCACTATAAGATGATATGAAATGTAGATTGTATATTGAGCAGGGCTGTATTTGGTAGTTTAAAAAAAAAAACATGAATAGATGAATGTTGGAAGGTTAGTAGTATGATGGCAAAAGAGCTTTGAGGTTTGGAACTGTGGGTGACATTATAGGCTAATAGATAAAGCATTTCTGAGAAGAACCAGGAAGTACATCAGTGCCCCAGAAGCCAAGGATAGGAAAAAATAGGAAGGGTAATATGGTAGACAGTATCAAATGCAGTCTTAAAGTTCAGAAACAATGATCATGATGAAAAGGCTTTCGAATTGGGACCAGGAGGTGATTTGTAACCTGAGAATTTTGAAAGGAAGGATAAGAGGTTCCAGATTTGTTTTCTATAGAAGGTGTTGTAGAGATGTTATCGTCTGGTGTGGTAATTCTTAGTATTTTCTCCTAATGTTTCCTTCAGTCTCATTCTTGTCCACATGTCAGAGCTGCTCAAATATTAGAAAACTCACTTTTTTTTCTTTGAAAAAGAAACAACCTTGTGTTTTAAAGCCAGTGATATTATACTTTAAAGGTTCTCTCAAACTTATTTTTCTTTTTTAAAAGTTTTATTGACATAATTCACATACTATACAATTCACCCATTTGAAGTGTATAGTTCAGTGGCTTTTATTGTATTCGCCAAATTGTGCAGCCTTCATCACAGACATCATCCCAAAAGAGAAAGTCTGAGTCCATTAGCTGTCACTGTCCATTTCCCCTTCATTCCCCAGTCCTAAGCAAGTGCTAATGTACTTAACATTTCTGTAGATGTGTCTATTCTGAACATTCTGTTTAAATGGGATCATACAACTCATGGTCTTTTGTGTCTGACTTTTTTCACTTAGCATAGTGTTTCAAAGGTTATTCATTTTTGTATTATGTGTCAATATCTCATTCCTTTTTATTGTTGAATATTCTGTTTTATGGAACTTCCCAGGTGGTGCAGTGGTAAAATATCCACCTGCCAATGCAGGTGATGTGGGTTCAATCTCTGGGTCAGGAAGATCCCCTGGAGGAGGAAATAGTAACCCATTCCAGGATACTTGCCTGTAAATCCCATGGACAGAGGAGCCTGGGGGGCTGCAGTCCATGGGGTTGCAAAGAGTTGGGCACGACTAACCACCAGCACGATTCCATCTTCTGGCTCTACTGCCTTTTATTTCTCCACTTATCAGTTGATGGACATTTGAGTTTCTTACTCTTTTATCACTGTAATCCTCACCCTGTCAACTCCATCCCTCTTATGGCTTTCTTTTAAATTGTAACCTCTGCTGTGTGTGCTGCTAGGCATTGGGGATATAAAGATGAGTATCACATGGCTCATGAACATTGATATAGTGTGTTTATGGCTTATGTGTGTTTTCTCATGTGTTATCCGTTTATCAGGCAGCAGCCCTGTGAGGTAGGCAAAGTGTTTTTTAAGGTGAGCAATTTGAAGTTTAGCTTAGGTGACTTGCCCAAGATGAAGTCATTGATGGAGTAATTAGATCATCTTAGTGCATATCTGTTGCTATTTCCACTTCTTTATGCTGCTCTTCTAACTTAAAGGAGCCTCATGAATTACTGGAGAATTAGAGGTTGGAAAATCCCGTTGCTCAGGGAATGAGTAACTTTTAATGTTAAACTTCAGGATTTAAAATGAGATTTTTCTTATTGCATTTTGCCACTTATTTGTGATTTAGATAAGTCATTTCATATTTCTGCCTTTCTTTCAGAACTTGGGATTAATATGATGATGATAGAGGTAGTGATAATAATAGCTAACTTTTTCTGAGGCTTTACTATGGGCTCCAAAGTGTTCTGACTATATTTATTATTCATATAACTCTCACAACAACTCTGGAAGGTAAATCTTATTATTACCAAAATTTTACAGATGATATAGGTACAGAGGTTAGGTAACTTGGCTAAGGATATGTAGCTGGGAATGGAAACAGCCAGGATTTGAACCCCTGCAGTCTGTTTTCAGGACTCAGTGACTCTTAATCACTGCAGTGTACTGTTACTGTGTTATGAATTAACAGAGGTAATGTTTCAAATAAGACCCCGATCCTGGGAGGGATTGGGGGCAGGAGGAGAAGGGGACGACAGAGGATGAGATGGCTGGATGGCATCACCGACTTGATGGGCATGAGTTTGAGTAAACTCCGGGAGTTTGTGATGAACAGGGAGGCCTGGCATGCTGCGATTCATGGGGTCGCAAAGAGTCAGACACGACTGAGCGACTGAACTGAACTGAATGTTTCAAATAAGGGTATGATCAGAATATGAAGATGTGATTTTGAGTGTGGCTGGGAAAATAAACAGCAAAGTCAAGTTGACATTTTATCCACATTTCTTTTAAATATCAGTCTTTAACACTTCAGTGTACAGAGATATGTGTTGTTAGGCCTCCAGGTACCTGTTTTCCTGTTTATCCCTGCTAATAGCCTCTCAAATCAGAAATTGTATTTTCGGTGTTCTTCACTGTCAGCTTTGTTAGTCACTTAGCTTTCCACATTGCCACTATTCAGAAACCTTGGCTTAGGACAGCTGAAGCTTACTATAACTACTCTCCTCAGCCTTCCTTTAGCTATGAATCTTTTTCATTTTGAACAGTTAGCCTTTCAGTCCTTAATGGAGGTACTCTTTGCCTCCTCCACCCCAAAACTCAGAAAACACTACGGAGGCATTTTATAGTAACTGTCAAAAATTTTGACCACCTTAATTGGCATAAATGGACTTTAGTGCACAAATAACAAGAACCAAAGCTTAATGTTTTGGTTAAAGAGATTGACTTATACTGAAATTGGAAAAGGCATCTGCTATACAGGATTTTGGATTTAATAGAATTTGTTATAACCAGATCAGCAAAGCATTATTACTGTGGGCCATCTGCTGGGATATGGAAATAGCTTTGTTATTTGGAACCAGATGTATTTATAACAATGGAATTCTACTTATTTTAAGTAATCTTTTTAGTTAGGTATGTTTGACTGCTGTTTTACTTGGCATGTCAGCTGATAACCTGAGAATGCAGTGTCTTTCAAAGTGGTTATTTTCTATAGAATTGAGACAAAACAACTGAAATGGAGAACAAATGAGACATATATGGTGTTTAGTACTGTAAGAAGAGAAAATACAGGGTAGATATGAACTTGATATACAATAATTAGGACCATATTCAGTAAGAACTCTGGCACCTTCAAGTTTCTACTAAGAAGCTACTCTGGTTGCTCTCAGAATTCTACTGTAATCTAAGTGACTTCATTTTGGTATATTCAGACCTACATTAACATTGCCCTCGTCTGACTTATTTCCCATTATTCACAGGTAAAGAAGTCTGTTATGGGATGCAGTAAGAGACACTATCACTTAGAACATAGTCCTAGAAAACTCTACTGAATTGAATGCTAATAATTTTGGAGGTGGAGAAAGTCCTTGGGTGGAAGTTTTTAGAGAGAGTCTGTAGAAATCTGGTACATTGACTGTTTTTGTTTGGGCTACTGTAACAGAATGCCACACAGACTGGGAAACTTACAAACAACAGAGATTGATTGCTCACTGTTTTGGAAGCTGAAAAGTCCAAGATGGATGTGCCTCCTGGTGAGGGTCTCCTTCCTGGGTCGTAACTGATGCTTTCATGCTGTGTGGAAAGGGCAAGGGATACCTCCTAGAGCCTCTCTTATAAGAGGCTCTGCCTTTATGACCTGGCCACCTCCCAAAGACCCTACCTCCTAATGTCATGTTTAGGGGTTAGGATTTCAACATAGAAATTTTGTGGGGGACACAAGTATTTAAGCTATAGCATTGGCTATTTTTTCATTATTTTCAAATAATATGTGTGTCATGGATTCTATTGAAGAGTTGACTGATGATCCTAGGATGACTGTGTGTCTGAAGGAGACTTTACCCAGTAAACTGAGTTTTAGTTGAAGTTTTTACCTGGAGTACAAAGCTGAAACCTGTAAATGAATTCTACTAAACAGAGTCCTGCCCAGAGGTATAGTGGTGTCAAGGATATAAGATTGATCTTCTGATTGATTGGTAAAATGTGGTGTCAATGTGACCTTATTAAAGATTTCAGAAGTTGGAATTGGCTTTTTCCTAAGGCTGAGACCTGGCCTTACTTGTGGAACATAGATTTGTGAGAGAATGGATGAGTGGAGGAAGACTGCTAGAACTCCATAATAACAATTTCAAATTCTGTTTGCTTATAGATAGATAGATTTGGGAGTGGGGTGCAGTGAGATCCTAGATTTTGGCTGGTGTGTATATGGGAACTAAAATGTTTCTGTGGCTTGACTGTACAACTTTGGGAAATTACAGACACGGAAGTCAAGTATGCTGCAGTCATGAGCAGGTTGACTTTTCTGAATGAAGATGGAGCAGACTGTCATGGCAGGAAAACAATATATGCATCGGCTTTTGCTAGTGTGATTGGGTCTGTGAATTTGTGACATGCTTTACCTGTCTACCCTGTGTAAGGAGCTGTTGATGGTACTGTCTCATATGTATGTACATAGGTAGGAATCTCTCTCAGAATGGCATCTGTGTGCATCAGGGCAAGTCATGTTTTATGTTTATTATAGGGCATGTGTGTATTGGAAAGATATCCACCTTAACTTGAATGATACTTTGTTGAAAGCTTTTTCTCTGATCTGTTAGATTTTGGAGTCTCACTCAGTCCTGCGATGTAGGTAAGTCAACTAATACTTGTTTTGACAAATGGAGAAAATGAGACATAAGCTGAGGCTGACATAGTGTTACTCAGTTACACAGAGCAGAGACAGTAGCCTGGATCCTGCATTCTGTCTTAGTCTTGGGCACTGTAGTAGAAAGCCGACAAGATTTTTATGAAGAACATAGTTGGATTTTTGAGGTAGAAATTGAAGTTTAAGAACATCAAAGGACCTGGGCTACTTGGAGTAGAACTTGTCTTGTGATGATGTCAGACTAAGGGACAAAAATGTTGGGAGCAGCGTCTTCCTTTGTTAAATTTGGATCCTTTTCCAGTAGTTGGATGTATTTTTACTTCAGCTTGCATTCTTTGTGAATTCTGAAGGTAAGAAGGAGATGGAATCAGAAGGGAAACATCAAAAGATTACTAAATAGCAGATTTGGTCTTATTTTTATGAAAGTATACATCTGTAAAATTTAGAGATCGAGAAATTATACCTGGAACATGATCCTACCGAGGATACTTGGGTTACTGCCATAGTGTGAATCTGTTTTCTCTTGTGCATTGTGTAGGGAGAGTGACAGTATATAAAGAATTTTTAACTCCACAGAAAAAAAGATTGGGAAAGAAAGCATTTTTACATTCAGTTCAGTCGCTCACTCGTGTCCGACTGTTTGAGACCCCATGAATTGCAGCACGCCAGACCTCCCTGTCCATTTTTGCATTGGGTAGTCTTTATTTTCTCCTTTGAACCCGTTTATATTTTCTAAGTTCTCTACCATGAGCAGATAATCATTTTTATAATCTTCTCTTTTCTAGTTTTTAACTAAAAAAAACCTGGTTTTTATGGTTCAAATGAGAATTTGAAAAACGTGAAGCATGGCACTTTTGAAGAATAGTTTAAGCACTTGGTGGTATTATAAAAGTATTTTGCTTTTTGGTCAGTTATGTTAATCAGTTTTGTAAATTATTTGATTTTAATCTTATAGGTCAAGTTGTGGTGTATTAAATGTTTTGGGTTTTTCTTTGCATTAGAAATTCGTCATTTAGCTCTGCTGATCAATAAATTAATTTTAGTCCCCCAGAAGCAACCAAGAATTTGGATTTACATTTAAATAAGTGACATAAAAATAGCACTTTTTAGTGAAAAACTAGACTTAAGAATCGACTCATTTGCTTTCATTTCCTTGGCAGATTTCTGGTAAGAAAAACAAAACTGTTAGTGATACTTTATAAAGTACTTGTTTTCATCCAGCAACATTGGACTCAGTTGTTCTCATTTGTTTGCTCATTTATTCAGCATGTAGTATGTCCTGGGCACTGTACTCAAAGCTGGGGACACAAGTAACTGATAGTGTCCCTGCCAGCAAAGATGACCACTTTTGGTTTGGGAGACACATCAGAGAGATATCCTAGACATACAGAGATACCTATTTTTTTTTTCTGTTTTCTAGTTTTTAACTAGAAAGGCAGCATGACTAGCTTATTTCTTTGAAGAACTTAATGCTTTTAGTGGTTTGGTTAGATGACTTTAAGAGAAACTGATGGCTTCATAATTTTTCTTATTGCAAAATATTGAAAATCATTGACCTAAAGAATTTCCTCATCTAAGGAGCTTTGCTTACAGAGGTGGATGACCTAAGTGTTTGTATCTGTTCTGCTTTGGGAGCATAATTAAGAAACCTTGTGTTGATTCTTCCAGAAAGGATACAGTGTCTTTTTTTTTTTTTTCCCCTTTTTTTTCTCTCTGCTGGTGATCCTTGAGCAATAAGGGTTTGAACTACACAGGTCCACTTGTAGTGAATACTTTTCAATAGTGACTGCTGTGGTACTGCACGGTCCATGGTTTGAGTTCACAGATGCAGAGGAACTGCAGATATGGAGCGGCAGCTGTGAGATACTCAGGTTAAACCTCACATTATTTGGGGATCAGCTGTACTCATAAATGAAAGGATATTTCATATTTGAGCTTAGTTTTAAGAATTTAATATTATATGAAAAGCTACCTTTTGTCTAATATACATATCCATATAGACATACGTCTTGAGTTAATCTTTTATTCAGGCCTGTGAGGTGTCCCACTGAAATGCTTGATACAGTCATTCAGCCCCTCTTAGAACGCCTGTGGTCACTCTGTCTGTAAGGTAGCTTGTTTGTTGCTAGCTTTAACTGGGGCAAAATTTGCTTCTAACTTCATCACTTTTTCCTTCTCATTTTCTGTGCAACATTGGAGACCTAGTTTGCCTTCTTTAACAAGATAACTCTTTAAATATTTGAATGTGATTGTTCATTCAGCAAATATTTTTTCAGCACCTACACTTTCAAGACATGGTTCCGGGCATTGTGAGAGATCCAAAGGTAGTTAAGAGGCATGGTCTCTTCCTAAAGAACTGATGTAGAGAAAGAGTCAGGGTTTTGTTGAAAAGAGTGGTTTTCCTTATGATCTGGAAAGCTTCTTGGAAGCAGTGATGTTTGAAATAAGATAGTGAGAGGGTAGTCTACTGTGAGCACATAATCACAAATCTAGAGGTGAGGAGGAACAGTGCAAGTTAGAGAAGTAGCAAGAGGCTCAGCCTGGCTGTTTCACAAACTGATGTCAAGGATATTGAAAACGTTCATTGTTGTATTCTCAGGGCCTGGAGAAGTGTTGGCAGGTAATAGGGGCTCAGTAAATATTTGTTGAGTGAATGGTTACATTTGGGAAATACAGAATTTCTTGAGTCATAAAGCACTCTAGGATATAGAATACTTTGGTAAGTCCCTTAGAAAAGGACTTGACTCTCTTTCTTGATTATGGAATGCCTGTTAACAATTTTTAAAGTCCCCTGGAAAATATTTTACTGGGGTCTCTATGCTAGAGCTGACATGGAAGACTGGAAAGTGGTTTTTTTTTTCCCCCAAGCTAGACACACCCATTTTCTTCAGTCATTCTCCATTTGACATTTGGCTTGTAAACTCCTTGCCAGTCTGATATCCCTCCCTGCAAACTTTCTAGCTTGTAAGTGTTCTTAAAATGTGGTACTCAGAACAGAACACAATACTCTAGTTGTGAACTAACCAGTGAAGAGTGAATGGAACTGCTACCTCCTTGATCTCGATACTGTTCTTCTAATGAACCCTAAGATTGTATTTTCTTTTTAGCAGCTGAGTCACTGTCTTGGCTCATACTCAGTCCTCATATTAATTTACAAGAAGTTCTTTGAGTCGATTCAGAGAGATTGCCTATTAGTAGAGCTAACAAATGAATGCCACCCCTCTTTTTTTCTGATTGAGTCTAGGCTGTTTTCTCAGAAGTACTAGTCATTCTTAAGCTTCCTGAAATGTGAGGAAAAAAAGAAAAAGAGTTGATTGTACAGTGTTGGAGTAACATTAAAGTCCAGCTGTACTGCCGAGTACACTCAAAGCTAGATAAAATGTAATGAAACCCTGTATACCTATTACAGATTTAATAATTATTAAGCTCTTTGCCATATATGCCTCAGTTGCCTTTTTTCCTTTTTCTCTTTTGCTTCAGTATTTTAAAGAAAATTGTAGACATTGTCTTTTCACCCTTACAAAGCTTAATATGCATGTCTAAAAAAAATAGACATTTTCTTATATAACCATATGCTATTATTGTAGCTAACAGAATTAACAGTATTTCCTATTAGTGTTGTCCAGTGTCAGTTCATAGTAACAATATCCTTGATTGTGTCTTTTTACAGTTTTTAATTGAATCAAGATTCAGACAAGGTCTACACAGTACATTTAGTTGTTACTGTTTGTTGTCTCTTTTAACCTGGGTCCCCGCCCCCCCTTTTTTGGGGCATAATTTAATTCTATCCACTTCTTTGGATTTTCATGTTTCTGTACTAAATTCTGTTACTATTACTTTGGAAATAGCTGTTAAGAGTTTTCCTTCACTTATACCAATTTAGTAAACGTTTTGGACTATTAGGTACAAAATATGTGCTCAGCATTATGGCAGATAGAATGGTTAATTTGACATGTCCCTGGCCTACTAGGAGGCCTGCAATCCAGTGGCAGAGACGGGTACATACAGAAACAGTAGAAAAGAGATTATTTGCCTTTACATGGAGCATGCCTTGATTATATAACCTCCCATTTATTTTCTTGGTAAATGCTGCTAGTGGACATTACTTGAGTCATGTGCTGATCAGAAACCCACAGTTGATTTTTGTCTCTTGATTCAATCTAAAATATACTGTTACGGGCCTGGCAGTCAGTGCGCCACTAATTCTCACCTTTACCTAAAGTGAAACTCCTCAAGGCACAAATACCTTTTTTTTTTTTTTAAAGACCAAGTTTATATTGTCATGTGGAAGTTTTCATTTCTCAAGCAAGATTATAGACATTTGAAAGCATAAATCTTTGTATAATATTGGAAAGCTTAATAATTACTTTTGAAGAGTTCTGGCACATAGCCGGTGGGCCTGCTGTTACTGCCTACTACCTTCCCAGAGAGAGCTTCTGCCAGTTAAAAGTAAATAATCCAGTTCTGGATCTCTTACCCAAAGGGCTCCTTAAAAAAAGCCCATTCAGTCAGTGATCTGAGTCACAGAAGGCAGATACATGGTTTGCATGTTGTCACTTCCCGATCACCATGTCCATGGCAAACTACTAATTTCTTGTTTTTTTCAGACATGACCTTCTCAGTGTAGCACTTCAGGCAGCTACTACCTATTGAACATAATTGGCAAGTGATACGAAACCTTTCTGCTAGCCCAGTCCTAAAGCAGTAGTTCCTGAATTAAGCTGTGCAACCAGAATCGTGTGATACTTGTAATTAATAGATTCCTCTAGGTTTCACCCTAGACTCTTGAATCAGGATTTCCCGGAATAGGATAGAAACGATTCTTAAAAGTTGGCAGTGGTTTGTTGACTGGCTTTGGGGACAAGACAGGTAATTCTTATTTTGTTAAAAAGCTGTAGCAGTGGAGACTATAGCTTCCCATCTTTCCCCAGTTGTAGTACAGCATCTCATTTCTCTAGCAATCATATTGTTCCAGTGTGTTCAATTTATGTTTCAGGGGTATGATGGATCTCTTGCTTTGAATTATACCAGGCAAAGCACGTGAATCAAATGGCTGAGATAAAGATACGGGATCCAGAGAGGTGGCATCTTGGTTTTCTAAATATAACTGAGCATAAATTTAAAGCCTCAAAACTGTTCAGCCCTCTGAGAGCTTATTCTTTCTCTATTTAGTGAATACCTTTAGAAGTTTAAAATGAAAGAGTTCAACATTTTTGGAGTGAACAGGTCTTTAGAATTTTTTAAATATTTCTTGTATATTCTTTAAAGATGATTTAAACATATAATATGATTTAACTTCATATACGTTTGTCAGATTTTTCATGAAAGTAAACCTACAAATTGGGGAAACATTCTTTATTAGACCACATGATTTGATTTTGGGACCGGAAATTGTGGTTAAATTACTGAGCGAAGTAGACTGAAGTTTCAAAGATTATCCAGTGAGTTAATAACAGATCCAGAAATAGAATCCTGTGTTATTTGCTTGGGTTATGATTTGGTTTGAAGAGGGTGGCCTGTGATCTGTTTACATAAATTTAGGGGTTTGGAAGAAGTTATAGTTCTGTGATGTTTAGCCAAGAAGCTCCCCTCCCCCACATTTACCACCTGTTTTATTGACACTAGTCCTAAGCTATAGAGGGTAGACAGTTCATATTTACACTTCCTACTTCTAAACCAGTCTTGTAAAACCAAAGCTGATTGTTGGTTTGCCTGCTTTTCTTCATCTTCTGTTATTAGAGAGTAACAACACCTTGCCCTAGTGTTTTTTTGTTTTGTTTTTTTTAGGAGAAGAGGTGGTATAGCGTCAGTAGTTGTTTTATAGGTAATGTTAGAGTGGTTTCCTATAGCGTTTTTTCAGGGTTTATACAGATGTATACCTAAGTGTATCTTTGTTAAGCATGTTTAATTAGTGTGTGGTTTGGAAACGGTGGAGCCCACCAGAAAACGAACTTTCCTGAACCACTAATGGTTGAAGGGGTTATAGATTTCAAAGTAATTGCTATAATAGAGTTGCTTTCTGATGAAGTCATTACTTTTACTCTCCCCTTTTCCATTTTGTGGAATAGGGTGGGGGGCGGGGAGGTTCCTATGGCACTAGTGAGGAAAGAAGCAGGAATTTATAGAACAAGAGAATATTTGTGTGTGAATATGTGCTTAAACTTGTGAGCAAGTTTAAGAACCTTAGGGGAAAAAAAGGGGCTCCCCCCCAGCTTTATTGAGATAAAATTCACATACCATACAATATACCTATTTAAAGTGTAAAATACAATTTTTTCTAAACATTTTCATAGGGTTGTGTATGTTTTCCTCTTCCTCTAAAACAAGCCCCACACTTATTAGCAGTAAGTCCACTTCAGCTGCCTCCCTGTGCTCAGTCACTTCAGTCGTGTCCAACTCTTTGTGAGCCCATGGACTGTGGCCCACTAGGCTCCTCTGCCCATGGGGATTCTCTAGGCAAGAAACTGAGTGGCTCGCCATGCCTTCCTTCAGGGGATCTATCCAACCCAGGGATCGAACCCAGGTCTCCCTCATTGAAGACGGATTCTTTACCATCTGAGCCACCAGGGAAGCCCACCTGCCTCCCTAGCTCTACGAAACTGCTAATCTAATCTAACTGAGTTCAGTTCAGTCGCTCAGTCATGTCTGACTCTTTGCGACCCCATGAATTGCAGCACGCCAGGCCTCCCTGTCCATCAAAAACTCCTGGAGTTTGCACAAACTCATGTCCATCGAGTCGGTGATGCCATTCAGCCATCTCATCCTCTGTCATCCCCTTCTCCTCCTGCCCCCAATCCCTCCCAGCATCAGGGTCTTTTCCAACAAGTCAACTCTTCGCATAAGGTGGCCAAAGTACTGGAGTTTCAGCTTCAGCATCAGTCCTTCCAATGAACACCCAGGACTGATCTCCTTCAGGATGGACTGGTTGGATCTCCTTGCAGTCCAAGGGACTCTCAAGAGTCTTCTCCAACACCACAGTTCAAAAGCATCAATTTTTTGGCACTCAGCTTTCTTCACAGTCCAACTCTCACATCCATACATGACCACTGGAAAAACCATAGCCTTGACCAGATGGACCTTTGTTGGCAAAGTAATGTCTCTGCTTTTTAATATGCTGTGTAGGTTGGTAATAACTTTCCTTCCAAGGAGTAAGCGTCTTTTAATTTCATGGCTGCCGTCACCATCTGCAGTGATTTTGGAGCCCCCAAAAATAAAGTCTGACATTGTTTCCACTGTCTCCCCATCTATTTCCCATGAGGTGATGGGACCAGATGCCATGATCTTAGTGTTCTGAATGTTGAGCTTTAAGCCAATTTTTTCACTCTCCTCTTTCAGTTTCATCAAGAGGCTTTTTAGTTCCTCTTCACTTTCTGCCATAACGGTGGTATCATCTGCATATCTGAGGTTATTGATATTTCTCCCAGCAATCTTGATTCCAGTTTGTGCTTCTTCCAGCCCAGCATTTCTCATGATGTACTTTGCATATAAGTTAAATAAGCAGGGTGAACTGTATACAGCCTGACATACTCCTTTTCCTAGGTGGAACCAGTCTGTTGTTCCATGTCCACTTCTAACTATTGCTTCCTGACCTGCATGCAGGTTTCTCAAGAGGCAGGTCAGGTGGTCTGGCATTCCCATCTCCTTCAGAATTTTCCACAGTTTCTTGTGATCCACACAGTGGAAGTCTTTGGCGTAGTGAGTAAAGCAGAAATAGATATTTTTTCTGGAACTCTCTTGCTTTTCTGATGATCCAGCGGATATTTGCAATTTGTTCTCTGGTTCCTCTGCTTTTTCTAAAACCAGCTTGAACATCTGGAAGTTCTCAGTTCACGTATTGCTGAAGCCTGGCTTGTAGAATTTTGAGCATTACTTTACTAGCGTGTGAGATGAGTGCAATTGTGCGGTAGTTTGAGCATTCTTTGGCATTGCCTTTCTTAGAGACTGGAGTGAAAACGGACCTTTTCCAGTCTAACTACTAACCCATAATCTAATTTAACATAAATTTGTCTGATTTGGACATCTGATATAAATGAAATCATGTAATATAGTCTAGTTACTGGCTTCTTTCACTTAGTATGTTTTCAAGGGTCATTTATGTCATAGCATGTACCATTCCTTTTTATTGGCAAATAACATTCTGCTGTGTGATTATAACGTCTTACCATTCATCAGCTACTGGGCACTCGGGTTGTTTCCACTATTTTATTTGTTATTTAATGCTGCTCTGAACATTTGTGTATAGATTTTTCTGTGGTGGTATGTTTTCATTTCATGGGTATATTCCCTGTAAAATGGCTGTGTCATATGGTTACTCTATGTTTAACTTTATGACACACTGCCAAACTATTTTCCAGAGTGGCTGCACTGTTTGACATTTCCACTACCAGTGTATGAGAGCTTCAATTTCTTCAAATCTTTGCAACTTTTGTTATTGTCTTTTTGATTATAGCCATCCTAGCTGAAGTAGTATCTGATTCCTTAGTATCTGATTACCTAGATGAAGTAGTAGTGTGATTCTGATTTGGATTTCCCAAATAACTAATGATTTTGAACATCTTTTCATCTTATTGGACATTTTAACATCTTCTTTGAAGAAATGTGTATTCAAGTCTCTGCCCGTTTTTTTTTTTTTTTTTGGGTAGTCAAATGCTCTACCCCTTTGCTCTATCTCCAAATCTTTGGGCATTTTTAACTTGAGTTGTTTCTGTTGAGTTGTAAGGGTCCTTTATGTATTTTGTATACCGAACTTGTTCTGTGAAGTTGTCTTAAATTATTTCCTTCAGAGGCAGAGAGAATTAGTGGATACAAAGACTACATTGAAAAGATTTGGTGAATTTTCAGTTAGATCTTAGTTGGACTTCTTTTGGGTTTATTCTCTTTCCAATCTAGAGGAACTTGGTTTATTCATTCATTTGAACAAATATGACCGCAGACTACATACTAGGATTTGGGGATATAACAGAGACTGAAACAGAAAGTTAAATCTGCGTTCTAGTGGGCCAGAAGCAGACAGTAAAACAGAAGTCATTATCAAGTCGTATCTGATGACAAGAGCTATGAAGAATAAAACAGGGTAATGGGGATATAGTGTGACTGGATGAGCTTTCTAACATGTTCTTCACCTTTCTTGATTTCTTAATCTGTTCCTCTCTGCTCTTTTTGACCTTATTGCACTTTCTGTTTATTTTCATTTTATGTAGTTTGTAGCTAAATTTTTATTTCACTCTTTCCTGATTCTTAACACCCTTCCAGTCTAATTTTTGCTCCCACTTGTCTGCAAACCCCACCCTCTATAGTATTAATGATCTTCCATTAAAAACCTGTTCTGTGTTCTCAGTTTATGTCCATCTTAATCTGTGTGTAACACTTGCCTTTTCCCCCATTAAATCACTTGCTGCTATCTCCAATACAGTTTTCTCAAGGGTGGTTTTTAAAACTTGTTCCTCTTCTCTAAATCTAAGTTCTCCAAATTTAAGTTTTGGCCTTTCTTCTCCCTCTAACATTACCATGGTGAATTGATCATTCTCACATGATTTTGCTTTCTGAGAGCATGTGACTCTGAGTTCTCGATTTTAGCTATAGCTGCATCACTGCCTTTAGGTTCAACGAGTGGAGCTGCGATGAACAGCTGATTGCTACTCACTCAGCAGGATTCTTTTCCCTTTACTCCTTCCTCTGGCAGATTTTTCCTGTTGAGGATGATTAAGACACAGGTTATTTCCATGACTGCTTTAATGATTACCTGTGAGTAATGGTATAGCAATTCACAGTGTTCAGTCAAGGAACCTGACTCAACAGGGTTGTTCCTTCATGAATGCTAGTAAATTTTTATTTTCAAGTCTTATGAAAGATAGAGCTGAATTCAGAAGTGTTTTTTTCTTTTTTAAAGGAATGCTCTCTTGATTTACAGTGCTCTAGAATTTATTTTCAACAGACTTAATTCTTTTATATGTTACGGTGGTGGCTTCATTCAAGCTCCCGTTACAGTAACTTGAGGCATGAATTTTCCCTTTTAACAATATACCCAAAATCACAGTTGGGATTGTAATCAAGGTCTTGGCTCAAGGTCATGAATGTTATAAGTTCCTTATAAATAAAAATACTTCCATTTCACCTCCTCCTCTCAAATAATATATTTTATATACCTGTTAGTTTGTTAAACATCTGCTTCCTAGATGTGAATAGTTTGTAGCTCAGTTTAATGTACACTTGATGACTGCTTGTATTAAAAGAAATTCTGTATTCTTCTGTTAGTGATGGCATGTAATACATTAGTTTCTATTGGAGCATGTGCATCAGTGAGTGACTGATTTTTACTCCCCATTCTCTGGTTATGTCATGCTACACAAAGTTTCTTGTTTGTTGATTTTCAAAAGATTTGCAGAAAATGCTAGTTGGTGCTGTTGGCACCAACTTAAACTGTATAAATTTTGGATGAAGTTGAATGAATTAATATAATTGTTCAACATAGTTGACTTCAGAAATGTGAGTTTGTGATTTGCAGGAGACTGATTTCACTGTGAATCTTAGCCTTCTTCTGTGAGCATTCCATGTTTCTGGACATTTGCCTGGGTAGGGAGAATAATATTGGTGTATTTGTTCTTTCAACTAACCTGACTGGTGTTCAAGACACCATGTAGGAGCAATAATCTTAAGTTAAAAGAGTGAAGAAAACTGAAACTGAGGCATCAAGGCTGCAGTAGATTAGAAAGATAAAGTTCACCATTTAGAAGTGTAAAATTTGGTGATCTTATACTAGAGGAGTTTATTCACAAGGTTGTGCAACCCTCACCTCTAATTGCAGAGCATTTTTATCAATCCTGAAAGAAACCAGTTAGCAATCACTCTCTATCCACATCCCTCCTCCCATCCTCCTATCTATTGGCTGATCTACTTTCTGTCTCTACAGATTTCCCTGTTCTGGACATTTCATATGAATGGAGTCATGCAATATGTGGTCTTTTGTGTCTGACTTTTTTCTTATGCTAAGATGCTCAAGGTTCATTTGTGTTGTATCATGTAACAGTATATCATTCCTTTTTATGGCTGGATAATATTCCATTGTATAAGGACACTGTGCCGATATGCCACGTTTGTGTATGTGTTCATCAGTTGATGGACATTTGGTTTCTTTACACTTTTTGACTTTATAAATAATACTGCTGTGAACATTTGTGTGCAGGTTTTTGTGTGAACGTATGTTTTAAGTTCTCCCTACCCGGGCAAATGTCCAGAAACATGGAATGCTCACAGAAGAGGGCTAAGATTCACAGTGAAATCAGTCTCCTCCAAATCACCAAGAGAACTTAAAACATATGAGTGTATATTATATATTCCCAAGAGCATTTTATATATATTCATGTATGTATATATAATTTATATATGTATAAATACATATCTCTAAGGGTAGAATTGCTGGGTCATATGGTAACTTTTATGAGAATTTACCTTTGTTTTTGATAAAGCTGATATTGTAGAATGGGGTTTAGGTTTGAGAGCCAAATGTGCTGGCTGACTTTCCACGTTATCTTGTCCCTACTCACGCATCTAGACAGCTCAGCTGATGTCTAGATTAACTGTCAGAGTCAGTAGGGCAGTCACATTCATAACTGCCTCGCAGAGTCCTGGGTAAGGGTCCTGGAGTTAGCTCTGCCCACTTGGGGAGGAATGGCCTGAGAGCCCAGAGGTGTTTAGAAGTCATTCCTCATAGAAATCAAGAGTTGAAGTGTTCAGCTCTTAACAAGGAGAAGAAAGGTGTGAGGCTAGAAACCTGAAAGCCATTCTTAGATAAAGGACCCTAAAGGTAGGAAATACTTTAAAGAAAGGTGATGAATTCAGCTTTGGACATAGTAAATTGGGGATTTCTTGGAGAGAATGTTAGTTATGTTTAGAGATTAGGAGATTGATCCCTAATAGGGATGTGGATTTGAAATTCATCTACATGTAGGCATTTGAAATATAAGAATAGGTAAATCATTCATAAAATAAAAACAGTAGGGAAAAGTCTCATAATTCCCATATCTGAAGTCTGATTTTTTGAGTCTGCCACCTGATGTTTCAGCTGTATCTTACTCTTGAGTGGCTTGTTTCCTACTGGTTTTGTGATTTTTGATTGTGAATTTATTTATCTTGGGACCTTATCCTTGAGAATTCTTCCAAGCCTAGATCAAAGGCAGATTGCCAGAGAGGATTTGCATTTGCATCTGTCAAGGTTAGGGGGTAGATATCACCATTCTAGGACCACTCTAAAATTCTGAGTATGAAGCTTTTTAAACCATAATCTAGGTGAGGGTTAGCTTGTGGTTGTATCTGAGAAGACACTGTTGAACTGCTCTTGTAGCCCCCAGTCCCTCACCAACACTCAACGCCAAGGTTAAGAAATTTTCCTTGAGATTCTCTTGGATAACATCTGGACTTTGCCTCTTGTACCTTGAGCCCTAACACACTGTGGAATTGCAAGCTGAAATTCAGGGTTTGGCGCAGTGCTCTGAAGATGAGTGAAAGCTGGTTTCAGTACTCTGCATACTTCTCTAGTTTCCCTCTTTCACTTGGTTTTTATTTTCAGTCTTGATCATACTTTATTTTCTTTCAAGTTATTGATTAATATATAAAGGTTAAAAACTATCCAGTGTTTGTTATTTTCACAGGCATGTTGATCAAGCTATCTATTCCGTTGTTCTGGCAGAAGTAGAACATCTCTTTTCAGTGCAAGCAGGGACAATTATTGATAGATGCAGGGAGTGCAGTCAGCCTCTAAAATAAAAGTTATAAACTTGGGATAACTGCCAGTGTTTTGTTTGGCCCACATAGTGTTTAGAAAGTAAAAATCAGGAGATTTCAAATAAAATTTTGGGTATCTTGCTTCTCTTGAAAAATTAGATGTTCTTAACCGTATTTTTTGGGCTCCAAAATCACTGCAGGTGCTGATTGCAGCCATGAAATTAAAAGACACTTACTCCTTTGGAAGGAAAGTTATGACCAACCTAGACAGCCTATTAAAAAGCAGAGACATTACTTTGCCAACAATGGTCCGTCTAGTCAAGGCTATGGTTTTTCCAGTAGTCATGTATGGATGTGAGAGTTGGACTATAAAGAAAGATGAGTGCCGAAGAATTGATGCTTTTGAACTGTGGTGTTGGAGAAGACTCTTGAGAGTCCCTTGGACTGCAAGGAGATCCAACCAGTCCATCCTAAAGCGGATCAGTCCTGGGTGTTCATTGAAAGGACTGATGTTGAAGCTGAAGCTCCAGTATTTTGGCCACCTGATGTGAAGAGTTGACTCATTTGAAAAGACCCCGATTTTGGGAAAGATTGTGAGGGCAGGAAGAGAAGGGGACGACAGAGGATGAGTTGGTTGGATGGCATCACTGACTCAATGGACATGGGTTTGGATAGACTCCGGCAGTTGGTGATGAACAGGGAAGCCTGGCATGCTGCGGTTCATGGGGTCGCAAAGAGTTGAGCGACTGAACTGAACAGAATCGGGCTTTCAGTCGTGCTCAGCAGCAGTTGGCTAGAACTGGAAAAGGAGCTGATCCTTTTAGAGTGAACCTGTTTTCTTTAGTTGCAAAAAATTGTATGCATATTATACCCTCCCATTCCAGCTTCTTTCATTCATAATACTTGTAGACACAGTGAATGATCCTTGTGCTGGATAGTAATGCTGGATAGATGGTTTCACATTTATTCAATGATTTAATTCTAATAACAAACTTGCAGTTTATCTCTTTGATAAAGTTTTAGGTGATACTATGCTGGAGAAGGAAATGGCAACCCACTCCTGTATCCTTGCCTGGAAAATCTCATGGACACAGGAGCCTGATGGGCTGCAGTCCATGGGGTCACAAAGAGTCGGGCACGACTGAGCGACCAACACTTAACACACTATCCCCAAGCTACAGATGGAAAAAATGGAGGTTCTCTAAGGATGTGTAACTCTTCAAGGTCTCATAGTGTCATAGCTAGAATTTGAGCAAAGCTTCTTCTGTTCAATGTTATTCTTAACTTTTTAATTAAGCAGTGGAACTGTTCTTCAGATCAAGTCTTAGTGAAGTCCGTTCTGTGAAACCAACAAAGATATCACTGCTTTGATTGAAGGGTAGATGAAATGGGAGATAGGAACCTGTGAGGATGGGAACCTGCATGCTCAGCTCTTTGGTAGCCTTTAGGCACCTCTCTGGAATCCTTAGACTCCACTAAACCATTTGGACTCTTTATCTGTAACTAAGCTTAATTTGTTAAATTTTGTGAGTTTTTAGCTTCTTTGGATGTTACAGTTATAGTGTGCCTATTTTTCCTGTGCTTCCTGGTATGTCAGTCTTCCTTAAGATAACTCGTCATATTGTTCAACAGCATTTTTAGTTTAATTAATAATTTATAGTTTAATTTATTTTGGAGCATCTGATAACTAACTCTTTTTTACTTTCCAGATTCTCTTTGTGGCCAGATGGGTTTGTATGGACAGGCTTGTCCATCTGTAACTTCATTAAGGTGAGTGATTCTTTTTTTATTAGAACATTTAACATTTTAAAGGTTATGCTGGTCAAGTCATATTAGAATCAGTTTGACTGTAAGGTTCACGGTAAAACACTGTAGTTTGTTTTGGGAAGTAGTGCTGTTTTGTGAGATAGGGAGATACTTTTGCTTACAGAGAAAGACTAGATAGTAATTGAAATTCCTTTCTAAAGGATGATATAAACAGGATACCTAAATTATCCTCATTTACAATAAATAAGTAAAATGTAAAAAAGTAGGAACTAAGTTGTATTCAACCCAGTGGTTTTATATTTTTTTGCAGTTGCTAAATACTTTCTTCAAATTAAATCTTAAGTGAAATCCTTTGAATAAAATAGATAAATGCTGGGCTCAGACTTCCATGTTCTACCCCCATAGTTGCCCTTGAGGGATTACTGTAGTTCGCAGAGCACAGTCTGAAAATATAACGTAAAAAAAAAATAAAAATAAAAAAAATGAAAATATAACGTAAATTTAACCCATTAATTAAACATTTTCAGACCGGAATGTGAATTGTTGATGGCAGCACCTACCAGAGTTACGTGTGGTGTTGTAGCTAGCTACCATGTGTTGTTGCTACCATTGACTTGTTCAGCATGTTGATCGCCTAGTGTAGTGTCAGGAGCTGTCTGAATGCTGAGGCTACAGTAGTGAACGTAATGGATTAAAAATCCTGTAATCATTGGGTTTATATTTTGGTGAAGGGATAATTAATAAAATAAGAAGTAACTGTTAGATACTGATAGTGATAAGAGGTAAATGAAAAACAGAGAAAGGGATTAGGAAATTCAAAGATACGTGTTATTTTAGATAGGGTAGCTAGGGAAAGCTAACCGAAAAGGTGACATTTGAACGAAGACTTGAAAGAGTGATGGAACAGACCTTTCGTTGGATAGTAGAGGATAAGCATTCCGGGCATAGGGAACCCAGGAAGTGCTGGGGCAGGAGACTTGCTTTGTATGTTGGAAGAATAGTGAGGTCATTATAGCTGGAACAGAGCAAGTGATGAAGAGAGTTGGAATTAACCAGTTTTGGAGGGCAGGAGAGAGAGGAGGGATACAAAATTGTTAAGGGTTGTTAATGTGGAGTCATGGAATCTTCAGGCTTGAAAGAAATTTTGGTGGTTTAGAATGCCACAAAAGAAAAAGTTGCCTTTTTTGTTTTCATATCCTTGAATTTTTATCAGACTAAGGCTGATATCCTTTTTCCTCAGTGGGAAAGCTTTACCCTATGCTGTTTTGGCCTTTCCCTAAGAATACATCTTCCAGCTTATAATGGAAATAGGTGGAGTGATGCTTTTCTACCTTGTTGGAGCCTATATGCCCCCACACCCTCACAACAGACACCTGTATAGTTTTGAAAAGAACTTAAAAATAAAAGGGGCTGTTGTAGAACTAATTTCACTTAAGAGTGATTTCTGCTTAATATGTTGGGAAGAATCATTTTACCCTTTTTTTGAATATTTAAAACTTTAGATATGACCAAATCAGGTTATTTTTGTAGACTTTGATCTTCCACTGATCATAGATTTCCTTAAAGACACTTGTTTGTGGGTTATGCTAACCATGTATTAAAGTCATTTACTGAGATTTTATATCCCTCTATTTGAATAGTTCTGTTTATGTGAAGCTTATATATGACATTGGATTAGAAATAATAGATATCCAACTTTTTTTGCTTGATAGAATTATATTATTGGAAGGGATGATGAAAGAGAAAAGAGAACCATGAATTATTTTATAACTTGCTCACTATGTTATAATTCTTGTGTGTAATACTCTGTAATCAAATTTTTATGTGATATAGCTATAAATTTAGCATTTAGTTAATAAACTGAGAAGCTCTGTGACACTTAAGTTGAAATACTTAGGATCCTTCTATCCTAATCTTTCATTTTTTGTATATTCTGTATGGTCCAGTCCATCTGTGAGGCAGAGAATTCACGTTCTCAGATATATGGGTAGACAGCCATTGTTTGTCATTGATTTTTCTAACTGAAAGCCAGCTTTGGTTTGATATAAGGAGAAGAAAAGAATGACTATTTTTTTTGGTGATGTGAAGAGAAACTGAATTACTTAAAACCACAATAAATTATTGTCTACTTTTGCACAGTCTTTCCCAAGCCAGAAATGGCCTCCCAACTACACTGTCCCAACAGAAGTAGAGTAAGAAGTCTTAAAGTAACTCAAACCCAGTGACAAACACTGCTTATTTGCCATAACTCTCTTTGTATATACTACCTTTATGTTTTGTATATACCTTCATATGCTACCTATATATCTAGAAAGTGACTAACTTCAAGGTAGGAAAGCATGTGTGTTGGTGGAGAAGAACCACCATATGGCTGGAAATGAGAAAATGGGTAAGCAGGTGGTGGGGAGGGTTGTAGGCATAGATGAGAGTGGGAGTGGATTACTTCTGTAAAGTAAAGATAGGGGGTGGAATGAAATCATGTGACAACTAAAAATTTTGTTTGGTAGGAGAAGGTACTTAGTAAGTGAATTAAAACTCTTCCTCTGCCCTTTAAATATTTAGGGTAAGCAAGTTAAATATTGTTTTCTATAGATGATATTTGATCCTTGTTGAATTTGAGCATGTTAGAATTATTTTTAAAAATTATGTTCACTGTATTTTTATGATTAAAAGTAATCATAAATCAATTATTGTAGAAAATTTGGAAAAACAGAGATAGTCATTGTTGATAATGTCTTATCATGTAATTTTATTACAGTAGATACTGTGTGTTAAAAAAAAGGTGCCCCAAATTTTCTCTTAAAGAATGGTTGGAAAAGATTTTGTATTATGATAGCTAAATTGACTCAATTTTAGTCAGATTGCGCTTAACTAACATTTTGTTCTTTACTTGATAGTGTAGGTAAATTGCATTTTCACAAAAGTTACTATAATATCATATACTATTACAATATAACGAGATTGTTTTCTTTTTATCAGGATTCTGTCAGGAGGCAGAAACCGAACCAGTTATAGAAACAGAGACTTTAGTAGAGTCATTGAGTAGATTTGAAGTTGTTAACTAGATAACAGAATGGATAAAAATAAAACTACTTAAATTGTCATGGAGGTAGAAACTTCCAGAAACAGCTATGAGCCCTAAGGGCTTGGGCACCAAAGGGGAAACCTAGAGACTCAAAGGAAGGGTCCTGTGGAAACAATTCAGATCTCCAAGGCCAAGGTACTACATGCTAGTGCTTGTGTTAAGTTCAGAATAGAAATCCCATAGGTTGAAACCCAGAAATCTGGGGAAAGGGTGCAGGCTGGTGCTGGGGTCTTTGAGTAGGGTATGATTAAATTAGTTTCATAAGTGTTAGAAAAACTGCAGACTTTATTACTGCTGTGGGGAAGACTTTCTGTTGTAGGGGTGAAGAAACCTTTGCTGGGATAGTGTTCCTGTGAAGCCCAAAGAAGAGATGGGAAAGCACAAGTATCTCTATTTCTTCTCCAGGCTTGCAGTCCATCTTTAGTGTTCCCTCTTGGCAGACCCTTATAGGAAATCAGCTGGCAAAGCAGAAATGTGGTTTGCAGGCAGAGTCCCACTTCCAGCATCATTAAGGCAGATGGGGAAGAAGCAATGTGAGTTTGAAACTGAGGGGCAATAACTTAATAACTTGTTTCAGCAAACTATTAAGAAATACAATGTTAAAAAATGTTCTCTCAGCTCTGTTCTGCAGCCAGTGTTTATATGATTTTAGTAAGGTATTTATTTCCATGTTACTAAAAAAGTGCTAATTTTATAAATCATGTGATATATGTGAGTCACAGGTATTCCTTGCAGTCTGAATCTACTGCATTCATACCCTAAGTTTGAGTAGTAGGAGTCTGGGTAGTGAATACTGAGTCATCTACATTATTTAAGTCCTAAGTTTTGAATAGGAAGAGTGAGAGTTCAGGTAATGATGGATATAGTTTCTTTCAGACAGTAGAATCTTAAAAATTTAGCAGAATCTGTTTGCTTACTGAGTTTATATAAGAGGCTTTGAATCCTGAGGTGAATCTCCTTTTTATTTCCAGGTACAGACTCAGTAATAGCAAAAGCTTACTGAAAAAGCAAAAGTTTTCCTTGAACATTTGTTTTATGTAGACAGGTAAACACATACATGTATAGGACATACTACTTTTACATATTGTAGCATTACATTTTTTATAATTTGGTTTGATTAAAGCAAAATAAAATTTGGTATTTCTTTGAACTTGTTAAAATAGGGCCCTTTCTGCATATCTGAATTGTGTAGCATTTATGAGGATTGATTTTTTGGTTCACATGTGCATTCAGCCTAGGGCACTAGGTTATCAGTAATACTTTCAAGTATCAGTAGTTTTTGACCTTCTGCCTGAGATCTTTTCCTTTCATTATCTTTTCTATTTTTATGGTTCACACTTAAACCTTTTCCTTTTTGTTACGCTTCTCCCTTAAAGATGCCTTTTATTATTGATCCAGTCTGTTTATTTATGATGTTAGGGAATACATAGGGATTTTTAGCACCAGAAAAAGCTTGTGTGTTAGTGTTCCAAATGAATTTCCTGTCCATCCATTTTCTCATTGCCCTCCATTTGATACTGTTAACTGTGCTATTTAGAATGACCAGAGAAGGGTAGATTTATTTTAAGGCTTCTTGCTGCCTGGTTTCTAGTAGCAGACTTGGTATTGTTAAGGCAGCTCTGGTATATAGTTGTAGAATCGGGTAGGTACAGGTTCAGATCTCTGCCACATATTATTCAGAAGATCTTGGGTAAGTTACTTCACTTCCTAAGTTTTTTTGTAATAGAGTTGTTAATGTTTACCTCACTGGCCTGTTTGGATTCATGGGATACGTACATAAAGCATGTGGCATAGTTTTTCCTCTCTTGTGTTTTCCAGTAGTAGAAAGGGTGGCGCAGTGGTAAAGAATCCACCTACCAATGTAGGAGACATAGATTCGAGCCCTGGGTCAGGAGGATCCCCTAGAGAAGGAAATGGCAACCCACTCCAGTATTCTTGTCTGGAAAATTCCATGGACAGAGGAGCCTGGAAGGCTATAGTCAATGGGGTCGCAAAGAGTTGGACATGACTGAGCGACTGAGCACGCATTCAAACCCGAAGTAGTAGAAAGCAAAGGGGATCATCATTTTTAGAACAAAAGAGGACATATTTGTATCCTTTGCTCTCAGCTCAAGATCATGGGGTAAAAGAGAATTTCTTTCCTCCTTTTTTTCTATTTTCCCCTTTCCCTAAATTTTTATTTTTAAAATTTCTTAAAAATTAAAAAAAAAATTTTTTTATTGAAGGATGGTTGATTTTCAGTGTTGTTGTTTCTAGTATATAGCAGAATGATTTAGTAATGCATACATATATAGGTATATTCTTTTTCAGATATTTTTCCCACTATAGTCTATTACAAAACATATTGAATATAGTTCCCTTTGGTACGGTAGTACCTTGTTGTCTATTTTATATATAGTAGTGTGTCTCTGTTATTCTCAAGCTCCCAATTTATCCTCCCCCATACCTTTTCCCCACTGGTAACCATAAGGTTTGTTTTCTATGTCTGTGAGTTTGTTTCTCTTTTGTTAAGTAAATTTTATGTGTTTTTTTTAATTGTACATATGAATGATATATATTTGCCTTTCTGTCTGTCTTAACTCACTTAGTTTGGTCCTCTCTAGTATGATAATTTACCAGCAGTGTTCAGGTTTGCAACTGACCTCAGGCTAAGGATGTTGCTGACATTTAATATTAGATTTTTATTGTATTTATAATTAACATAGTTTCATTTTTTAAATCAGTTCCACACAGTGGCAGGAATAACTTTCATTATCATAGTCTATCATATTTGTCAAACTTCTTGTAATTGAAATCCATTAATTTGCGTGTTTAATTCTGGTATGTTCCAATTAAATGAAGAGTAGTAATGAGACACCATCTTAATTTTGACCATAACAGAAACTTTTCTAAAATCTGTTTTGAACTTTCTGGCTTATGTTCTAAAGCTTGCATCTCATGTAGTAGCCAGTAGCATCATGTGGCTGTTTAAATTAATTAAAAAATATCAGTTCCTCAGTCACACTAGCCACATTTTAAGTGCTTGATAGCCACATGACCACTGACTGTCATATTGGCTAACGCACAAACATTTCCATTGTTGTAGAAAGTTCTGTTGGATAGTGCTGGTCTAGAGTATCTTAAATGTAATTTAATCTTTGATCTAAGCTGACTTCTAGGGCTTCCTTTTCTGAACATCAGGTATTGGAGAGTACCACTGACTATTCATTGACTTAAGGATGTATAAAAATTATTATTGATTTTGATAGCTAGCTTTGTGGTATTCTTACTAATATACTAGACCAGGCATTTAAGCATTTTAAAATACATTGATTATACTTCCCCTCACAACTCTCTGAGGTTGGTGTGATTATTATTTTGATTTCACAGATGAGGAAACTGAGATAAAAAGCAACTCAAAACATACAGTGAATAAGGGACAGAGCTGGGTTTCATTCACAGGTCTTGCTCCAGGGCCAATGCTCTTAATCACTAAATTCTACCTCTTGGCTATCAGTATCATAATTTGAGGCGTTCTTTTAAATGAGGAATGCTAAAAAATATTCTGCTTAATTGAAGATACTGTTAAAGAGCAAATGTAAAGGGGAAATACCAGTGCAGGAAACAGGGAAAAATGATAGAAAAATAGTGATTTAATTTTGAAACACATTATCTAAAATTGAAAAAATCTTTCCTGAAAGGCAGCAGTTTTTTAAAAGGTGGGTGGAGAAATTTAAATTGTCCTGAATTCATATACATGGAGGGAAATAATATCAGAGGTAATAGAGACTACAAAGCATCACTGAATATACTGGCACAATAAAGGAGGAGTTAAATTTAAAATCTGTGCCTACCAACAGTGCACAGAATATAGAATAATAGCACTGAAAAATAAAAAAAATTTATGATTTGATTTAGTAAAATGTATTTTAGTCAAGTTTTGCTTAGTTACAAGTAAAGGAAGCCAGCACTGGATATATATCCAAAAAAAGTAAAGGAATTTATTTGGTGAATACTGCAGTATTTCCTGGAATCCAGAGATAGCTGGATCTCATAATACAACTTAGGTTTTTAGGAACCTAGGAAGTGTATTTTCTTCTCTCTCGCTTTTCCCTGAATGTAACTTATTTCTTCATTTTTTACAAACCAACTTTTCTTTGCTTTTCTGGCACATGGCCATCCCATACCTCACCAGTACATAGTTTGTTCATTCAGGAGACCAGCCCAAACTGTTTCAGTCCTGATTCTGAATTTCCTGAAGAAGAAAATTCAGACAAGCAGTTTGGGTCAGTACAAATCCTTTAATTTGTTGTTGTGATACTGACTTCTAGGGCCCTGGAAATGGAGCCAACACTGAGAAAGGGCTTGGTGAGCTAGGCAAAACTTGACAAAAAGTTTGTGATACAAAGCACCATGTGTTCAGTGTTGGGTGATAAGGGTTAGGATTTCAAGAGAGAATATTTTTAGGGTTTAGAGCTTTTCCTTACTGTTATGTTGGTAGTGAATGAAAAACTTGATTCCCATCTTCCTAATCTTATCAGAACAGAATATCCTTAGGATTGTGTATTTGAAATTGGACTGCTGCTTCAGTTTTGTTTGATTTTATATATATATTTGTATGTATATTTTGTGTATGTATGTATATATATACAGACACACATACATATGTATTTTTTGCTCAGGGTGCAGGATCTTAGTCCCCTGAAGGAACTGAGCCCATGCCCCCTGCAGTGGAAGCCTGGAGTCTTAACCACTGGACTGCTTGGGAAGTCCAGAGTTTGACATGTATGTTGAATACTTACTATGTGCTTATTTGTATTCAAGATTCTCATAAAAGCAACAAAAGCAGGGAAAAAAGGTTAGTCTGCCCATAGTAGTGCTTACTTGAGAACCTGAGGGATAGGTGCTATGGACAGGTCTCTGTGGAAGGTTGTGTCGCTAAATAGAGATTTAAGCAGAGGAACCCATTTCTTTGTAGTTTGTTAACATTCTTCCTTCCCACCTCCCACATAGCTTAAAGTGGGGGAGAGCTTAAAGTGATTAGCTGTGTAAAAAAGCACAATCCATGCTGGTTATGGAAAGATGAGACTATTTGAGTAAATGGAGACTGAGATAAACATAGTGCTTCTTAATATATTATAGGTAGGTCTGTAGAAAATTGAAAACAACAAGAAGAAAAAAAAAAACCCAAGAAGAAAAGCCCATGTAATAAAACGAGAGGAATGCTGGTTTGGAAGCCATATAAAATGGGGATAATCATTTATATTTCCTTGCAACACAAATTAGTTATGTTTTTGATACCAAGAAGAAACCTAAAGGATATAAATTCATGAAGGAAGATTATTACTGCCTTTCGGATTTATTTTAGACATTTTACTGGGTATGGAGTAGTATACTCATGATCTTCCTGATGACTGCTGATGTTGAACGTCTTTTAGTGTACTTAATGACTACTTGTATGCCTTTGTTCCAGTCTTTTGCACATTTTAAAACTGTATAGTTTGTCTTTAAATTGCATTGTAAGAATTCCTTAGATATTATGGATGTAAATTATTTTGTTAAAAAGTAAAATTTTGATAGCATCTAGTTTACCAATTTTTTCTTTCATAGTGTTTTGTTTTTATGTCTTAGCTGAGAAATCCTTCTTGTTGTTCAGTCGCTCAGTTGTGTCTGACTCTTTGTGACCCCATGGACTGCAGCATGCCAGGCTTCCCTGTCCTTCACCATGTCCCGGAGCTTGCTCAAACTCATGTCTTGAGTTGGTGATGCCATCCAGCCATCTTGTCTTCTGTTGTACCCTTCTCCTGCCTTCAGTCTTTCCCAGCCTCAGGGTCTTTTCTGATGTGTCAGCTCTTTGCATCAGATGGCTAAAGTATTGGAGCTTCAGTTTCAGCATCAGTCCTTCCAGTAAATATTCAGGGTTGATTTCCTTTAGGATTGACTGGTTTGATCTTCTTGCTGTCCAAGGATAAATCCTTAGCCACTCCAAATTGCAAATTTTTTTTTTGCTTTATTGAGATTCGATTGACATGGTACAGTTTGATCTTTGACATATATACATACCCATAAAATCATTACCACAACATGTCTGTCATTTTTCAAAAGTTACCTGGTGTCCCTGTGATTCTTCCCTCTTATCCCTCTCTCTCTACAAGATAGCAGTTGATCTGCTTTTATTTGTTTGTATTTTCTAGAATTTTATAGAAATGGAATCATATGGTATGTATTCTTTTTTGGTGTGGCATCTTTTATTCAGCACAGTTATTTTAAGATTCGTGTATGTCTCTGCAAGTATCAATAGTTTATTCTGTTCCATTGGATTTATATATAGCAATTTGCATATTCATTTACCTGATGATGGATTTTTAGATTGTTTCCAGCTTTAACTGTTACAAATAAAAATGCTGTGAACATTTGTATATATGTCTTTGTGTGGACATATGATTTATTTTGGATAAGTACCTTGGAGTGAAATGACTCTTAGCACTTGATGGGTGCATGTGTAACTTTAGCAACTGTCAAAACTTTTAGAAATGGTACTATTTTATATTCCCACCAGCAATGTATGAGAATTCCATTTGCTTCATGCCCTTGTTAGTACTTTGTGTGGCCAGTCTTTTGATTTTAGCCATTCTGGCAGGTATGCAGTGATACCTCAGTGTAGTTTAATTTGCAGTTCCTTAATAACCAGTGACGTTGAGTATCTTTTCATGTGCCATAACATACTTACCTTCTTAGTTGAAGTATCTGTTCAAATCTTTTGCCCATTTTTAAAAATTGAATTTTCTTTATCAATGAGTTTTGAGAGTTCTTTATATATCCTGGATACAAGTTCTTCTTAAGATATATGCTTTGCAAATGTTTTCTTCCAGTCTGTGGCTTGTCTGTTTGTTCTAACAGTGTGTTTGGAAGAATATAAGTTTTTGATTTGATAAAGTTTAATTTGTCAGTTGTTCTATGAATTGTGATTTTTCATGTCATATCTAAAAAGCGTTTGCCTAACCAAATGTTATAAAGATTTTCTCTTATGATTTCTTCTGTAAGTTTTATAGTTCTAGTTTCTACATTTAGTTCTGGGATTCATTTATCAAGTTTTTGTGTATGATGTGAGGTAAGGGGTCATTGTTAACTTTTCTTCCCATACAGGTAGCCAGGCAGTTGTTTCAGCACCAATTTTTGGAAGTCTTTCCTTTCCCTGCCAACTTGTCTTGGCACATTTATCGAAAATCACTTGGCTGTATATGTTGGGTCTGTTTTTGGATTCTGTTCTGTTGATTTATGTATCTATTCTTTCACCAAAACCACTTGTCTTGATTACTGTGGTTTTGCAGTAAGTCTTGAAATCTGAGTCTTAAGTACTTCGTGCTTTACAAGTTGAGGAAAGAGGTCGATAATCCTGTATTTGCTTAGTGATGGGTTAAACATTGAGATAAAGACAGATGCTCATATATATGAATTACCAATTAAATTTTTAGAAGATGGTGAAGAACTATGGCTTCCTTGAGCACATGGGAGGAAATAGTTCCGCTGAGGAAAGATGGTGGCCGTTATGGAAGAAGTTTCTTGTAAGGAGAAGATAAAATCTGTGTTAAAGACAGCAAAGGTAGTCTTTAAAGTGAGGATGGCAAGAAACAAGAAGTAGAAACAAAGAATATAAGGTCCTTATGAGCCAGTAGTGAAATAAGCAAGATAATTCTCCCCTGGAGTCTAAGCTGCAGCAATTTGAACAGATTATTAGTAAATGTTTCACCCTACATTGGGTGGGGTTTCTATGAAAATTAATCCTCTTCAGACCTCTTCATACCACAGAATGATAATCAGTATTAATGTATTATATTAATTGATAATGATTGACGTGCTCTTAGAAAAGAAGGTCTTATTTATATGTTAGCTAATAGGTAGCATCTTAAACTTTTTGGTGTCAAAAATTATTTAGTGTTCAAAGAGCATGCATTTGTGACTTTTATCTATCAAAATTGATTGTATTGAAAAGTTAAAACTAAAACAAAATTAAAATATTTATTAATTGACATAGATATATAGTAAACTAATTATATGTTAACATAAAAAACATTATATGAAAAATCATTGTATTTTCCAAAACAAAAATTTAGAAGATTAGTGTTGCTTTACATTTTTGCAAATTTTAAAAATGTCTGGCTTCATAGAGATAGCTGGATTATATTCTGTGCCTCTTCATTCAGTGTCTTTTGATAGCACCCATCACATAGCATCTGAACAGCTCCACTTTACACTTCTGAGAGGATGACAATGAAAAAGACAAACAATATCTTACTCTGAAAACTGTTTTGATCCTTTAGATCCCCTGAAAGGATTTGGACTACACTTGAGGACCACTGAGCCATAAACATCATATGTAGCAGCTTAAGCTGTTTCTTTAGCATTTTGTGTGTATCACACTTAACACTTAAAAATTAAATGGGCTCACCTTCCATGATTTTAACCTTCTGCTAACATGGATGCCACATTATTGGTATAATGTCATGGAGGCAGTGTGTATGGAGAGATCCAGTAAATGTTGTATATGGTGAGTTGAAGCAGTATGGTTACAGAGAGGTCAGGATAAATACTTAAATGAGTAAATACATGTTATTCAGAGGATGTTTTGGAGAAGGCAGTGGCACCCCACTCCAGTACTCTCGCCTGGAAAATCCCATGGATGGAGGATCCTGGTAGGCTGCAGTCCATGGGGTCACGAAGAGTCCGACACGACTGAGCAACTTCACTTTCACTTTTCACTTTCATGCATTGGAGAAGGCAACCCACTCCAGTGTTCTTGCCTGGAGAATGCCAGGGACGGCGGAGCCTGGTGGGCTGCCGTCTGTGGGGTCGCACAGAGTCAGACGCGACTGAAGTGACTTAGCGGCAGCAGCAGAGGACGTTTATTATTGCATGAAAGTGAAAGTCACTCAATTGTGTCCCAACTCTTTGTGACCCCATGGAATTCTTCAGGCCAAAATACTGAAGTGGGTAGACTTCCCCTTCTCCAGGAGATCTTCCCAACCCAGAGATCAAACCCACGTCTCCCGCATTGCAGGCAGATTCTTTACCAGCTGAGCCACAGGGGAAGCCTGAGAATACTGGAATGCGTAGCCTATCCCTTCTCTATCGGATCTTCCTGACCCAGGAATCGAACCTGGGTCTCCTGCATTGCAGGTGGGTTCTTTACCAACTGAGCTATGAGTGAAGACCTTATTATTGCATATACACATATTTTAAAAAAACTGAGTATAAGAACTATTGTGATAGCAGATTCTGTTTTGGTTTTTAAGTAACATGTAAAGATGCCTTTGGGTATTCTTATATCAAAGAGATTCTTGTTCATTAGCTTTCCAGCTACTCAAGACACATAGAAATTCTAATATGTAGAGTGACATATAAATCCAAAATACAGTACTCACATGATGACAGAATGTAGTTCAGTGGTTAATGTCCAGAAATATTTGTTTTTTTCCTCCTTAAATTGTAGAGTAAAATATTTTTAAGGTGAAAATTACATATATAGCCTAAAGGTATCTTTTGACAGTATGATTCCTAAGCTTTAGCTCAAATGGACTTCTAACTTTGAGTATGGCTTGTATGAATTTATGAATCTCAGATTATATATTTGAGTAATAGAGTAATTTGGAGAGAATCTAGAGAAGAGCAGTAACTATATTATGGTTCTTAATTCAGATCCTATTGGAGTTCTGGACATTAAACTTTGAGAAGGAACCCAAATGGTGTTAATACTTAAATAATATGAAGCATCATTGTGATGATGACTGGTTAAAGTCATCATCACAATTCTGACCAGTTCTCATATTCCAAGATAGACTTTAAAGAAATTTTCTTCTGTAGCGAGGGAGATATAGATTAGCCTGTTAAAATATTATTTCAAACACAGTGAATTACTACATACTTTTTGTGAACTTTTCTTCCCTTGGAGATAAAGAATATTGTTGGTCTCCAAAACAGGTCTCCAAACCAGGGCTTTTAAAAATGATGTAATGAGGTTCTTTTTCATCTCTGATTTTATGATAGGTATGTCTGAAACCACAGTTGTGCTTGCAAATGGCAGTTGCCTCACTAAATCCCTCAAGTTTTTGCATAAGCTTTGTTGTGAATATTCTTGGAATTATAGGGGTGAGACAAAAGTTGTGAAGGTCAAGAGTTTCAACTTGTGAACTTGTTATATTTGTGTATTGGATTTCTTATCCTAAATTATGATTCTTCCACCTGTATTCTCACTTCAAACTAGTGAGGATTTTTGTAGCTTGTCTTTTAAAAAGATCATTATTCATTGGAAGTTTAAAGGCTCAGTCATTCATGCTTTAGTGGTGATTAGTTTGATGCTGTCCACTTTCCTTCTAAATAGAGCAGAGATCAACTGCTTTGAAAAGGTGAGAGTGTTTACTGGAAGAGAAGAGCAAGTTATTAATTTTGGAGCTTATAATACCAACTTCAGGGATGAATTTTGGAGGTTTATGTCAGTGTGAGATGGGAGAGCCAAGATAAAGATGTTACTTAAAAGTATGCCTGATATAAACCATGTACATTGAATTTTATCAGGAACAAACCAGGAAAACGGAAAATTTTATTTCTTTTTTTCCCTTGTTATACTTCTTTCTCTCTGCTGCAAAATATCCAGATGAGGCTTTTATACTTTTAGAACATTGGATTTTTAGAACTCCTTTATAGAATAAATAAGAATTTGTGGGCTGTTTCAGGAATCCTCATCATAGAATCTTATTTCTGTGGGAAAAGCATATTTTCAATTTTCATATGCAGTCTGCAAACAAAATTTAAAAACACAACCCTTTCTGGGTCATTTCTTTGGAGTAAATAATTGAATGAGGGGCTCATTTCCATTGAGGTTGATAAATGATTATTGTGTGATTTAGGGCATGTCAGTTTAAAACCACTGAGTAAGAGTGACAGTCACTTAAAATTTAGAAAATTCTGAAGAGTAGGAATTTGATGATAATCGGTAATATTTATTGAATGCTTATTTACAAAACTCTCCTTCAGTCAGTCAGTTCAGTTGCTCAGTCGTGTCCGAGTCTTTGCGACCCCATGGACTGCAGCACTCCAGGCCTCCCTGTCCATCACCAGCTCCCAGAGTTTACCCAAACTCATGTCCATTGAGTCAGTGATGCCATCCAACCCTCTCATCCTCTTTCGCCCCCTTCTCTTCCTGCCCTCAATCTTTCCTAGCATCAGGGTCTTTTCAAATGAGTCAGCTCTTTGCATCAGGTCTTCTTAGTGGTTTGTATATGTATCTCATTTAATACTCACAACAGTTCTTTGGGGTGGGTACTGTTTTTATCTTCACCTTACAAAGGAGGAAACTGAGGCATAGGCTAATTTACTTGTTTAAGGTCATATAACTTAAAGTGAAAGAACTTGGATTTTAGTACAGGCAGTTTGCTCCAGAGCCTGTGTTCTTTTTAAAAAAAATTAATTTATTTTTAATTGAAGGATAATTGCTTTACAATATTGTGTTGGTTATTGCCATACATCAACATGAATCAGCCATAGGTATAGTATGTTCCCTCCCTCTTGCAACTCCCTCCCACCCTCTACCTCACCCCACCCCTCTAGGTTGTCACAGAGCCTGGGTTTGAGTTTGAGTTCTTTCAGTCATAAAACAGAGCCTGTGTTCTTAATCACCATATCTTTTCTAAAGTAGGATGTTGGCTATGTTATTTTGCTGAAATTGAACTAAGAAACTTTGGCTTTGCTGGTATGTGATAACTAATTTTCAAAAATAACAGCAGCTACTTTTGCTTGGAATAACTTAAATTGCTTCAGTTATACATGAAAAAAAATTTTTTTTTAATGTCACATGCTTCCAAAATGTAAGGTCAATCTGTAGGTAGATTATTTTTTTACTTTTTAGGTTTCTGCCGCAATATGCCTTGGGTACCCAAATATTTACATGTACTCTTCTTCCTATAAATAGAACTCCCTTCCCTCTTTCCCAAGAGAAACAACCTAGAATTTTTTACAGTTATTATATCCAGCTGAAATTCTAAGTTCTCTGGGTGCTTTCACTTTGATTAGATCCCAGAGTGGCTTCTTAGTTTATGGTAGAGGAGAAGGAATAGAATAAAAGCAGTAAAAGCTGTTAGTTAGAAAATAGGATAATGAGAAGCACAAAATAGTCACTAGGCCACATTGGTTATGAAATCCTCCTGGGCAGCAGTGGTAGAGCCTTGCTCCCTGACGGTATAGCAAGTTCCTTGATCCTGCTCTTTGGGCTCTGCATTCTTCCCTGTGCCTTCTGAAGGGGCTCACCTTGTGTAGTGTCCCCTGTGGCCACATCTGAGGGGGGTGTGGGCGAAGATGTCCTTTCTGGGAAATGCACAACTTTATAGCTCACTTCTTACTGATTAGCTTGGGTGTTATTTTGGATACCTAAGAGACTTTTGCAGTCTGGGCACCCCCTTGCCCCCGTACAGTTATTTTAAAAAGCTTAATTTTCTAGATTTTTTGCTACTTTGAGCTAAAGGACATGCCTAGGCAGAATTTTTTTAATGTGAAGACTCTGCCTTCTGTGCTCCGAACTTACCCCAGGGACTTCTAACCTGGTGCCATGGAATCCCTTCAAAGTCTGGTGAAACCTGTGGACCCTTCTCAGAATAAGGTCTCAAAATTCATAAAATAAGATACTTAGGATTATAAAAGAAACCAATTAATTATATTAGCAAAATATTAAGTTTATAACACTAATATGTGTATCTTTGAATTAACACATTAAATAAAAAATCTAATGGCAAATCTTAATACATGGTCATAAATTTGAAGTAATGAATTTAAAAAGTTGAGATTCTGGAACATTTATCACATTATATGAATGTATTAGTGATTTTTGTTGATGGCAGAGTCATGGATACTGTTAATGCTACTGTGATTTGTTGTCTACTTCTCAGTTAAAGAAATTGCTTAGTTTCAGTTACAAGTTAGTGGAAATAAAGACTATATTTTCCCCCATCCAAGTTCTTTTCACCTCTTTTAGATCCTGAGGGAATTGATGGCTCTGGTGAGGCCATTGAAGTAATAGTCTTGGGTAGAAAGTCCGCACCCTCCCAGCATTGCTTTTGTGTGGCAGGACAACACTCTTCTCTATTGCTAAGGCTGCAGTGCTCCAGCTGTCACTCAGGTACTTCAGTTTGCTCTTGCAGAAGCAGTTTGTGGTTTTTTTTTTTTTCCCCCAACCCTGTAGGGCTTCAAATTATAGGATTTTTAGCTTGAACTGCAGGCCATAGGCAGGGAGTATACCTCCCTTAGCAAATCTGTGTTTTCTCCATCTCTGCTTGCAACTCTTAATTGAAGTTAATTTCTCTTTTAAGACTTTGTTTTAATTAACTAGAAGGAGGCAACACATGCCAGTATTCTCAATTTTTCCTATAGTAGTTCTCTACTTGCTGTATAGCCTCAGTTGGCATATGATCTGTTTTCCAGTTACAGTGGGTGACAATTTGATCAAATCCTTTGTCACTGTTCAGTAAGTGTTACCAATTTTCCATCCTGCAGTATTAAGAGTTCTTAATGTTTACCACATCAACTCCTTTAAGAGAGTGTCTTATTTTAGGTCGTGTTACTTGTATCACCTCACTTCCATGTCCCACATTCCATGTTTGTTAGTAGTTGCATTCACCTGCTGGTAGAGTTCTTTTTATAGTAGTTAAACACGTAAAACTTCCCTGGTAACTCAGCGGTAAAGAATCCGCCTGCAGTACAGGAGATATGGGTTCGATTCCTCACTTGGCATTAAAGGAAATGGCAATGCACTCCAGTATTCTTGCCTGGAAAATACTATGCACAGAGAAGCCTGGCCGACTACAGTCCATGGGGTCACAAGAGTTGGACATGACTTAGCGACTGAACAACAGCAGACACATAAAAAGTCTGGAAGGTAGCAGTTCAGGACTAGGATGGCAGCTTCACAGTTGGTTCACCAAAAAATCAGGGACCCAGATCCCTTCTTTCTGCTCCATGTCTTCAGCATATGACTTCCATTTCCACAGATCACCTTATGGCCACAGATGACTGTTGGCACTCTAGCAGTTGTATCCACCTTCAGGATAGGGCAAAAGGTGTTAATAGTATCCAGAATAAAATTTGGGTTGTAGTCTTAAGGAAGAAGGCCACAGCAGGTATTAGGTGGCAGTTAGTGGTCTCTGCCATCGACCTTGCTTCTGATTGCCTTGAGTGCTGAGATGCAGTAACAGGAATTATGTTTTAAAATGTTTAAATATATACATGTATTTTGACCCCCTGAGATGCATGTGATCAGAATTACTGCTGTGGTAATTACAAGGATTTCTTTTAAGTTCCCAGTTGCTCAGTTTTTCACGTGATACCAAGTCTTAAGATAAAATGCCAAGTGCTAGGAATGGAGGGGGAAGATTCAGACATGTCTAGGTCACAACATCATAACCCTCATTATTCTTATTTTCCTTGATGTCTTCCTCTTAGGTCCATTTAGGAAAGCCAACAATATCTCTACCCATTTCCCATTTTTTCAGTCCTATTGAAGTCTTGAACTTTTTCTTTGTAAGCTTTGGTTACTCCTCAGGTATTAGGGAAATTACAGAGGGAAGCCAAGCAACATGCTGAAGTAGCTAAAATGCGAATTTGTGATGGAATCAGTGGCAGTATTTCATTAAGTGAGGTCAGAACCCCCTTCCTCCTCCTGTGTCATGAGTTAGGGTGGAGTTGTTATATCTTGATACTCTTTACCTTTTCATTGTATGCAGAGAAAATTCCTCATGCAATTCCTTTTAAGCAATAGATACCATTATATATTTAAGAACTTCAGACATAATTTCTTCATGCCTTGCTTTATCCTACACGTAACATTATCTTCTTATCTCTGCTTCCATCTCCCCGTTTTACACTACTCTTCTAGTAGAGCTTTCTGTTTCTGTGTAGTGCTACTTGTCAGTCTGTGCTGAGTCATACTTTTTTTCCAGCTCGTAAAGGACTTCAATCTTGTGGTTATCCTTCCTCATACTGTTGAGTCCTCTTTTCTTTTACCTCTTGCTTTAGCTTGTAAACATGTTTGATCTTGTTTGTTTGGGGAGGAGCATGCCCACACCTTCATTGGATAGTCACTGTTCTGATCATTTAAGCACCCTTTACCTACTGTATTCCTCGGCATTACAGGAACAGAAAAGAATTAGAAAGTTCCTTCTTCTGAGGAGTTCATGGCCTCATGAGAGAGTTAAAGATAGCTTAATTCTGTGTAAGTTCTGTAATAGAAGTATTTATAATCTGTAGGGGTAACATCTAATTCAGTTTAGGAGATGGAGAATAAGAAGAGTAGATTGACAAAACTTTCTGGAGGGGGAGGTGTAGGGGAAAAGGAAGTGAGGATAGAAAGCTTGTCATGTAATTGTACATGTAAAAACAGCATGCTCGAGCCAAACTGAGGTTATAATTGCTCTAGGAATTTATCAAGAAGGATTAATAAAAGGTTAATGAAAGCTAAAGTAGTTGAAAATGAGGCATTTAGAATTAGTATAATAGGAGAAGAGGAACCATTGCAAGTTTTTGGGCACAATGACAGGAAAACGTTGCTGACTTTTCTTTTTGAGTATATGCATGGACCCTGGAGGTGCTTAGTAGGGAGGAATCAGAGCCTACGAGGCCAGCTAGGAAGCTTTGGGAATGAGGTGAGGTAATGAGGGCCTGACATTTCTTAACCAGATTTCCATAACCAGATTCCTCAGAGCCTCTCATGCTGTTTTTAAATCTGTCACCATCTGTTCTCTTATACAAGTGGACTTCTGTCATCACCATTCCATTGAGAGGTTTCTTTCTAAAGTTACTTGATGATCTGGCCAAATCTAATGGTCATTTTTTTGTCTTCTTGGTGGAGAACCACTGCAGCAACCAGCCTAAGCAGCAACAATGGAGACACTTTTTATCTCCCCAACAAGAATATGTAAAATTGAACAAACAGCAAAGAAAACAGAAACCCAGTTTTTCAGATTTTAAATTTAAGAGAGATTTTTATAGTCTGCTTCAAATTACAGTAGAACTAGTAAACATAAGCACAACAATGGAATACTTTTTACTCATGATGTTTTTGACTAGGCACAAATTCTTCCCAGCTTATTTAGATCTTAACCTACTTCAAGTCTTAGCTAAAGTTCTTCCTTCTATGTTTCTTAAGGCTGTAGCCCATGTTGTCGTCTTCTTTTTTCTGAACCATTACAGAACCCATAGCTCTTTTTCAACTCTTTTTTTGTATTTGACTTTCCTAATTGGAGTATAGGTTCCTAGAGGATAGAAATTTTATCTTAATTGCTGTGTGTATAAAATTTTACTCTAGAATAATCTTGTACACTTGTGTAATTATAAATTCTTGTTAAATGTTATAACAATATTAAGTACTTAGTGTATGTTCATGTTTTATTACTGAGATTCTCATAAAGTCTCAGTGGCACTGGTGGACGGAAACAGAAGTTAGAGATGGTTTTCAATAGGGAGCATCTGCAATATCAGTTATATTCCAGTTTGCAATGTACTTTTACATTGTGAAAATGTGACTAGCTGCATGGGAAATTTGAACAAAATAAAGCTATTTGGTAGAGACTTAATTGAGGCCAATATGATGACAGCCTGGTATAATAACAGCCAATGCTTGTAGAATAAAATGTGAATAATAATAGCAACTATCAATACTGTTATCACCACCACTAAGAGCTAACATTTATTGCCTGTTTATTGTTTGCCAGTCACTGTACTTTATATCAGCAAGAGGTAGATACTATTATTCTAATATTACGAATAAGTATGGTAGGAAAACTGCTAGATTGGGCATCAGGAGCTCTGAGCTCTGATTTTAGTTCTACTGTTAACTATTTGTATGAATTAGTTTTTCATCTTTAGATTGAAGCGACTGTTCTCTGACCTTTGGGTACTTTGCCTACTCTTTGACATTCTGTGATCTCTAAATTATCTTGGCTCCTTATTCCACAAGTTTCTATAACTTCTTTCATTCTGGAAACAGGCATTTCTGGCTGAGATTGTAGAACAGGAGGGTAAGGTTTTTTTTAGATCTCTGAAGGTGCTGTGTAGAGGAATTTAAAGTTCAGGTTTCAGAGGAATGCATATTGTAGAGACAGGAAGGGAAAATAAAAAATGTAAAACTGTTGATCAGAATATAAGAAAAAGAATATCTGATAATGCAGATAGAATCCTCATGGCTGTCTCTTGATTTTACTGCTATTGCTTAATCTTGTTTACTTTATGGTTCATTAGTACCCTTCCTAGATACTCTTAGAGCAATATTATTAAGTAACACTTGTTGAGTGTTTCTTCCTAGTGTAAGTTACCCATTTAATTTTTAATTCTCAAAGTAGTATTTTAACCATAGGTACTATTATTGTTTCATTTCACAGATGAAATGGGGTTTAGAGATACTAACATTTTCATAGTCTTACAGATAGTAACTGGAGATTATGTACTTGAATTCTCATCTGCTTGACTCTAGAATCTGTGTTCTTTATCAGTTCTGCATTGCCTTCCAGAAGTTCAGATCCTAGGCACAAAGTGTAGGTTGTTTTTTGCCTGTGGCCATTTGGAATGAAGGGTATATGTGGGATTTTCTTTGCCACAGTTTTTTTCTTTTTACTGAGATATTTTAAGTTTCCTATTTTGTTTTTTTTTTTTTCCTTTATTTTCATATCAGTTAGAAGTCTTTCATGCCTCTCTGCTTTGTTGCCAGGCTCACTTTTCCTGCTTTTTTGATCCCAGGATAGGAAAGTTTGTACCCTTTGTTGAAAGTTAGCTATGCTAGTGTGAAGTGTCAAGCTTTGTTTCTATATTTTATCTTCCATTCTTAGAGCAGCTTCCTTCTCTCTCTAGAATATGTGTTAACCTGGCAGGTGTTGTTTTTTTCTTTTTTCCTTCTTTGAATGGTAATGGTTTGAAATTTTTCAGCCTTGGAGAGAAATAGATTACAGAATCCAGATTACTGGATGTTTTTGTAAGCCTGTCCTTGAGTTTTTAATGCTTCTTTTCCTGCTTTTCATTTATGTGACTTTATCTCTTATATCCTATACTCCCAGATCTTAGTTTTTTTAAAGCTTATTCTTTGACTTTTTTTTAACCACATGGTGCTGCCCATTCTCCATTTCTGTATTCCATCGGTGTCCTTGAGTTTGCATTCCTCTTTTCGGTCAGCTCCCCCAGCTAGCTTGCCTCCTTGCTGTTCTTGTCTGCCCTGCTTTGCTCTTCCTACCTCCCACCTGCTCAGCTGTACCTCCTTTCCTCCATGTAAACTCCTGCGCCTGTTTCTCAGTTACTTCTCTGACCTCTTGCCCACACTTTACTTTTGGTATTCTTTTATATGATTTCCCTAAAATTTATGTAGAAGAAATGCCAGATATGTAGTCCTAAGTTTTAAAAGGGCCTGTGGTGTTGGTGAGTAAAGAGCTGGACTGCAGACAGATTTTTTTCATACTGTGATCCTGTTTCTCTGTTCAAAGTGACAGATAGTTGTTTTAAGAAAACTGACATAAAAATCACTTTTTGTGTATGCATTTTTCTATCTCTTGGATAGTTTCAAACCAAATTTGTTGTGTTTTGGAGAGGAAGAAATTAAGAAAAAAGATTGGAAATGTTAATCCCTTAAATATTCTGTCTGGTCATTAATATGCTCAATCTTTTTCCTCCAGATTTAACTCAGGCTTTCCCTCACTTTGGAACTCCTAGATTTGTGAATATTGGATATTTTGAGAAGCAGGGGTTCTTTCCTTGATATTGACTAAGGAGTCTATTTACCTTCAGGATGACATCTGAACTGGAGAGCAGCCTAACCTCTATGGACTGGTTACCACAGCTCACCATGAGAGCAGCCATCCAAAAATCTGATGCTGCACAAAATGCACATGGAACAGGAATTTCCAAGAAGAATGCACTCCTTGACCCAAATACAACCCTGGACCAGGAAGAAGTCCAACAGCACAAAGATGGGAAACCTCCATACAGTTATGCCAGCCTCATTACATTTGCAATTAATAGCTCACCCAAAAAGAAAATGACTCTGAGTGAGATATACCAGTGGATTTGTGATAACTTCCCATATTATAGAGAGGCTGGCAGTGGTTGGAAGGTAAGGATTTTATTTTTTATTTTTATACTGTGAACAGGAACAATATTAGCTTCTACTGAAGGTAAAGCTTTGTGGAGGTTTATGTAATTAAAGATGAAATTCTGATTACTAGTCATTTTTAGGATGTAAAAGAAATGTTTTTAATTCAATGAATAACTATTTTTGGTAGAATATTAATTTGTTAGAACTTTATGATATTAGAGGACTGACATAGCATAAAGTGGGAGTAGGGATAATGTAGCATTCACTGGAAAACATTACCCACAGTTCAGGTAAGTTGAGAGTCTAAGGTTCAAAAAAACCAACATAGTATTGCAAATAGTATTGTTTTCATGACCCAAGATTTTTTAAAAACCTTTATTTTGAAAGAATTCTAGATTTACAGAAGAGTTATGTAAATAGTACAAAGTGTTCATCTATATCCTTCAACCAGTTCCTCCATCTTAACACCTTATATAACCAACCATTAACAAAACTAAGAAATCAATACTTTTGACTAAGCAGTACTGTTAGCTACTAAGTAAATTACAGACTTTATTTAGATTTCACCAGTTTTTCCAGTAATCTCTTTTTATGTTCCAGGATTCATTTCAGGATCTAGTCTAGGATCCCACATTGCATTTTGCTGTCATTTGTCATGTCTCCTTAAGCTTCTCCAATCTATAACTGTTCTTCATCTTTTCTTGCCTATAAAGATCTTGACACTTTTGAAGAGTACTTGACACTTTTGAAAAGTACTTGTCTGGTATTGTGTAGAATGTTCCTCGGTTTGGATATATCTGATATTTTCTTGATTAGATTGAGGGTAGTGCATTTTGGGGAGGGATAATACAGAAGTGATGTGTCCTTTTCTGTATATCAGTTGTATCAGGGGGAACTTGATATCAGTATATCTTATTACTAGTAATGTTGACCTTGGTTCTTTGGTTAAGATGGTGTCTGTCAGGTTTCTCCACTATAAAGTTACTATTTATGACTTTGTAAATTATGAAATGTTTTAGGGGAGATACTTTGGCATGCAAGTACCCTATTTTTTCCTTAAAACTTTATTCATTTCAGTTTTCATTGGTAGATCATTACAGCAGATTTTGTTTTCTAGCTGTGATTTTCTCTCTTCCTTTATTCCTTCCATATTAATTGGGATTCTTCTGTAAAAAAAAAAAAGCTTGTCCCTTCTTCCCCTTTTATTTATGTATTCATTCATTAAATCATTATTTGTGACAGGTGGCACTCATGGATATTTATTTTTTGCATTTTGCTATTATTTGTTCCTCAAATTGGTGCTGCTTTTGCCATTGGGAGCTCTTAACAATTTGGCTCCTGTAACTGTTGATACATGGTTCATTTCTTTTGTTTACCTCTTAACTTTGTGACTCCACGAGATGTTCCAGGCTCATCTTACACCTTTCCTGCCCCAGCTCTAGAATCAGCTGCCTTTTTAAGAAGTCCGACCTCCTCACCTAAACTTTTTCAGGAACCTTCAGATTAGTTACCTGCCTAACTTACGTTATACAACAGATAACTCTACTTTCTTTTGTATCTGCACGTGTTGCATTCGTATTCTTATGTAGGAGTTATCCACTTGTGTGCTTTGTGGAGGTGTGTATATTTGTTTATGTGCTTGTGGAAGAAGGGGTTTACAGAGCTACCATCAGCTGGTAGTTACACTTGTTTCTCTTAAGCTTTCCTGTCTTAACATCTTTGTCTTTTTTGTTTGAGTCTGTTTATAAAAGGCATTTACTAAATTACTGTGTACCAGTGATGTGCTCTGTACCGTGCCAGATAACCAAGTGCCTTATGGGAAGGGATTTTTTTTTTTTAATCTCTTCCTCTACCCCATGCCCCAGCATCGTACTTCCATTTAGTAAGCCTTAATAAATGCAGTTTGAATGAAAGCCAGCATCCTGGTCCCAGCTTTCTTTCCTAGCTTTATTTTTTGTTAGTTCCCTCTCATATACTCTTTCTTCTTCTATCTGTTCCCACCTGTTATGTCCTCGATATAGATATTTTGATTTCTTGCTTTTTTCTCTTATTTGTCCTTGGACTTTCTCTCTTCGCCCTTTTTTCTGTTAGCTTTAATCTGTTTATTCTTTAAGCTGATATGTAACCTCTTTTCTCCCTGTAGAATTCATCTTTTGTGTTTCTGTATGTTTTATTAACTCTATTACCAGGTGGCACCAGTGGCAAAGAACCCGTCTGCCAATGCAGGAGATACAAGAGACGTGGGTTCGATCCCTGGGTTGCGAAGATCGCCTGGAAGAGGAAATGGCAACCCACTCCAGTATTCTTGCTTGGAAGAGAATCAGTCCCATGGATAGAGGAGCCTTGTGGGCTGCAGTCCATGGGGTCACAAAGAATTGGACACGACTGAGAGACTTAGCACACAACACTATTATAGAACTTACAGGTTTTTGTTCAGAGATCTTATTTCATCTAAGTCCACCCGTGAGTGCCAGATTCGGTCTGTTGTATTTCTTACTGCTGGCCAGCCCACGTTATGGTCTGAAACTGATTTAGAAATACTGATATTTCACCTGAAAGAGACATGGTTTGAATGTAATGAAGGAGAAAAATGGGAATGGGTGGAGAAATGATGCTGCTTTTTAGAACTAAAAGATATGCCAGGGAGATTATCTGGTTCAGTTTGTTGTTTTAGGAAGCCCTTTAATATTTCCAGGGATTGCTGTTTCATAATTATTCTTTTAAAAAAAGTTTCTTCCATCCAGTTTTAGGAGCCTAGAACTTGTCATAATTACTTTTAAGTTTTAGTTTTGTAAACATAGAAATGTAATATTTTGAACATTTGAAATGGAGATACATGGAAAGTGATTTATCTTCTCCTTTGCCAAGGTCCTATCTCTCTTTTCTTGTTTACAAGTTCCCATTCATTGTCCTTAGACTTGTTTAACATTGCTTGTGCAATTTTCTGTTTACTATTTCGTCTTCAGGTATGGAGGAGATGGGTTAGCTAAAATTGGAAGGTCATGTAGAATTTGTGAAATTAGCCTGTATTGGATGAAAAGAGAGTGGAATAAAGATCCTAAAGCAGTTGTCATCCATCTTTCCAGAAACGTAGAGCCAGTTAAAGTTACCCAGAGGAGAAAATGTTGCTGTGCTTGCTTAAAAGATCCAAATAGAATTTTAACATTTAGGTGAAGTGAAAGTCGCTTAGACGTGTCTGACTCTGTGACCCCATGGGCTATACAGTCCATGGAATTCTCCAGGCCAGAATACTGGAGTGGGTAGCCTTTCCCTTCTCCAGGGGATCTTCCCAACCCAGGGATCAAACCCAGGTCTCCTGCATTGCAGGCGGATTCTTTGCTAGCTGAGCCACAAGGGAAACCCAACATTTAGGTGAACTCTCTTTCATTTTGTGCCAAGGTGTTGAAGGGAGATCACAGATTAAAAACAGTCCTTTGAATAATCCATGAGAGTTCAAAAAACTATATGAGTTTCCATAATTGAATGATTTTATAATTGAACTAGAGGAAAGGGAATTTAGACTTTTGTGCTATCCACCTCATGGAAGAAAATTAACCTGTTATTGGAATTTAAGGTAATAAAAGAAAAATATGAAAGAGTGGTATTGGTATGTGGGGTATATTTTACTTTTCTGAGTGAAGGAAAAAGAAATAAAGAGTATATTATGTATTTGCTCATTGTAAAAAATTTAGGAGTAATAAACTAGAAATACAGTAAACGTAGTTACCTATAGGTATGTATAGTATTGAGGTAGAAGAGAGAGAGAAGGGAATGAGATTTTGAGTGTACCTTTTTATATAGTGTTAAGTTTTTTTAAAAATATCGTGTTTCACACATTTCAAAAACTATATGTAAGGAAATAAAGGTTTAAAAAAGAAAATCTTAAAACTGAATATAAGTAGTAGTAGTTGTAACTCAGCTAGTAAATAATCTGTCTGCAATGCAGGAGACCCTGGTTATGTTTCTGGGCTGGGAAGATACCCTGAAGATAGGTTACCCGCTCCAGTATTCTTGGGTTTCCCTGGTGGCTCAGACCATAAAGAATCTGCCTGCAGTTCGAGAGGCCTGGGTTCGATCCCTGGGTTGGGAAGATCCCCTGGAGGAGAGCATGGCAATGCACTCCAGTGTTCTTGCCTGAAGATCCCCATGGACAGAGGAGCCTGGCAGGCTACAGTCCTGACACAACTGAGTGACTAAGCACACAACATATACACAAAGTTGTTGTGCAGTTGGTCTTCTGAATTCTCTCTAGACTGAGATCTTGGGTTATTTTCTTAAAATCCTTTGTTCCTAGACTTTTGTGGTCATCTCTTCTTGATCCTTGACCTTGATTATTGTGTTCTGGTTTTTGTTGTTGCTGTTCAGTTGCTCAGTTGTGTTCAACTGTGCAATCCCATGGACTGCAGCACGCCAGGCTTCCCTGTCCTTCCCTATTTCCCAAAGTTTGCTCAGACTCATGTCTGTTGAGTTGATGATGCTGTCCAACCATCTCATCCTCTGTAACCTCCTCCTCCTCCTGCCCTCATTCTTTTCCAACATCAGGGTCTTTTCCGATGAATCAGCTCTTTGCATCAGGTGGCCAGAATATTGGAACTTCTGCTTCAGTATCAGTCCTTTCAATGAATATTCATGGTCAGTGTCCTTTAGGATTGAGTGGTTTGATCTCCTTGCAGTCCAAGGGATTCTCAAGAGTCTCCTTCAAGTCTCCTTTTAAACGACAGTTTAAAAGCATCAATTCTTCGGTGCCCAGCTTTCTTTACAGTCCAACTCTCATATCCATACATGACTACTGGAAAAACCATAACTTTGACTAGATGAACCTTTGTCAGCAAAGTAATGTCTCTTTTTAATATGCTAAGTTGGTCATAGCTTTTCTTCCAAGGAGCAAGCGTCTTTTAATTTCATGGCTGCAGTCACCATCTACAGTGATTCTGGAGCCCAAGAAAATAAAGTCTGTCACTGTTTCCATTGTTTCCCCATCTATTTGCCATAAAATGGTGGAACTGGATGCCATGATCTTAGTTTTTTGAATGCTGAGTTTTAAGCCAGCCTTTTCACTCTCTTCTTTCCACTTTCATCAAGAAACTCTTCAATTCCTCTTTGCTTTCTGCCTTAAGGGGGTGTTATCTGCCTAACTGAGGTTATTGATATTTCTCCTGGCAATCCTGATTCCAGCTTGTGCTTCATCCAGCCTGGCGTTTCACATGATGTATTCTGCATTTAAGTCAGATAAGCAGGGTGACAATAGACACCTTACTCCTTTGTGACAGGATGACAATATAATACTCCTTTTCCGACTTGGAACCAGTCAATTGGAAGTAATCAAACAGGAGATGGCAAGATGTGAACATTGACATTTTAGGAATCAGCGAACTAAAATGGACAGGAATGGGCGAATTTAATTCAGGTGACCATTTTATCTACTACTGTGGGCAAGAATCCCTTAGAAGAAATGAAGTAGCCCTCATAGTCGACAAGAGTCTGAGATGCAGTACTTGGGTGCAGTCTCAAAAATGACAGAATGATCTCTGTTCGTTTCCAAGGCAAACCATTCAGTATCACAGTATTCCAAGTCTATGCACCAACCACTAGTGCCAAAGAAGCTGAAGTTGAACGGTTCTGAAGATCTACAGGACCTTCTAGAACTAACACCAAAAAAAGATATCCTCATTGACATAGGGGACTGGAATGCAAAAGTAGGAAGTCAGGAGATATCTGGAGTAACAGGCAAGTTTGGCCTTGGAGCACAAAGTGAAGCATGGCAAAGGCTAATAAGAGTTTGGCCAAGAGAACGCACTGGTCGTAGCAGACACCCGCTTGCAACAACACAAGAGAAGACTCTACACATGGACATCACCAGATGGTCAACACCGAAATCAGATTGATTATAATCTTTGCAGCCGAAGATGGAGAAGCTCTATACAGTCAATGAAAACAAGATTGGGAGCGGACTGGCTCGAATCATGAACTCCTTGTTGGAAAATTCAGACTTAAATTGAAGAAAGTAGAGAAAACCACTAGACCATTCAGGTATAACCTAAGTCACATCCCTTACGATTACACAGTGGAAGTGACAAACAGATTCAAGGGATTAGATCTGATAGACAGAGTGCCTGAAGAACTATGGACAGAGGTTCATGACATTGTACAGGAGGCAGTGATTGAGACCATCCCCGCAAAAAGGGAAAATGGTTGTCTGAGGACATCTTACAAATAGCTGAGAAAAGAAGAGAAGGTAAAGGCAAAGGAGAAAAGGAAAGATATATCCATCTGAATGCAAAGTTCCAAAGAATAGCAAGGAGAGATAAGAAAGTCTTCCTCGGTAATCAGTGTGGGTCTAGGCTAGAACAAATGACTACAGATATTTATATTTGGGGAGTCCTGGCTCTCACAGTGGGAGAAGAGAAATATATGTGGGAACATGGTGATTGATTGAATTAGAGATGCCAGATTAAACTCAAGCTGAAAATAAAAATCAGTGAGAGTGCTTTTAAAATTAAGATTCCTGGGTCACAACTCCAGAGATTTTAAATTAGTCATCTTAGAACCTAGTAATCTTCATTAATATTCATCTCAACTGATTCTAGGGTAAGTAGGCTGTACTTTGGAGAAACTGCTTTTGAAGATGTGGTTTTCAGGGCCAAGCACTTTGCCTTTAACAGTTATTTTAGTTGAGTTCAGTCACTCAGTTGTGTCCGACACTTTGCAACCCCATGGACTGCAGCATACCAGGCTTCCCTGTCTGTTACCAACTCCTGGAGGATGATGCCATCCAACCATCTCATCATCTGTCATCCCCTTCTTCTACCTTCAGTCTTTCTGAGCATCAGGGTCTTTTCCAGTGAGTCGGCTCTTCACATCAGGTGGCCAAAGTATTGGAGCTTCTGCTTTAGCATCAGTCCTTCCAATGAATATTCCGGTTTGATTTTCTTTAGGATTGACTGGTTTGATCTTCCTGTCCAAAGGACTCTAAAGAGTCTTCTCCAACACCCCAGTTCAAAAGCATCAATTCTTTAAGTGCTCAGGTTTCTGTGGTCTACATTCACATCCATACATGATTGCTGGAAAATCCACCAGTTATGTAACCTGGGCCATTTTCCTCCGCCTGTAACTCGGCCATCCTAATGACGTCTGCCTCTGCTCTTTGAGCTTTTTTCTTAGCGTTGTTAGATGTAGCGTGTCTCCAGGTTGTGAGGTCTGAAGTAATCTCTTCTCTGTTGTGTGCTGTAAATACATGTCATGGCTCTCTTAGCTCTCTTGGTGTTTTTATTTTCTGAATATGCTCTTGGTTTGGTATTTTTTCCAGAAGATACATGATTCCCATGTGAAAAGCATTATATTCCATTTTCTGAATTGGTAGAAGAGATCCTTACCTTTATGGAGACTGCTTTTTTGATAGAGAATACAATATAGAGGAGGAAGAACATTAAACAAATCATTGCATAATGTGAAATCTACATTTTGCCTGACCTAATCATCTATGAAAGTCAGAAAAGATTTCCTTAAGGAACTAACATTTAAACTAAGAATGAATTGGAGATTGAGTAGACTCAGGTGAAGGGAATGAAGGAAGGCTGGAGGCCATAACTTTTGCAGTAAATGACAGCCTACAGGTGAGAGAGAACATTGGAGAGGATGAGGGCAGAGGACAGATAGTATAGATTTATGGATAGCAGGGTAGGGTGAGGTCATGAAGACTTGTGGAGGCTTTAGGATTTTAGATTTTATCCTAAGTGTAATGGGAATTTACTGAAGCAGTAAAGTCAGATTTGCCTTGTGAGGAGGTAACTGCCTGCTGGGTGGAGAGTGTTGGAGGGGGTAAAGAGAGGAACGAAGCTATTGCACTAGTTTTTGGTGAGACTGGTGTCCTAGACTGAGATGGTAACAGAAGAGATGGAATAAAGAAGGTAAATTGAAGGCAGGCTTATAAAATTTGGTGACAGATTTATTTTAGATGGTAAGGAGAAGGGAGGAGTTAAGGAGGCTTGACAGGTGTCTGATTGGAGCAGTTATATGAATAAGCAGAGAAGAGGAAACTGAAAGAAGACCACATTGGAAATAAAGATTGAGTTTAGTTTTAAACATGTTGGGTTGGAGTTTCTGGTGATGTCTAGTAGATTGTTGAAAGTTTATGTTAATTTAGCAGAAAGGTATGGAGATCTGGAAAGTGTAACAGATATTTATTGAAGCCATGGCTGTGGATGAGATTGCCTAGACAGCAAATGTAGAAATGAAAAAAGAACAGTGGCAGAATCTTGAAGATTTCCAACTTTTAAGCTTTTTATAGAGGAGGAAGACCCAAGTAGAGATGTGTTCTTCCAAAGCCGTTTAGAAAACATGACCATTTTGATTTCATCTTGATTTTTTTTTGTTCCATCTTGAAGTTTTTAGATGGGTAGTTTTTCTGATTAGTTCTTTCTTTCCTTTGTCTTCTTTTGGATTTGGACTGAGTACTTTGTGATTTTATTTTACCTTCACTGTTATTAGTTATATCTCTTCCTAAATTTTGTTTTAGGAAGTAATTATTCTAGAGTTTACCACCCATATCTTTAACTTATCACACTCTACCTTCATTATACTATTTTATGTATGGAGTGAGAACTTTATAAACCTTATATAGTTGATCCTTGAACAGCCCAGGCAGTGCAGGCTGACTCCTCCACAGTCGAATATATGATTTTACAGTTGGTTCTCCATATCCGTGGCTCCACATCTGCACATTCAACCAGCCTTGGATTGTGTAGTACTGTAGCGTATTGTGGTGGTGGTTTAGTCGCCAAGTCATGTCTAACTCCTGCAACTCCATGGATTGTGGCTCGCCAGGCTCCTCTGTCCGTGGATTTCTCAGGCAAGAATACTGAAGTGGATTGCCATTTTCTTCTTCAGGGGATCTTTCTGACCCAGGGATCAAACCCATGTCTCCTGCATTGCAGGTGGATTCTTTATTGCTGAGCCACCAAGAAAGCCCACTATAGTATGTATTTATTGGAAAAGAAGTATGTTTAGTGGACCAGTATAATTCAAACGCATATTGTTCAAGGGTCTACTATACTTTTGATTCCCCTGAGCCAGCCTTTATGTTGTTATCATGTTTTCCTTTTACATGTTATAAACCTCATAATAAGCTGTTATATTTGCTTTAGACAGTCATCTTTTAAAGGCATTACAAATAAGAAAAAGCTATTTTTAAAAATTTGCCTTCATTTTCAGTTTCTGGAACTCTTCATTTCTTTTTGTAGTTTCAAGTTTCCATTTGGTATCATACTTCTGCCTGAAGAACTTCCATCTAACATTGCTAGCCAACTGGTGGTACAAAAAGTGAATTTTTCCAGCTTTTGTGTCTTGCAAAGTCTTTATTTTGCCTTCATTTTTGAGAGATATTTTCATTGCATATAGAATTGACTTTTTCTTTTATTATTTTAAAGATGTCGCTTTGTTGTCTTCTAACTTGCACAGTTCTTTGAGACATCTGCTGTAATTCTGATGTTTATTTCTCTGTGCATAATCTTTTTTTTTTCCTCTTCCTTCAAGATGTTCACTTCATTTTGATTTTCAGCATTTGGGTTATAATGAATATAGGTGTGTGCATTTTTAATTCCTTCTGCTTGATGTTCTCTGAGATTCTTGCATCTGTGATTTGATGTGTCCTGCATTATTTTTGGAAGATTCTTGACTGTTACTACTTCAGATTTTTCTCTGCCCCATTCCTTTTCATTTCTTCTTCTGAGACCCTAATGACATGTTTTGTTACACAGTTCTTTTCTTTTTGTTACACAGTTCTTGGATGAATTTTTTTGTGTTTGTGCTTGTGTGCATGCCTGCATGCATGTGTGTTAGTCTGGATAATTTCTACTGATCTATCCTCAAGATATCTGAACCTTTCCCTAATTGTGTCCCATCTTCTGATGAACCATCTAGGGAATTTTTTATCTTTGACCATGGTTTTTTGAAACCAAATCATGTTACATTTGACCCTTTCTTATAGTTTACACATCTCTGTTGAAATTCTCCATCTTTTGCAGTTGTGCATCACTTCCCCATTGATGCAGTTGTGTACTTTTTCTACTTGTTGCTTGAACATATAGTTTTCTAAAAGTTCTTGTCTGATATTTCTGACATCGGCGTCATTTCTCAGTGGGATTTCTGCTGATTACTTTAACTTTTGACAGTGGAGGTTTTTTTTTTTCCCCCTTCTTTTCCGTGTCTCTTGCAACTTTAGACAGTTTTAGCTACATGTGTAGAAGAATGGTTGAGATAGAGGTAAGTAGTATTTATAACTGTAAATGGACAGTGATCTTTTTCCACAGGTCATTTGTGTCTGAGTTGAATTACTCTTACCAGTAGTTGAGCTGGATTTGAGTTTCGTTGTTGGTACCTTTACCTTTAGTATACCACAGACTTTACATTCTTTCTGCAGTAGGCTCCTGTTACCTTGTGCCAGACTTTACATTCCTTCTGCAGTAGGCTCCTGTTACCTTGTGCTTGAAGACAGGTTTGGGTACTGTAGTTTTCTTAGTGTTCCTGCTTTCTTTTTAGGTTTTAGTTGTCTCTGCCCACCTTGCTACACATGGGGGTCTCCATGCTTCTGCCCCTTCTCCATCAGTAGATTACTACTTGTTAGTCCTGCCAGGCTTGTGCTAGGGTCCAGTGGTTTTGTGTTTTTGGTCTTGATCCAGACTTAGTCTTACTCAGGCCCTTGGACCTGTGGGGGGGGGGGGGGTGACCTTTTTCAGTGTTTTTGCCCCCTCAGCCAGATCAGTTACCTTTGTCCAGTTACATTTGAGTGGTAGTTGTGCGACCCTTTGCAGTCTGTAGTCAGCCTCCACCTCTGCTTGGCGTATTGGAGTAGAATCCTGGCCCCAGGGCAGCTTCCGACACTTGTCCCATTGTTGCTGTTCCTATTCAGTCAGGTCCGACTCCCGGACTGCAGTCACTGGCTCCTGGAGATTTTGGAGCATTTCATTAAGAAGAAATGGCCTGTAGGTATTTTCTTTAAAAATTGAGGAATAGTCCTGCTTATTCATGAAAGATTACCTTTCATTCTTCAGGCCTTTAAGTGCATTTTCCTTCTATCCAAGTTGGTTTTTCTTTCCTGCTGCATTAGGGAACCTGCATGTTCCTGCTGACTTGTGTAGCCCATGTCTTCCCATTTGGTTTTCTTTCTTACAGATTGTAGTGAGAACCTAGTTGGCTTTTATGTGCTCTTGTTTTGGAGCAGTGGAATTTTTTTATTTACAACTTTTTAAACTCATTAAGAAGTGATAACATATGTGCCTTGTAGATCATTTGAACATGATAGAAAAGTGAAAGGAAGAAAGTAATCTTCACTTATAGTTGTGTAGAATAACTCCTAGCATTTTGCATTCTGCCTTGTTTCTAAGAATAAATACATTAGCTAATAAATACATACCACAATTAAAATCACAATATGCATATAATTTTTTATTTGGTATTCAGCATTAATCATAGACATCTTCCTGCATCATTAAAAGATCTTACTAAACATTTAAAAAGGGACATATGCTCCATTATTTGGAGTTTTGTAAGATTCACTGGAACTGTCTTTTCCAATAACTATTTCCCTTTGCAGCATTCATAATTTGAAAATCAGAAAGATTTAAATTTGAAGCTCATTTAAAAGCTTATTCTATTTGTAATGATATGTCAGCATATAGCGATATTTAGGTTGCTGATTCTGTTTTTAAAGGAGGGTTTTGGTTTTTGGATTCCAATGACCCTATAGCTTTTCTTTTTTAATTTCAGAATTCCATCAGACATAATCTGTCACTGAACAAATGTTTCCTTAAAGTGCCTCGATCCAAGGATGACCCTGGAAAGGTAGGATTCATTTTCTTAAGATAAAATAATTGGATTCCTCATTATATCTGGTGGCATATTTGAATCTGAGTTATACCTATTATATAAAGAAAAATAATTGGGATGAAAGCTTCAGGACCTTGTCTAGTTCATTGATAAGAAACCTTTGTGAAATAGCAAGTCCTTCTTTACCCTATGCTCCCTATTCTACCTCACCTCGCCTTACCCTATTTTAGTTTGTATGCTTTAAGGAAACAGCAGACAGGAAGAGAATTCTTTTTAAGCAGTAAGAAGCTAGCTAGCTACTGTAGAGCTGGTCTTCTGTTCCAGGTTGCTGTTTCTAATCTAGTTTTTGTTTGGTTATTTTTTTAAGCGTTATGTTTTAAATTAAACATGACTTTTGAATTTCTTGTTGGAACCGCAATTTATTGTTGCATATAAGAAGTGAATCTGGGGCAAGGGGGGAAGTGAATCTGTATGTAATTGACTAGTGGAAGTAATTCTTACCCTGAAGTAAAATTTTTCTGTTTTATCCTTGTTTTCTTAGTTGCCGTTTCTTCCTCTTCATTCCATTTATTTTCTGCCATTGTTGCATTTTTAATATTTTATTTGCAGAAACTTCCTTTTTTTGAGTTTCAAACTGTATCAACTGAATTGTGACCTGAACTTGGTACTACTAGTTGTTTGGTTTCTAAAGCTCAGAGTACTTACTTGGGCCATTTTTCGTTGTCATGATAAATTGGTAGATTAGGACTTTTGAGGTAGTCTATCTGTTGGCGCATTCTTTTTTAGTTGGTTAGACTCCTTGTCACCTTCTTCAGGCTACTGTCCCTGAAAGAATTTTCCCAAAATGTAAGCCTGATCATGTTATCGCCCTGTTTTTAAAAGCACTCTCCACTGTCCTGGAGATGTTTCTTATATCCTTTACTATTTTTTCCTTAATCTTCCTTTCTAGCTATGATTTCACCTTATTCAAGATCCATTGTGAGGGACTACTTGAAGTTTTCCAGACATACCTTTCATATAGTTTTCTCCTATTGCACAAACTCCCTCACTTGTCTTCATACTCCTTGTTTTTTAAGATTGAGCTGCAACATTACCCTGTGGAGTTTTTTTGTTTTCACATACTTCAATTGAGTTTGTTGTTCCATCTTTTGACTTTCTGTTACTTTGTAATCACTATAGTAGCTTCTAACTGATTTCTCTATCCTAGGGCTTACTATCTCCAGTATATAGTAGCCAGCCATCTTTCAAAAATGGTCATATGGTCTCTGTTTAAAAATCTTCATTGGTTTATTTACTGCCTTTAGGTTAAAGTCTAAATGTGAAGAGGATGGGGATAGTTTGTATATAGTTCACTTTTTTAGCCCCAGTTGCTTGCACGGTGACTGGTGGCACTGAGGAGATGACCCTGTTGAATGAATGAATGTAAAGCTGACCCCTGAACGATGCATGGGTTAGAGGCATTGACCCTCTGCCAAGTATAATTTATAGTCAGCCCTTGGTATGCATGGTTTCTGTGAATCCAGTTTCACATCTCCCAGATTCAACCAACTACAGTTATGTAGTATTGTATTTAATATTGAAAAAACGTGTGTATAGATGGACTTGTTCAGTTCAAACATGTTGTTAACTGTATTGTATCCTCTGCTAGACTGTTGATTTCTTGAGGTTAGGACATGGAGAGTTGTTCATCTCAACGGTAAAGCAGGTACTCTTAAATAGTGAATGTTTAATGGCATCTTCTATGATCTGCCCAATCAAGTTGGTTCTCAATAAGATTGAATAAATTATTGTAATAGTCTTGTTTGACACAATTTACTATTTGTGTTCATAACTCTCTAAAGTTGTGAATAAGAATTGATAAAAATTTTTCTTAGCTTTAAAGCAGGCTTATTATAAAAGAAGAGGAATTACTACTATTATTTGCTTCATTACAGTTTCTGATGAGTAGTGAGGGTATATGAATCTGACTAAAAGTCTTCCTAATAGAGTTTTGAGATTATCTGTGTTATTAGAGTTCTGTGAAGCTAGTAATTGCAATCAGATTTAATTTTAAATGAGATTTAAATCATTAAAAAATAAAAAACCAACACCCATGAATGCTTAACTATATTATGTACTAAATTTTAACCAGTTGGAGATTTATTTAATAAAATCTTGTGCTGTCAGCTCTTCTTTTGTGCAGAACTTAAAAGCTTTTCTCCACTTTTAATTAAATAATATCGTGGGGGTATGGCAGGTGATTAAGTAATACCATGTTATTCTTTGCAACTGTTCTTTTTGAATCAGGATTGTCTTACTATTATGCAACCAAAACAGTACAGAAATCAATTGAATCCTGGTAGTTTAATAAAAACTTAACTTTCAGCAGTAGTCTTTTTAAAGTTTTGTTTTTATCAAATACATCATTTGGAGAAGGAAATGGCAACCCACTCCAGTTTTTTGCCTGGAGAATCCCATGGACAGGGGTTGCAAAGAGTTGGACACAACTGAGCAACTAACACACACACATACATCATTTTTCTTGTTGATTTTAGTCATTGTAGTAAAATATACATTTGATACAATAAATATCATACATTTGATAGTATATTTATACTAATAGTCATTTTTATTTTCAGTCTCAAGGTGAGATTTAAGTACCAGTTCTTAATTGATTTTGGTCAGAAGTAAATGTAAATCTCATCTTATGAAGTACATTTATATGAATAAAATCATTTTAGTTTTTAATATCAAAGTAAGATTTTTTTTTAAACTAAGTTGTGTTGCTTAAAACAGTTTTGAAAACCTTAGATTTAGCCCATTTTGTAGATGAGGAACTAAGGTCCATAAATGAGGAATGACTCGCCCCAGTTCAGTGTGGAATTAGAACCCAGGTGTATTGGCTAGACTTACTTGCAAGTCACAGGAACCTATTACAGACCAACTTAAGGGAGAATATATCTGCAGGAGGGACTGAAATGGGAGCCAGACTCTTCAGTTGTATCACTGGGGATGTCTCTCTATATCTGTTAGTTCTACTAGCTTTTCTCATGGCTTCATTTTTAGCCAAATTCGCGGCAGAGATGGCTGTCAGCAGCTTCTGGCACATATTCACCTAGTTTAGTAACCCTTAGCAGTGTTTGGTGCCCACCCCACCAAATCCCTGGGGTACAGCAAACATCTTAGAATGAATGCCCAACAAGGAGAATACACTTGGTTTCTTGGTTCCTACTGAGTGAGTGAGTGAAGTTGCTCAGTCGCGTCTGACTCTTTGTGATCCAATGGACTGTAGCCTACCAGGCTCCTCCATCCATGGGATTTACCATGCAAGAATAGTGGAGTGAAAAAAAAAAAAAGAATACTGGAGTGGGTTGCCATTTCCTCCTCCAGGGGATCTTCCCAACCCAGGGATCAAACCCTGGTCTCCCGCACTGCAGGCAGACGCTTTACCCTCTCGGTCACCAGGGACGCCCTCTTGGTTCCTATTACTGGTGCCTTTTCCATTCTACCAGTCAGTCTTCCTTGAAGGGGAAGCCAAGATGTTAGTTAAGTTTTGGTACTTATGAATTGTTTTTTTCTTTTTGTATTACAGTGTTTCCTGGCATTTGAGGAGCTTTCCCAAAACCACCCTCACCACAGTGGGAGAAAACCATTGAGCTAAGGTGGGGTGGGAGTAGTTTTTGGTCTTGGGTAATGGGTGTATTTTAGCCCCTTAGAATTTGCAAGCTGCTGCCATGATCCAGATGGGTCCAAGAGGTTGAGGTAGAAGTAGCTCATACAGCTTCTTTCCCATAATTCTGTGGTGTATAACTGTTCAGTGTATCAGCAGAGCAGTATAGTGACCAACTTGAAAAGTTCTTGTTGAATTACAGGTGCTTTTATATGACTATTTATTACTGACTCAATCCTTATTTTCTAGTAATTTTTGTTATAAAAGCCCTTAATATTTGATACTCTCCCAATATACCCTAATGGTCTGAGATCCATTTTTCTTAGTTCCCTGAAACTAAATGCAAACAGCTACTTTATTGCTCTCTTTATAAAGAAATACAAACAAAATGAAATTGTATTTTGCATCCATAACTCTGCTGCCTTTTTTGGGACAGATTTCTGTTTTGTTTCCCCTGATGACAGCCCTGTTTCTGCATACTGTAATCTCCTTTTTTTTTTTTTTAATCCTATCTTTTATCTCCTCATTTACCATTAGCTTTGTATTTTTGTCTGTCTTTTAATCTAAGTTTTCGCCAAAAGTCTTCTCATTCTGCAGTTCACACATGCCTCTTTATTTTAGAAATAAGTATTTTTGCTCACATTATGAAAAGACAAATTCTATCAGCTACATTTTGTTTTAAAAAAATAGAGTTCTCTTTTTTTGCTTTCCAGCTTAATCTTTTCTCAACCTTGTTTCTTCTTCTCTAACTCAGGAAAATGATACTTTGACTTTAAAGGAGATAAAAGATTGTAAAAAGTAGTTTCAGCAATTGTATAATTAATAGCAGGAGTGGGCTCTAGGAGAAATGAGATGATAATTAAGTTTAAGGCCCCATGAAGGCCACCTGCCTGGCGTGGGAGAGATAATTGCAATGAATTCATCGTAAGAAGAGTTCTTTGTTTTTTGGTTGCTTTTTCTTACCTGGACTGGGGAGGTTGTAAAATGCTCAACGGCTGTGGAGATTGGGGATCTCCTGGTTTGTAAAGAAACAGCAAACTTACTACTAGAGAGTTAATTTTTAAAAGTTCTGAGATGGTGATTATTTCCTACTCCTATCCTCTGTCATAGTATAGGAGACCATAACATGGTTGACAGATTGCTTTTGTTCAAAGTGTTTTCTTTTTTTTTGGTCATGTTAGTACTGTATTGTATTTATTTGTAAATTGTCTCTTATTTATTGGTATCCTGTTTGGGTCATTTCATTTGTAAAACGTTTTAGAAAAACTGGAAAGGTTTGAGAGAACATAAGATACAGCATTAAGTGATAAACTGTGTTGCTAGAATTATAGGTGTGTATCTTAAAGAAGGAAGATGGTATAATTTTTACACTAGCCTTAAAATAGATGCATGATTTTTATGAGGAAGAAGTTGACCTCTTATCTGTGTCTTTGAATAAAACCAAACACGAAGTGGAATTTAAAGATAGGCAAAAGTTTTGTTGGACAAAAATAAGGACGTTGCGTTTATTGGAGTGAAAAAAAAAAAAACCAGGGTTCCCAAAGGAGGCTTTAGAGTTTGCCACTTTTAAAGCACCTCAAGGAGAGAAGAAATTATCAACCTTCATAATAGCTTTAACTCATGATAGGTAAGAACACCAGTTGAAGACTGAGAACAGGACTTGATCAGGTTTAGCTGAGGGACCCATCAGAACACAGTTGAGATAGAATGAGGAGTTAAGGGAATTAATGTAAGTCGCAAAGAGTTGGACACGACTGGGCGACTGAACTAACCTGAACTGAATGTCAGCACTAACATGAAGTCAGGAGTGAAGAAAATGCATTGATGCCAAGGGTGCATGTTTAGACAAAAGTGAATTATGAATGTGAGAAAGTCCCTTAGACAAACCAAGGTTAGAAAGCCCAGAGTAAGCCTTGAGAGGGGCATTCAGAGAGGCTTTGAAAGATTGGGATAGAGAGGAGGTGAGGGTCTGATCCAGAGAGATAGCACTGCAGAAACAGAAAGAAGTGCTGGCATACAACGCTGACAAGACACTATGAGTCAAAGCAATTTAGTTAAGAACTGCGTTTTATTTGCACAAACATTATTCTCTGTTCTCTTCTTAGGAGCAGGATATAGCATTTTGTTGGTGGTGGTCTCCTTTCCATATCTACTTTTTAAAAAAAAAATTTTTTTTTGCCCTCAGATTAATTTTTTAATTGCCCCTTGGTAGTCAGCACCACCTTGTCCCCCACCCCACGCCCTGGCAGCTAACCACTGATCTATTTTCTGTTCTTATAATTTTGCTTTTTCCAGAAATTCAAATAAGTAGGACTCATTCAGTAGGAGGCCTTTTGAGTCTAGCTTCTTTCACTTAGCATAATGCATTCGAGATCCATCTTTCTTGTTTGGAGTATCAGCAGTTCCATTTTGTTTCATATAGCCGGTCTTATGGATTTGCCACAGTTCAATCACCATTTGAAGAACATCTGGGTTATTGCCAGTCATAAGTTCATTTGATACAGTAATTAACTTGATAAATTTAAGACACAAGACAATGTTGAATTGAACCTGAACTAGTAATGTATATGTAATAGTTATATATGAGTCAGTCAGTTCAGTTGCTCAGTTGTGTACGACTCTTTGCGACCTCATGGACTGCAGCACACCAAGCCTCCCTGTCTATCACCAACTCCCAGAGTTTATTCAGACTCATGTCCTTTGAGTCAGTGATGCCATCCAAATATCTCATCCTATATCGTCCCCTTCTCCTCCTGCCTTCAATCTTTCCCAGCATCAGGGTCTTTTCAAATGAGTCAGCTCTTCACATCAGGTGGCCAAAGTGTTGGAGTATCAGCTTTAGCATCAGTCCTTCCAGTGAATATTTAGGACTGATTTCCTTTAGGAAGGACGGGTTGGATCTCCTTGCAGTCCGAGAGACTCCCAAGAGTCTTCTCCAGCACCACAGTTTAAAAGCATCAATTCTTCAGTGCTCAGCTTTCTTTATAGTCCAACTCTCATATACATACATGACTGCTGGAAAAACCATAGCCTTCACTAGATGGACATTTGTTAGCAAAGTAATGTCTCTGCTTTTTAATGTGCTTTCTAGGTTGGTCATAACTTTTCTTCCAAGGAGTAAGTGTCTTTTTATTTCATGGCTACAGTCACCATCTGCAGTGATTCTGGAGCCCCCGCAAAAAATGTCTGCCACTGTTTCCCCATCTATTTGCCATGAAGTGATGGGACCGGATGCCATGATCTTAGTTTTCTAAATGTTGAGCTTTAAGCCAACCTTTTCACTCTCCTCTTTCACTTTCATCAAGAGGCTCTTTAGTTCTTCTTCACTTCCTGCCATAAGAGTGATGTCATCTGCATATCTGAGGGTATTGATATTTCTTCCGGCAGTCTTGACTCCAGCTTGTGCTTCATCCAGCCCAGCATTTCTCATGATGTACTCTGCATATAAGTCAAATAAGCAGGGTGACAGTATACTGCCTTGACGTACTCCTTTTCCTGTTTGGAACCAGTCTGTTGTTCCATGTCCAGTTCTAACTGTTTCTTCCTGACCTGCATACAGATTTCTCAAGAGGCAGGTCAGGTGGTCTGGTATTCCTATCTCTTTCAGAATTTTCCAGTTTATTGTGATCCACATAGGCAAAGGCTTTGGCATAGTCAATAAAGCAGAAATAGATGTTTTTCTGGAACTCTCTTGCTTTTTTGATGATCCATTGGATGTTGGCAGTTTGATCTCTGGTTCCTCTGCCTTTTCTAAAACCAGCTTGAACATCTGGAAGTTCACAGTTCGTGTATTGTTGAAGCCTGGCTTGGAGAAATTTGAGCATTACTTTATTAGCATGTGAGATGAGTGCAATGGTGCAGTAGTTTGAGCATTCTTTGGCATTGCCTTTCTTTGGGATTGGAAGGAAAAGTGACCTTTTCCAGTCCTGTGGCCACTGCTGAGTTTTCCAAATTTGCTGGCATATTGAGTGCAACACTTTCACAGCATCATCCTTTAGGATTTGAAATAGCTCAACTGGAATTCTGTCACCTCCACTGGCTTTGTAGTGATGCTTCCTAAGGCCCACTTGACTTTACATTCCAGGATGTCTGGCTCTAGGTGAGTGATCACACCATTGTGATTATCTGGCTCATGAAGATCTTTTTTGTACAGTTCTGTGTATTCTTGCCACCTCTTCTTAAAATCTTCTGCTTCTGTTAGGTCCATACCATTTCTGTCCTTTATGAAGCCCATCTTTGCATGAGATGTTCCCTTGGTATCTCTAATTTTCTTGGAGAGATCTCTGGTCTTCCCCATTCTTTTGTTTTCGTCTATTTCTTTGCACTGATCACTGAGGAAGGCTTTCTTATCTCTCCTTGCTATTTGAAACTCTGCATTCAAATGGGTATATCTTTCCTTTTCTCCTTTGCTTTTCACTTCTCTTCTTTTCACAGCTATTTGTAAGGCCTCCTCAGACAGCCATTTTGCTTTTTGGCATTTCTTTTCCTTGGGGGTAGTCTTGATCCCTGTCTCCTGTACAGTGTCAAGAACCTCCGTCCATAGTTCATCAGGCACTCTGTCTGTCAGATCTGCTCCCTTAAATCTATTTCTCACTTCCACTGTATAGGGGTAAGAGATTTGATTTAGGTCATAACCTGAATGCTTTTTGGTTTTCCCTACTTTCTTCAATTTAAGTCTGAATTTGGCAATAAGGAGCTTATGATTTGAGCCACAGACAGCTCCCAGTCTTGTTTTTGCTGACTTGTATAGAGCTTCTCCATCTTTGGCTGCAAAGAATATAATCAGTCTGATTTCAGTGTTGACCATCTGGTAATGTCCATGTGTAGAGTCTTCTTTTGTGTTGTTGGAAGAGGGTGTTTGCTGTGACCAGTGCATTCTATTGGCAGAAGTCTGTTAGCCTTTGCCCTGCTTCATTCTGTACTCCAAGGCCACATTTGCCTGTTACTCCAGGTGTTTCTTGACTTTCTACTTTTGCATTCCAATCCCATATAATGAAAAGGACATCTTTTTTGGGTGTTAGTTCTGAAAGGTCTTGTAGGTCTTCATAGAACCGTTCAACTTCAGCTTCTTCAGCATTACTGGTCGGGGCATAGACTTGGATTACCGTGATATTGAATGGTTTGCCTTGGAAAGGAACAGTGATCAATTATTCTGTCATTTTTGAGATCGCATCCAAGTACTGCATTTCGGGCTCTCTTGTTGACTATGAGGGCAACTCCATTTCTTCTAAGGGATTCCTGCCCACAGTAGTAGATATGATGGTCATCTGAGTTAAATTCATCCATTTGAGTCCACTTTAGTTCACTGATTTCTAAAATGTTGACATTCACTCTTGCCATCTCCTGTTTGACCACTTCCAATTTGCCTTGATTCATGGACCTAACATTCCAGGTGCTTATTTAATATTGCTCTTTACAGCATTGGACTTTACAGCATCGCCAATCACATTCACAGCTGGGTGTTGTTTTTGCTTTGGCTCTGTCTCTTCATTCTTTCTGGAGTTATTTCTCCTCTGATCTCCAGTAGCTTATTGGGCATGTACTGACCTGGTTAGTTCATCTTTCAATGTCCTATTTTTTTGCCTTTTCATACTGTTCATGGGGTTCTCAAGGTAAGAATACTGAAGTGGTTTACCATTCTCTTTTCCAGTGGACCACATTTTGTCAGAACTCTCACCATAACCCATCCGTCTTTGGTGGCCCTACTCGGCATGGCTCATAGTTTAATTGAGCTAGGCAAGGCTGTGGTCCATGTGGTTAGTTTTCTGTGATTGTGATTTTCAGTCTGTGTGCCCTCTGGTGGAGAAGGATATGAGGCTTATAGAAGCTTCCTGATAAGAGAGACTGAGGGGGAAACTGGGTCTTGTTCTGATTGGTGGGGCCATGCTCAGTAAATCTTTAAGCTAATTTTCTGTTGATGGGTGGAGCTGTGTTCCTTCCCTGCTGTTTACCTGGGGCCAAACTCTGGTGGAGGCAATGAAGATAATGGTGACCTTCAAAGATACCATGCATGCACTGCTACTGTCACTGCCCCGAACCCTGCAGCAGGCCACCACTGACCCACGCCTCCACTGGAGACTCCTGGACACTCACAGGCAAGTCTGGGTCAGTCTCTTGTTGGGTCACTGCTCCTTTTTCCTAGGTTCTCGTGCACACAAGGTTCTGTTTGTGCCCTCCAAAAGTCTATTTCCCAGGTTGTGCAAATTCTGATAACTCTGTGCTGGGGTTAATGGCGATCTCCTCCAAGAAGGCTTATCCCATACCCAAGTTGGCTGCACCCACAACCCCCCTCCCTGTGGCAGTCCATTGCTGACCGGTACCTCCACAGGAGATGCCCAAACACAGTTCTGCTCTGTTTCTGTGGGTTACAGGAAGCATTATATGACTTATATATGTGTATATATATAAATATATGTGAGCTGTCTCTCAGAAATCAATTGTGGTACAGTAAAACCTTATTTATCTACAACTTTATTTCTACAAGGATTAGGTTAATCCTTTTAGATTAACTGATGGTTTAAAAACAAGATATAGCAAATCAGTGTAAAAACAATAGAAGACTGTATTTGTTCAATTAGAATGTTCCAGAGACCTGAGCTGGCATTGGAATAATTTTTGTCCATACATTCACTCCACCAGTTAGCCAGCCAAGCTTTCTGCCTTTGAGTGCCTGCTGTGTGTTTGACTGCTGATAGCCTATTTTTATTGTCTGAGTAGAGTGGTTATTTAACTTCTTGCCCAAATTAAGAACTTCTGAGGATGAAAGGGCTTTTTTCTTAATTGTGCTTAGTAAATAGGTATAAACTCAGACTGACCCTGGGCAGGCTGTTCCTGGACCTGTCTTTATGATACATGTAGATGCTGTGCCACAGTGTTATGGGCAGCTGCGCAGAGCAGTGTCCTAGGATGATGGAGAGTTTAAAAAAAAAAAACAACAAAAAAAAACCCTTTAAAATTGGATTGTTAAGTTTAAACTGGGATAGGAAAAAACACGGAGATAAGGGTTCAGTACTGTGTCTGAGCCTCTTGAGATGGTGTGCACTGAGAGCAGAGGAAGGGCAGAAAACAGCTGTGACTCAGTTTACCAGTGAGCAGTGTCTACATGATAATATAGTAAAACCTAGAAGTTACAGCTTTGGCCATTTGGGGTGGCTGTTATTTATGATAGGGACTGCTTTCCCCAGGAATATGAGATTAATATTAACTTCTTGTATTTACTTATATTTAATCAGGTAATGGCATTGTTGTTAGTCTACTTTAATCTGAGGGCTATTAAAGAATGGTCATATCTGTGCGTAATAGAGCAGGGAACTTTGTTGACATAAACTTTCAGTCAGAAATTATTGGAATAAGTAACATGTTATTTGAAGTAGTAAATATTTTACAATAATGAAAATAAAGGCATTTAAGTCCATTGTTCATCTCTGACACATCTTTATTTTAATGAATTTTCTATACTTTGATTTTCTCAGTTTTCCTACTGTATTTATTATTGGTTGAATCTTTTCTATTGACGAATGCTGGCTAGTTTTCAATTGGGTACCACATTCCCCCCCCCCCCCCCCACCTCTAGAATTATTTTTTGTTTTAGGATATCTTAAATTTGGCAAGTGATTCAGTTTTGGAATATGTGTTCAGAGCTGGACAATTCTAGTTTGTGATCTTTCTTTGGGATTTTGTAGACTAAGACCTTGCAGTCTTCTCTGGCAGGAAATAGACCATTAACTTGCTGTATTAGAATTGTTGAAACAAATAAATAATAATGTCTACATTTGTATATTGCTTTACAGACGAGAGAACTGATTTAACATGCATTATCTTAATCTTTAAAACAAATTTGTAGTTGAGTCTCACTTTTAGATAGTGATCTTTAAGTCCATAGTAGATTTTTCCATAACAGATTAGTTTACACAAATCTCACGTGATAGAACATCACATAAATGGAAATCATTTGGTATATACTTTGTTTATGTCAGACTTCCTTCATTCAGCCTAATGTCTGGGATGCTTTTGCATATGTCATTTTGCTTGTTTGTTATTGTTAAGTAGTATTTCATTGTATGAATGTACCATAGTTTCTTTGTCTGTTTATCTGTTAGTGGACATCTGGGTTGTTTTTAGTTTGGAATTACTTTGAGCAAGATTTTATACAAGTTTTCTGTGGACATAGGCTTTTGTTTTTCTTGAATAATGGAAAAATTGTTGTGTCAAAGGGCAGGTGGAACATTAATTTGATAAGAAACTGCCAAATCTTCCAAAGTGGTTGCGTATTTTACATTCCTAATAGCAAGGCATGTGAGTTCCAGTTTCTCCATATCCTGACCAACAGTTGGTATTACCTGTCTTTTTTTAAAATTAATTTTTATTGGCATTTAGTTGATTTACAGTGGTGTGTTGGGTTCTGTTATACAGCAAAGTGAATCAGTTATATATATACATAAATTCACTCTTTTTAAGTTTATTTTTCCATGTAGATCATTACAAAGTGTTGAGTAGAGTTTCCCCCTATCTTTTTAGTTTTAGTCATTTTAGAAGATATGATATAGTGTCTCATTATGGTTTTAATTTTCCTGATGACCATTGATTTTGAGTATCTTTTTATGTACTTGTCATTTGTGTATCTTCTGAAAGTTCTTTTAAAACTGTTTCCATGTTTTCTTTTAAAATTTGGTTGTCATTATTAGAGTTTAAAGAGTTTTATATGTATTTTAGATATGTCTTTTCTTGGATTTATATTATGTAAACATTTTTTCAAACTGTGGTTTGCTGTTTTGTTTTCATAATAATGTCTTAAAAAAGAGCAAAAGTTAAAAAAAAAAAAAAAGCAGAAGTTTTAGATTGATAAAGTCTAATTTATTTTTAGTTTAATGATTAACAACTTGTGTGTTCTGTCCAGAAAATCAACCAAGGTTGTAAATATTTTGTCTTCTGCTGGTTTTATATGTTTAATTTTAACTTTTAGGTATATGATTCATTTCAAAATAATATTTATGTATGAAATGTTTAATTTTCCTGTTGAATTTTTGTTTAACTTTTTGAAATATTCTTAATTTCTTCAAATATTCTGTCTTGAAACTTCATCTGATATTAATATAATTACTACAGCTTTCTTATGCACCTTCATGGTATTTTATTTTTCTAGTATATATTTTGCTTTAGTCTATAAATGTCTTTGTATTTAAAGTGTGTGTCTTAAAAGTAGCATGTAGATACTGACTCTTGCTTCTTAAATTCAGTCTAACAATCTCTGCCTTCTAATTGGAGTGCTTAGTCTGTCTTTCCCTAGAGTAGGAAATGGCAGAATCCCATGGACAGAGGATGCTGGCAGATTGCAGTCCATGGTGTTACAAACACAACTGTAGCAACTTAGCACACATGCAGTCTGTACTTAATACATTACTGGTTTAGTTGCTCTGTTTTTCTTTTGTTTCTGTGTTGCTTCATTTTTGAAATCTTTCTGGCTAATCAAATATAATATTGTATTTTGTTTAGTGACTTCTTAGCTATATGCTCTTTTTAAATTTTTTTATTTTCTGTAATGTTAGTTGTGTTTTGAGGAAATTATGTTGAGAAGATACTTGCCTAGTTATTTATCTTTTCTGATGTTCTTTTCTTTTCTATAAATCCAATTTCCAATCTGATATTTTTCCTCTTTAGCCTAACAACATCTGTTGGCATTTCTTGTTGTATAGAACCATAGGCAACACATTTTGTAGACATTTGTTTACTAGAAAAGCGTTTATTTCATTCTCATACTTTTTTTTTTGAAGTGTGGAATTGAGTTTTTTGGGGGGTGGTTTTCCCCACCTTCTAGAACTTTGAAGACATTCCATTATCCTTGGCCTCCATTGTTTCTGGAGAAGAATCAGCTGTCATTTATATATTTATATCTCTGTTTATAACTTGCCTTACCTCAACTTCACTTCCTCTGTAGTAGCTTTTAAGAATTTTTCTTAAGATTTAAATAGTCTGACTGATGTGCCTTAGTGTGGTTTTCTTTATTCTTCTTGGGATTGCTAATCTGGGTCAATAAAGGGTTGTCATTCAAAATTGTGATATTTTTGGTCATTGTTTCTTTAAGAAATGCATGGTCCCAATTTCTCTCCTTTGCTTTTAGTATCCAATTAAAATATGATAGACTGACATTGTTTTGTAGACCATTGTAGATCATTGCTTTCTTTATTCATTTTCCTTTGTTTTTTTCCTTTTTGTTCCGTATATTGGGTCATTTTTACTGATCTGTCTTCAAGATCTCTGGCTCGCTGACTTTATTCTGTCATATCTGGTGAACATTTTAATCAATGGACATTCTGATTCTTGAATTTTCATTTGATCTTTTTTGATGAAATGAGTTTAACCGTTTGCTTTGATGCTAGAATATTAGGGCTTCTGTGTTGTCTCCAGCCAGTTTGTAGACATGAAACATGACTACAAGCTTTTGTTTCACTGTAAATTTTTATATTAAGAAGGTGAAAGTGAAGTTGTTCAGTCGTGTCTGACTCTTTGTGACCCCATGGACTGTAGCCTACCAGGCTCCTTTGTCTTTGGGATTTTCCGGGCAAGAATATTGGAATGGGTTACCATTTCCTTCTCCAGGAGATCTTCGCAACCCAGGGACTGAACCCAGGTCTCCTGCATTGTAGGCAGATGCTTTACCATCTGAGCCAGCAGGGAAGTCCCTTATTAAGAAGGTATGTAATACTGTCTTGATCTATACAGGGTTTAGGAACCCTCTGAATCTAGTTCATTTTTTTTTGATTCCTTACATTATCTTTGATGTTTTGAGATCCTATTTTTTTTTTCTATGAAAGTAGGTATTGAGTTGGCCAAAAAGTTCATTTGGGTTTTTCTGTAACATCTTAAGGGACACCCGAACAAACTTTTTGGCCAATCCAATGATTAGAGTAAATGAGATTTAAAAAATATTTTAATGATAAATCATCTGGATTACTGTGTCACCTCCAATTGATCTCCCTCCTCTAATCTCTGCTTACCTTTGCTTCATCTATTACATTGCTGCTTTAAGGTGTGGTGCAGAAATAAGCATGCAAATCTACCTCTTAACCACATTTTCAATTCTAGCCCTCAGCTTCCTGTCCCTGAACTTTATGCTGATGCCATACTGCACCATTTTTCTTGGATTTATGATGTCATATTTGCCCATACTGTTCATTGTATCTGAGCAGTCTTTCTATTTTACTCATTCTTTAATGCCCAGCTCAGATGTCAGCATTATCTGAAAGATGGTAACCTTCCTTTTTCTGTTTCACCTTTTCCCTTCTTCCTTCCCTTGCTCTATCCCTTCTTTTTTCCCCTCCCTTCCTATTTTCACCTCGTTTTTTCTTTTTATTACCATAGTTCTTTGAACATACCACTATTACAGTTCCTGAATGATGTAGCTATCTGTATTTTGATCTGTTCCACCCAGTTGTGATTTTTTTGTTGACAAGACTTGTGTGTTTTTCCTTTTCATAGACCCATAGCAGCTAACGTAATATTTGATACATAGTAGATGATTAATAAAATGTTTATCGCAAAGAGTGATGTTTGTCTTTTCCTAGTTAACTAAGAAGTAGCTGTTCTAGTCTTCTCAAGGAAACTTTTCTAATTGTACATTAATTCTCTTGCTATTTTTTTTTAAATTGGAGTTATAATTGCTTTCCAGTGATGCGTTGGTTTCTGTCCTACATCAGCATGAATCAGCCATGGGTATACACATGACCCCTTCCTCTTGAACCTCCCTCCCATCTCCTACCCCATCCCACCCATCTAGGTTGTCACAGAGCACCAGGTTGAGCCCCCTGCATCATACAGCAAATTCACACTGGCTATCTGTTTTATATATGGCAGTGTAAATGTTTTCATGCTGCTCTCTCAATTCATCCCACCCCTTCCCTGCTGTGTCCACAAGTCTGTTTTCTCTGTCTGCATATCTATTGTTGCCCTACATATAGGTTCATCAGTACCACTTGTTTTTGTTTCTTAGATTCCATGTATATGATACTTGTTTTTCTTTTTCTGACTTACTCACTCTGTGTAACAGGGTCTAGATTCATCCACCTCACTGGAACTGACTCAGATTTGTTCCTTTTTATGGCTTAGTAGTACTCCATTGTATATATGTACCACAACCTCTTTATGCATTCATCTATTGATGAGCATCTAGGTTGCTTCCATGTCCTGGCTATTGTAAAGTGCTGCAATGAACATTGGGGTAGATATGTCTTTTAGAATGGTAGTTTTCTCAGTGTTTATGCCCAGTAGTGGGATTATTGGGTCATGTGGTAGTTCTCTTCCTAGTTTTTTTAGAAATCTCCATACCGTTCTCCACGTGGCCAAATTAGTTTGCATTCCCACAAGTGGTACAAGAGGGTTCCTTTTTCTCCACATCCTCTCTAGCATTTATTGGTTGTAGGTTTTCTTTTTTTTTTTTTTATCATCATGGCCATTCTGACCAGTGTGAGATGATACCTCATTGAAGTTTTGATTTGCAGTTCTCTAATAATAATGAGATGGCTGGATGGCATCACTGACTCGATGGACATGAATTTGAGTAAACTCCCGGAGTTGGTGATGGACAGTGAGGCCAGGTGTTCTGCAATTCATGGGGTTGCAAAGAGTCGGACACGACTGAGCAACTGAATTGAACTGAACTGAATAATAAGCTCTGTTGAGCATTTTTTCACGTATTTATTAGCCATCTGTATGTCTTCTTTGGAGAAATGTATGTTTAGTCTTCTGCCCATTTTTTGATTAGGTTGGTTGTTTTTCTGATATTGAGCTGCATGAGCTCCATGCATTTTTTGGAGATTAATCCTTTGTCAGTTGGTTCATTTGCAGTTATTTCTCCCATTCTGAGGGTTGTCTTTTCATCTTGTTTACGATTTCCTTTGCTGTGCAAAAGATTCTAATTAGGTCCCATTTGTTTATTTTTGTTTTTATTTACTCTAGGAAGTGGGTCATAATGTTGCTGTAATTTATGTAAAAGAGGGTTCTACCCGTGTTTTCCTCTAAGAGTATTCTAGTTTCTGGTTTTTTCATTTAGATCTTTAATCCATTTTGAGTTTATCTTTGTGTATGATGTTAGGAAATGTTCTAATTTCATTCTTTTACACATAGGTGGTCCAGTTTTCCCAGCACCACTTACTGAAGAGACTGTCGTTTCTCCATTGTATGTTCTTATCTCCTTTGTCATAGATAAGGTGCCCTTAGGTGCATGGGTTTATCTCTGGACTTCCTTGTTCCATTGGTCTTTATTTCTGCCTTTGTGCCAGTACCATACTGTCTTGATGACTGTAATTTAATAGCTTTGTAATATAGTCTGAAGTCAGGAATGTTGATTCCTTCAGCTCCATTCTTCTTTCTCAATAATGCTTTGGCTGTTTGGGGTCTTTTGTATTTCCATATGAATTGTGAAATTTTTTGTTCTAGTTCTATGAATAATGCTATTAGTAATTTGATAAGAATCGTTTGAATCTGTAGATTGCTTTGGGTAGTATAGTTGTTTTCACAGTATTGATTCTTCCAATCCAAGAACATGGTATATCCTTCCATCTGTTTATGTCGTCTTTGATTTCTTTCATCTTTGATTTCTTATTGTTTTCTGTATATAGCTCTTTTGTCTCCTTAGGTAGGTTTATCCCTAGGTATTTTATACTTTTTGTTGCAGTGGAGAATGGGATTGATTGCTTAATTTCTCCGTCTGATTTCTCATTGTTAGTGTATAAGAATGCAAGTGTTTTCTGTGTACTAATTTTGTATCCTGCAACTTCATGAAATTTCACTAATTAGCTCCAGTAATTTTCTGATAGTATCTTTAGGGTTTTCTATGTGTAGTATGACATCTGCAAACAGTGAGAATTTTACTTCTTTTCCAATCTGGATTCCTTTTATTTCTTTCTCTTCTCTTTTTGCTGTGACTAGGACTTCCAAAACTATGTTGAACAATAGTGGCAAGAGTGGGCACCCTTTTCTTGTTGCTAAAAGGAATTTAGCAACAATTTAGCAAGGAATCTTAGAGGAATTTTTTAATTTCCTCCTTTTCCCTGGTGGCTCAGATGGTAAGAAATCTGCCTACAATGTGAAGGAGACCCTGGTTCGATCCTTGTATTGGGAAGATCCCCTGGAGGAGGAAATGGCAACCCACTCCAGGTTTCTAGGCTGGAGAATCCCATGGACAGTGGAGCCTGACAGGCTACAGCCCATGGGTTGCAACGAGTCAGACATGGCTGAGTGACCTACCCTATTCCTTTCTCTTTCCTTTATTTCTTCAGTAACCTGTTGGTTAATTAGAAACATATTGTTTAATCTCATGTGTTTGTGTTTTTTACACCTCCCCCCCCCCCCCGCCCCCTGCAGTTGATATCTAGTCTCATAGCATTGTGGTCAGAAAAGATGATTGATGTGATTTCAGTTTTCTTAAATTTACTGAGGCTTGATTTGTAACCCAAGATGTGGTCTGTCCTGGAGAACATTCCACGTGCATTTGTGAAGAAAGTATATTCTGCATTTGGATGGAATGTCCTGAAGATATCAATTAGGGCCATCTGGTCTAATACGTCATTTAAGGCTTATGTTTCTTTATTAATTTTCTGTTTTGATGCTCTGTCCATTGGTATAAGTGGGGTGTTAATGTCTCCTATTATTATTGTGTTACTGTCATTTTCTCCTTTTATGTCTGTTAGTGTTGACCTTATGTATTGAAGTGCTTCTCCGTTGGGTGCATAATATTTACAATTGCTTTATCTTCTTGGATGGATCCCTGATCTTTATGTAATGCCCTTCCTTATCTCTTACAGCATTCTTTATTTTAAGGTCTGTTTTGTCTGATATGAGTAGTGCTATTCTGGTTTTCTTTTGATTTCCGTTCGCATGGAGTATCTTTTTCCATCCTCACTCTTAGTCTGTATATGTCTCTCAATCTGAAGTGGGTCTCTAGTAGACAGTATATGGGTCTTGTTTTTGTATCCATTTAGCCAGTCTGTGTCTTTTGGTGGAGCATTAAATCCATTTACATTTAAAGTAATTATTTATGTATAAATGTTCCTATTGGTGTTTTCTTAATTGTTTTGGATTTGTTTTTTAGATTTTTTCCTTTTATGTTTTCTGCCTATAGAAGTCTCTTTAAAATTTGTTGTAAAGCTCGTTTGATGGTACTAACTTCTCTGAACTTTTGCTTGGCAAATCTGTGAAGCTTCTGGTTTCTCCATCAATTTTGAATGAGATCCTTGCTGGTAGAGTAATCTTGGTTGTAGATTCAGTGCCCAAGCTCTGAAATAGCAAGAATACAGCGGAATGATTGAATGACCTAGAAGGAGGATGTAGTATTGAAATATCACTATTATCCTTCAGTTTTATTGTGTTGGCCAAAGTATTGCATCTTCCAAAAAAATATAATAAAAGTCTGTAGATGCCATTTAAGTCTAGGTTTTTTTTTTCTTTTAGTTTTCATTGAACATTGTTGCGAGTTTAGGTATTTTTTTTCTGCTCATACTGACAGATGAAAATTGACAGAGGAAAATTGTTTGCTTTTATCAGTAAAATCAGAAGATGAATACTAAGACAGATAGCAGCACTCTAATCATGATGGTGAAATTGAGTTGATAATATTATAGATTAGTTCCCCAAACCCAAGAAATACTGAGTTAGTGATATATTGGGTTGGCTAAGAAGTTCCTTTGGGTTTTTCAGTACATTCCTGAATGAACATTTTGGCCAGTACAGTATTTTTAAGGACAGAAACATATATGCTATTCTCACACAATTTATCCTTCAACGAGAAGGTCTTCATCATGCAGCACTTTGTGACTAGAATGTGAATCATCCCATTTTGCCCCTAGAAAGTCATGTTACAGTATTTTTCACCTTTTATGATGTTTGTGCACCAAAATTCACTTGTTATGGTTCATTTGTGGACAGATCCTAAAGTTTGATGTGTAAACAAAAGTGTTAACAAGGAAATTGATACAAAATGAAAATGTAAATTGAATTCATCATTCTATTTGGGATTTATAAAGCAAGTATGAAAATTTTTTTCAATTATGAATAGAAATGGCCATCCTTCAGCAAAATTCTGACATCGAAAATCACAAATGTATTTTATTTTGAAAATATAAAGGAAGAACAGGAAGTGATGATATGCTAGAATTTTTTACATATTTATAACCTGGAATAAGTTTTGATAGTTTTAGTAATATCAAAAGCATTGCTTTTTGATAGTAAAGTATAAGAAAAAACCCACAAGTAATAATAAAGTAGAGCATTTTAGAGATGACAAATCTGGAATCAGTGTTTACAAGATAGGTGTTTTAGTTTCATGCATGACAAGTTAAGCAGTTAGTTACATTCAAAAGATAGTGAGCAGTTGATACATGTACCTACATAACCTTCAAAGTCAGACAAATTTGAATATATTAAGTATATTATATATAAAAATATAGAACATTTGGGTTTCCTATGTTTCAATTCCTACAAAAATATCCTATTGTCTTTTTCCTCCACTACCCTTTTATTATTGATTCTGTAAATTATTTGCAAAATGACTTCCCTATAAACAAGAAGTATGTATTGGACACAGATAGTAAATACTGATGGCTTGTTTTCCTGGTGTATATTTAGGGCTGATTGTCATGATAACTCTATGAAAGAGAAATGAGAAAAGGGAATCAAAGTTTTGTTAATTAGTCCAAGATTATTGAACCAGATCTGGGATTTGAATTCAGGTTTGTGGGTTGATAGATCTTCTCTTCTGGATATCACATGACCTTCTAAATTTTGTATAAGTATACCTCATTTTATTGTGCTTTGCAGATACTGCATTTTAAAGAAAATTGACATTTGTGTCAACCCTGTGTCAAGCAAGTTTATTTGGCACCATTTTTCCATCAGCATATGCTCACTTCATGTCTCTGTGTCACATTTTGGTAATTGTTGCAGTATTTCAAACTTATTTTTATTACTTTATTTGTGATGGTAATTTGTGATTGGTGATCTTTTATGTTACTGTTATATTGTTTTAGGGTACTATGAACCACATTCATATAAGACCACAAACTTAATTGATAAATGTTGTTTGTATTCTGTTAAACTTTTTGGACTTTCCTCCAGTTTTCATTTCTTTTCTTCTCCTTGAGCACCCCTATTCCCTGAGACATCAGTATTGAAATTAGGCCAACTAATAACTCTGCAGTGGCTCCCAGGTGTTCAAGTGAAAGGAAGAGTTGCATGTCTGTCACTTTAAATCAAAAACTAAAAATGATTAAGCTTAAGGTTTCCCTGGTGGCTCAGTGGTAAAAGAATCCTCCTGCCAGTGCAGGAGACGTGGGTTCAGTCCCTGGTCCAGGAAGATCCCACATGCCACGGAGCAGCTAAGACCTTTGTACCACAACTGTTGAACCTGTGCTCTGGAGCCTGGGAACTGCAGCTGCTGAGCCCTCGTGCTCCAAGCACTGAGGCCTGTGTGCCCTAGAGCCTGTGGTCAGCAACAAGAGAAGCTACTGCAGTGAGAAGCCCATGCACGGCAACTAGAGAGTAGCCCCCACTTGCTGCAGCTAGAGAAAATCCTGAGCCAGCACAGCCCAAAAATAAATAAAAATTTTAAAAAGTTTCACATTGAAAGAAAAATGATTAAACTCAGTGAAAAAAGCATGTCAAAAGCTGAGATAGACTGAAAGCTCTTGTGCCGAACATTTAACCAAGTTGTGAGTGCAAAGGAAAAGTTCCTGAAGGAAATTAAAGTCCTCCTCCACTGAACACACAAGTACATGATAAGAAAGCAAAATAGTGTTAATATTGATAAGGACAAAGTTTTAGTGTATGGAAAGAAGATCAAACTAGCTACAACATTCCTCTAAGCCAAAGCCTAATCCAGAGCAAGGTCTTAACTCTCTTCAGTTATATGAAGGCTGAGAGCTATGAGGAGGCTGCAGAAGAAAAGTTTGAAGCTAGCAGAGATTGGTTCATGAGGTTTAAGAAATGAAGCTGTCTCCATAGCATGAGAGTGCAAGGTGAAACAGCAAATGCTGATGTAGAAGCTGCAGCAAGTTATCCACAGTCTAGCTGAGATAATTCTTTGTCATGGCAACACTAAACAACAGATTTTCAGTGTTGACAGAACAGCCTTCTACTAGAAGATGATGCCATGTAGGACTTCTGCAGCTAAAGAGAAGTCAGTGCCTGGTTGCAAAGCTTCCAAGGACAGACTGACTCTCTTGTTAGGGGCTGATGTGGCTGGTGACTTTAAGTTGAAGCTAGTGCTCATTTATCATTTTGACCACCACAGTACATCTGACAACATGATTTACTCAGTATGTTAAACCCACTGTTGACAAAGAAGTGTGTTTTGTAAGGATCTAGCTGCTGTAGTGATTCCTCTGATGGATCTGGACAAAGGAAATTGAAAGTGTTCTGGAAAGAATCCAGCATTCTGTATGGTGTTAGAAACACGGATTCACTGGAAGAGGTCAAAATATCAACATTAACAGAATTTTGATAGAGGTTAATTCCAACCGTCATGGTTGGCTTTGAGGGGTTCTAGACTTCAGTGGAGAAGTAATTGCAGATGTGAAGGGGAAATGGAGAGAGAACTAGAATCAGAGGTGGAGGCTGAACTGCTGTAAACTTTTGACAAAACTTCAATGGTTGAGGAATTGCTCCTGAGGGATGAGCAAAGAAAATGGCTCCTTGAGGTGGAATCTACTCCTGGTGAAGGTGAAGATTGTTGAAACAACAGCAGAGGAATTTAGCATATTACATAAGCTTGGAAGAGAAAGCAGCAACAGGATTTAAGAAGATTGATTCTAATTTTAAAAGAAATTCTGTGGGTCAAATCCTATCAAATAGTATTACATACTACAGAGAAATAGTTCATGAAAGGAAGAGTCAGTTGATGTGGCAGACTTCGTGGTTGTCTTACTGCCACACAGCTACCTCAACTTTTAGCACCTACTATGTTGAATAGTCAGCAGCCATCAGCATAGAGGCAAGACCCTCCCTCTGCCAACAAAAGATTATGGCTCAGTATTGATGGTTAGTATTTTTTAGCAATAAAGTATTTTTAAGTTAAGGTTGTACATTGGTTTTTTTAGACATAATGCTGTTGCACACTTAATAGACTACAGTATAGTGTAAACATAACTTTTATATGTATTGTGAAACTAAAAAATTCATGATTTGCTTTATTGTGATATTTGTTTTAAATTGCAGTGGTCTGCAACTGAACCTGCAATATTGCTGAGGTATGCCTATAGTACTTTTGTTGAAATCTAACATGGTGTATTACTTAGGGAAAATTTTATAGGGAGCTTGCCTAGCAGTCAGTGAAGGAAGTGAAAGAGACTGATGTCAGTGTGACTTTGATAAGAGTTGAAGTTGTCTCAGCTCCTGAATCAGGTGAAACAAGTGTGGATTTAGCAGACACAGATTTCAAAATAGCCATTATAAATATGTTGAAAGAATTAAAATAAAATATACTCTAATAGTTAATGAATGAAGAGAGACGGAATTTGAGTAGAGATGGGAACTAGAAAAAGAAAAAAAGAAAAATTGTAGAGCTGAAAATAGAATAACTAAATGAGTAATTTAATGAATGGCTTTAACAAAATATTGGATATACCAGAAGAAAAGATCAATTGATCAGGAACATCTAAGACTTATAAATGTATGTGCCCAAAAATAGAACTTCAAGAAATCAAACAAAAATTATCAGAACTAAAAAGAGAAATCATCAAATCCACAATTTTTTAATTATGGTGCAGCTGATGTGTAGTGTATTATATAAGTTTCAAGTGTATCACATAAATAATAGTGATTCACAATTTTTAACCATCATATTTATAGTTATTATAAAATATTGACTATATTCTCTGTGCTGTACAATATATCCTTGTAGCTTATTTATTTTACACATATACCCAGGAATGGAATTGCTGGATTACATCGTATTTCTATTTTTAGTTTCTTGGGAAAACCTCCATACTGTTTTCCACAGTGACTCAACCATTGTACAGTCCCACCAGCAGTGTACAGGAGTTCCCTTTTTTTCACATTCTTTCCAGCATTTGTTATCTGTGGTCTTTTTGATGATAGCCATTCTGGGTATGAGGTGGTATCCCATCAGCATTTCCCTGGTGATTAGCGATGTTGTGTGAACTGTTAAATTAGATATTAATCCCTTCTAAATGATGAAATCTTCGAGATGTATATATATTTTTTTTTATTAATTTTTATTAGTTGGAGGCTAATTACTTTACATCATTACAGTAGTTTTTGTTATACATTGATATGAATTAGCCATGGATTTACATGTATTCCCCATCCCAGTCCCCCCTCCCACCTCCCTCTCCACCCGATCCCTTTGGGTCTTCCCAGTGCACCAGGCCCGAGCACTTGTCTCATGTACCCAACCTGAGCTGGTTATCCGTTTCACCCTAGATAATATACATGTTTCAATGCTGTTCTCCTGAAACATCCCACCCTCGCCTTCTCCCAGAGTCCACAAGTCTGTTCCATTCATCTGAGTCTCTTTTTCTGTTTTGCATATAGGGTTATCGTTACCATCTTTCTAAAGTCCATATATATGTGTTAGTATACTGTAATGGTCTTTATCTTTCTGGCTTACTTCGCTCTGTATAATGGGCTCCAGTTTCATCCATCTCATTAGAACTGATTCAAATGAATTCTTTTTAATGGCTGAGTAGTATTCCATGGTGTATATGTACCACAGCTTCCTCATCCATTCGTCTGCTGAGATGTATATTTTTTGACTAGAAGAATTAGATTAGGAAGAAAAAACAAGAAGATACTTAGGAAATTCCAAACATTTAGAAATTAATGTAGTTCTAGTGTATCTCTGCGTCAAAGAAGTCATAAGAATATTAGAAAATATTTGAACTGAGTGATGAGAGCAGAAAATATAAAAACTTAAATGCTTTCATTTGAAAAATCAGAAGGGTCCAATATCCATTACTTTAAGCATGTTTCTTTTTTTTTTTTTTCCATTTATTTTTATTATTTTATTTTATTATTTTATTTTATTATTTATTTTATTGGAGGCTAATTACTTTACATCATTACAGTAGTTTTTGTCATAAATTGAAATGAATTAGCCATGGATTTACATGTATTCCCCATCCCGGTCCCCCCTCCCACCTCCCTCTCCACCTGATCCCTCTGGGTCTTCCCAGTGCACCAGGCCCGAGCACTTGTCTCATTAAGCATGTTTCTTAAGAAGTTAAAAAATAAGAACAAGTTGAATCCAAAGTAAGTAGAAGGAAGAAAATAATAAAGGTAAATAAATAAATAGAAAATAAACAAAAAGCAATGAAACAAGAAGAAACAATGCCAGTCTTACACAGATTCTTACCAAAAAAAAACATGAATGAAGGATCAGTTCGTCAGCATCCCTATGATGGCAAAGAAGTAACAGATCTATAGACCAGTATCTTTGTGAACTTAGACCCAGTAATCTTTAACACCATATTAGCAAATTAAATTCATTGATATATAAAAGGGAAAATACACCATGAGCAGGAAGGATTTGTCCCGAGAATGCATTGCAGGTTGAAATTAAAAAACCAATTGATGTAACTCACCATGTGAGCAGAAGAAAACTGGAAAATCACATCTCAAGTCAGAACATTTTTACAAAATCTGATACTCATTCAGCAAGCTAGGTATGTAAAGGAATCTTCTTTATTTAAGGACATCTATAAAAAACCTAAAGTTTTCATAGTGAGACACTGAATGCTTTTCCTCTGAGATTGAGAAATAAACAAAAATACTTGTATTCACTGTTACCATTGTTCTGTTAAAGGTTCAAGTCAATGGAGTAAGGCAAAGAAAAAAATAAAAGACATCCAGGTTGAAAAAGAATAAAATTTTCTTATGTTTGCAAGTGACTTTATTGCATATGTAGAAAATCCTAAAGAGTCTATGGAATAGCTGGCACAACTAATAAGTGAGTTTAGCAAAGTCATAAGATACAAGTCGGTACCGTTTTTTTAGTTTAATTTTTTAATGCTATCAATCAATGGTTGGAAAATGAAGTTTAAAAGAAAAGCGGTTGCATTTATTTACAATAGCACCCAAAATAGTGAAATACTTTAGGGGTACATTTTAACAAAATATATGCTGATTGAAAATTGTAAAACACTGCTGAGAGAAATAAAGCAAGACCAAAGTAAATGGAAAGACGTAGCATCTTTGTGGAATAGAGGACTTGTAGATGTCCGTCTTCCTCAAATTGGTTTATAGAGTTAATGCAATCCCAATAAAAATCCTAGCACGCTTCTTTTTTAGAAATTGATAGCCTGATTCTGTTAGTCATATGGAAATGCAAAAGACCTAGAATTAGCAAAACAGTTTTTTGGGGGAAAAGATTGTACGACTATAGTGCTTGATTTCAAGACTTTCTATATAGCCATAGTAATCAAGACAAAATGGTATTAGCACAGGGATAGATGTGTAGATCAATGGAACAGAATAGAGTTAAGAAGTAGACTTACATATATATCCAGTTGATTTTTGATAGAAGCCAGTGTAATTCACTGGGGAAAGGACATAGTCTTTTTTCAAGAAATGTTTATATCTTGGTGGAAGAAAAATTTATATTGATCCTTAACCTCACACTTACACAGAAAGTTAACTGTATATCTATCTCTGACAAAAGACTTGTTATTTAAAAAGTATAAAAATTCTTAAAAATAATCAAAAGTCTTATATAACCTAAATAAACCATATAGTCAAATTTATGAATGACTGCTTTGCAAAGGATACCTGGATGCTAGTAAGCACATGCAGAGAGATGCCTGTCAACATTATTCATGATGGAAATGCACATGAAAATCACTGAGGTACAACTGCACATCCCCTAGATGGTTGTAATTGGTAAGACTTAATTACCAAGTATTGTCAAAGACATGGAGCAATTCAACTCATATATTGCTAATAATAGTAGTAGACATTAGTGTGGCAATTTGAGTTCATGTGAAATTTTGGAAAATGCAGAACTATAATAATATGAAGCAGATGAGTAGCTGTATGGGATGGAGATGTGGGAACATAGGAAGAGGGATTGCTTGTTGAGCCACATAGAGGAGCTTTTTAGGATGAGGAAAATGTTCTTTATTTTGATTTTGGTGTTGTGTGCATGTATATACATTTGTCAGAACTTGTTTAACTGTATACTTAAGATAGGTGCACTTTATTTTTTTTTTAAATATACTTCAATAAACTTGATTTTAAAAATAAAACCAGGGAACTAAAAGTTCTTATTTCTTATTTGCTCTACTTAAACCTGTAGGAGTAGGCCCTGCTCTGGGAAGACATTTGATGGAGTGTGTTGATTGGCAATATTTAAGCCATTTATTTTTTGTGAGAAATATTGTTTAATAAGGAAGAAAAAGGTAATTGCTTTTTAAAGGTATTTTTGTGTGTGTAGGGTAAAATACAGCAAAGTTTACCATTGTAGTTATTTTTTAAGTGTATAATTCAGTGGCATTAAGTCCATTAATATTGTTGTACAACCATCACCATCATCCATCTCCAGAAGTTAATCATCTTCCCAAACTGATCTCTGTACCTGTTAAACGTAGTTCCATATCTTCCCTCCCCCCAACTCTTGGCAACCACCACTACCTTCTGTTTATGTGATACGGACTTCCCCAGGTACCTCATGTTTGTAGAATCACACAGTATTTTCCTTTTTTTCACTGATTTATTTCACTTAGCATGTCTTCACGGTTTACTTATAGCATGCATATATCAGAGTTTATTAAAGAGTGAATAATGTTCCTTTGCATGTATATACCTTATTTATGTTTATCCATCGACACTTGTGTTGCTTTCACGTTTTAACTATTGGGAATAGCTTGCTATGAACATGATGGTACAGATATCTGTTCAGGTCCCTGCTTTTTATTCTTTTGGGTATATATAGAACCTTGAAGTGAAATTAATTGATCATATGGTAATTTTGTTTAATTTTTTGAGCAGTTGCCATACCATTTTCCACAGTAGGTGTACCACTTTACATTTCCACTAGCTGTGCACAAAGGTTCCAGTTTCTCCCCATTGCCACTAACACGTTATATTGTTTTTTGATGATAGATATCCTAATGTGTGTCAGATGGTGTCTTGCAGTTTTGATTTGCAAAGGGGAGTTTTCAGTCCTTTAATTGAAACTGGTGATTTGACAGATGAAACTCAGATAATAGGTTAGCAAGAGCCACTAGGTAGATTTTGCAACTTCTTCTGTGAATCATTTTGGTTGTTTCTGCATTTGAGCATTCAGGATTTTTTGTTTGTTTGTTTTGGTTTTATTAAGCATAGTTGATTTACAAGATTGTAGGTTGTGTTAGTTTCTGGTACACAGTAAAGTGATTCAGTTATGCATAAACTTTTTCATTATGGTTTATTACAGGACACTGAATATGGTTCCCTGTGTTATCCAGTAGGAACTTGTTGTTTACCCATTCTCTATATGTGCAAAGTTGCTTCAGTCGTGTTCCGCTGTTTGCAATGCCATGAACTGTAGCCCGCCAGGCTCCTCTGTCTGTGGGATTCTCCAGGCTAGATTACTGGAGTGGGTTGCCAAGCCCTCCTCTAGGAGATCTTCCTGACCTAGGGATCAAACCCATGTCTCTTACGTCTCCTTCATTGACTGGCTGTTCTTTATCGCTAACCCGCCTGGGAAGCCCCCATTCTCTATATATCATAGCTTGCATCTACTAGTCCCAAATTCACAGTCTTAACTCTTCCTTTCCCTCTCACCCCTTTGGCAACCACAAATCTATTCTCTATGTCAGTGAGTCTGTTTCTGTTTTGTACATAAGTTGATTTGTGTCATATTTTAGATTCCACATTTAATTGATATCATACGGTGTTTTTCTGACTTCATTTAGTATGATAATCTCTGGGTCCGTCTGTGTAGCTGCAAATGGCATTATTTCATTCTCTTTTTGTGTGGCTGAGTAATAAATCTATTGTACATACACACCACATCCTCTTTATCCATTCGTCTGTCAATGGGCATTTAGGTTGTTTCCCTGTCTTGGCTGTTGTGAATAGTGCTATGAAATTTGGGGTGCATGTATCTTTTCAGACTGTTTTTTCTGGAAATACAGGCATTCGGGTTTTGTCTTAAGTTTTGAAAAAGTAACTGAAGTTTCAGACCATGATTTTTAAAATTATTATAACTTAGGCTCAGACACATCTTTTTTAGTTAAAATAGGAACCATTATAATCAGTACATTCTGCCAATGAGAAATAAGTTTGTTTATTCCTATAGTGTAAAAATCCATGTTACAGAATTTGACGGAATTCTTGGAAAGCATTTTCTGCTTTCTGCTGGTTGTGAAAATGTTTTCCCTATGAAAAGTTGTTGAGCTGCTTGAAGAAGTGGTAGTCAGTTGGCAAGAGGTTGGGTGAATATGGTGGATGAAGCAAAACAAAACTTCGCAGCCCAGTTCAACTTTTGAAGCATTGGTTGTGCAACATGCTTTTGGGCGTTATCATGGAGAAGAATTGGGCCCATTCTGTTGACCAGTGCTGGCTGCACTTGTTGCATTTTTTGGTGCATCTCATCAGTTTGCTGGGCATGCCTCTCAGATATTATGGTTTTGCCAAGATTCAGAAAGCTGTAGTGGTCAGACAGGCAGCAGACCACCAAACAGTGACAGTGACATGTTTTGGTACAAGTTTGGCTTTGGGAAGTGCTTTGGAGCTTCTTCTTGGTCCAGTCACTGCGCGGGTCATCGCTGGTTGTCGTTTAAAATCCACTTTTTATTGCATGTCACAATCCAGTTGAGAAATGGTTCATTGTTGTTGTGTAGAATAAGAAAAGATGACACTTCAGAACTGGTCTTTTTTATTTGCAGTCACCTCATAGACACCCACTTACTGAACCTTTTCACCTTACCAATTTGCTTCAAATGCAGAATCATCGACATTGAGTAGCTTTAAGAGGATCAGCTTTGATGATGGCTTGCAGTTCATTCAGTTCAGTTCAGTTGCTCATTCCTGTCCAACTCTTTGCACTCCATGAACCACAGCATGCCAGGCCTCCCTGTCCATCACCAACTCCTGGAGTCCACCCAAACCCATGTCCATTGTGTCGGTGATGCCATCCCACCATCTCATCCTGTCATCCCCTTCTCCCACCTTCAATCTTTCCCAGCATCAGGGTCTTTTCAAATGAGTCAGCTCTTCCCATCAGGTGGCCAAAGTATTGGAGTTTCAGCTTCAACATCAGTCCTTCCAATGAACACCCAGGACTGATCTCCTTTAGGATGGACTGGTTGGATCTCCTTGTAGTCCAAGGGATCTTCAAGAGTCTTCTCCAACACCACAGTTCAAAAGCATCAATTCTTCTGCACTCAGCTTTTTTTATACTCCAGCTCTCACATCCATACATGACAACTGGAAAAACTATAGCCTTGACTAGACGGATCTTTGTTGGCAAAGTAATGTCTCTGCTTTTTAATATGATGTCTAGGCTTGCAGTTGGTCATTGTCAACTTCCAGTGGCCAGTCACTGTGCTCCTCATCTTGAAGGCTCTCGTCTCCTTTGCAAAACTTCTTGAACCACCACTGCACTATATGTTAGCAGTTCTTGGGCCGACTGCATTGTTGATGTTACAAGTTGTCTTTGCTGCTTTATGACCCATTTTGAACTTGGATTAAAAAATCACTTGAATTTGCTTTTTGTCTAGCATCATTTCTGTTGTCTAAAATAAATATAAAATAAACAGCAAGTAATAAATCATTGGCAAAAAAAATAAAGAGAAATGTACATTAAAATGATGTATAACATAACCACATTTATTTAAGAATGTATTCCAATATCAAATGCAAAGTTCATCAGTGCAAAACTGCAATTACATTTGCACCAACCTAATAAATACATAGTGGATAGGGTTAGGCTTATGAACAGTTGTTTTCTCTTTTGTTGATCTATTTGTGATAAATTACAGTCAGCCATATTTTGTGTGGAAGGACAGATACATATTTGTTTTTGTAGTTTTATTAAAATGTTTAATAACAAGTCACTGTAATGTTTGGACAGTAAGTGGTTTCTCAGATTAATACAAATATACACACTCATGCAAAACAAACTAAACACTGAAATTTATCATTTCCATGAACAGTGATTTAAACTGTTGTCCATTGATTTTGAGTATTTAATCTTCCTGCTTCACTTTCAACTTCAGTAACAGCTGGGTTTAGAACTTTTTCTTGCTTTGCTTATTTTGAGACCTGCTAGCCTGAACCATAGTTATGAAATTGTTGTTTTAATTTTTAGTGCTTAATTTCTGTAGTATTTGCATTTTACATGGTTCTTGGCAAGATTACATCAGGTCTGCTAGGCTTATTAGCTGAAATGCAGTGACCACTTAGAAAAGATAACATGGAAGAATGCCCCAGTATGGCTGTGTGTGAAGTGAGATACTGCCTAGATTAGGGTCTGGGGAAGCCTGATGTTATACCCTGTACTTGGCACGATTTGTGCATTATCTTCCCTCTACCCCCATTCTAACACATGTTTATTGAGTACTTACTCTGTGTCTGATACGGTACCTGGAACCGTGGATGTAGAAATGACTTTCTATACTTCAAGGAATTTGTAGCCTAAAAAGGATGTGCTGTATGTGCATGTGTGTGTGTGCTCCAAGTCACTTCAGTTGTATATGACTCTGCGACCCTAGGAACTGTAGCCTGCCAAACTCCTCTGTCCGTGGGATTCTTCAGGCAGCAATACTGGAGTGGGTTGCCATGCCCTCCTCCAGGGGATCTTCCCGACCCAGGGATCGAACCTGAGTCTCTTACGTCTCCTGCATTGGTAGGTAGTTCTTTACCACTGGCGCCACTTGGGAAGCCCCATAAATAGTACAGAGAGATCTTATAGAGAGAGAGATGAATTCTTGAGTATTGTAAAAGGATCAGAGAAGGATTCCTTTAGATAACATCTGAGCTAACATTTGGAGGTAGAATATGAGTTTGTCAGTGGTAAGGTAGCTGTTACAGGCAAGGAGATCAGCATGTAGGACAGGCACAGAGGCATGAAAGAACATTGTTTATTTAAGGAGATATATGCAGAAATTCATGTGGGGCACAACAATTGATAGATGAAAGCTGCACTTCCTGTCATTGTCAAATTCCAGTTTCAGTTCAGTCACTCAGTCGTATCGGACTCTTTGAGACCCCATGAACCGCAGCATGCCAGGCCTCCCTGTCCATCCCCAACTCCCAGAGTTTACCCAAATCCATGTCCATTGAGTCGGTGGTGCCATCTCATCCTCTGTCGTCCCCTTCTCCTCCCACCCTCAGTCTTTCCCAGCATCAGGGTCTTTTCAAATGAGTCAGCTCTTCACATCAGGTGGCCAAAAGTGTTGCAGTTTCAGCTTCAGCATCAGTCCTTCCAGTGAACACCCAAGACTGATCTGATTTAGGATGGACTGGTTGGATCTCCTTGCAGTCCAAGGGACTCTAAAGAATCTTCTCCAACACCACAGTTCAAAAGCATCAATTCTGCATTCAGCTTTCTTTATGGTCCAACTCTCACAGCCATCCATGACCACTGGAAAAATCATAGCCTTGACTAGACGGACCTTTGTTGGCAAAGTAATGTCTCTGCTTTTTAATATGCTGTCTAGGTTGGTCATAACTTTCTTTCCAAGGAGTAAGCGTCTTTTAATTTCATGGCTACAGTCACCATCTGCAGTGATTTTGGAGCCCCCCAAAATAGTCAGCCACTTTCCACTTCTATTTGCCATGAAATGATAGGACCAGATGCCATTATGATCTTAGTTTTCTGAATGTTGAGTTTTAAGCCAACTTTTTCACTCTCCTCTTTCACTTTCATCTAGAGGCTCTTTAGTTCTTCTTTGCTTTCTGCCACAAGGGTGGTGTCATCTACATATCTGAGGTTATTGATATTTCTCCTGGCAATCTTGATTCCAGCTTGTGCTTCCTCCAGCTCAGCATTTCTCATAATGTACTCTGCATGTAAGTTAAATAAGCAGGGTGACAATATACAGCCTTGACGTACTCCTTTTCCTATTTGGAACCAGTCTGTTGTTCCATATCCAGTTCTAACTGTTGCTTCCTGACTTGCATACAGGTTTCTCAAGAGGCAGGTCAGGTGATCTGGTATTCCCATCTCTTTCAGAATTTTCCACAGTTTATTGTGATCCACACAGTCAAAGGCTTTGGCATAGTCCATAAAGCAGAAATAGATGTTTTTCTGAAACTCTCTTGCTTTTTCGATGATCCAGCAGATGTTGGCAATTTGATCTATGGTTCCTCTGCCTTTTCTAAAAGCACCTTGAACATCTGGAAGTTCACAGTTCATGTATTGCTGAAGCCTGACTTGGAGAATTTTGAGCCTTACTAGCTTGTGAGATGAGTGTAGTTGTGCGGTAGTTTGAGCATTCTTTGGCATTGCCTTTCTTTGGGATTGGAATGTCATTCCATTGTCATTGTGAAACATTGCCTGAGAAAGCAACCTGGGAAGACTAATTAAATAATAGAGGCCAAGGTTAAACTTGGTTCTGATCCTGGCTCTCAGATTCTTGTTTGTACAGACTTATTTTTCTGAACTTGGATCTCCTCATTTGTATATGTGCAAACTGTATAATCTTTGTTTTCAAGATACTTTTCGAGGAAGTCACAGTTTGAGGGCCTGGAATACAATAGGTCATCAGCATGTATTTTTGAAAGAGTGGTCTGAGAACTTGTATCAAAAAGTAAGAGAGAGTGAATAGTTAAAATTAGAATAAACAATAAAAGATACATACATATATAGACCATTGCTTCCCAGGGTACACTTATTGTATAAAATGTGATCAAGAAAGTTGTTTTATAAAATGTTTCCCTTACTTGTTTAGTTTTCCTGAGGTCCCAGGTTGCAGAAACTACACATAAGATTCTGGGGACTTCGCTGGTGGTCCGGTGGTTGAGAACCCTCCTTCCAGTGCATGGGGCGTGGGTTGGATCCCTTGTCAGGAGCTAAGATCGCACATGCCATGGGGCAACTGTGCCTGTGCACCACAGCTAGAGAGCGCTTGTGCTGCAGTGGAGCCTGTGCAGTGCAATGAAAAGATCCTGACGCAGCCAAATAAAGAAATATTTTTTAAAATTCTGTAGGTATTGCAAGTTATTACTGCAGGGAAAAGCAAGGAAGCTGGGAAGGAAAAGACCGTAAAATAGCAAATTAAAAAATAAAATTAAGGGAAAAAATGAAAAGAAACATTCTGTTACCTTGAATGTCATATGCTATTGTAATGATCACATATGTTCAAATAAGATTCAGTATATTTACATTTTAAATGTGTTTAGATGGTCATTTTCCTTTTTTTATTTGGCTGTGACGTATTTCTTGGGCTTGGCTTCTTGAGATTGTGATTTTTTTAATCTTTAATAATTAGTTATAAAGGGACTCTTTTCTTACATATACTTTTACTTTTGCTAGTTGAAAGTTAGTGTTTCCTCTCACTGTACTCTCCCATTGTTTTATCTGCAGGATGTTTCTTTTGAAGCACAAGATTGTCCATTTTTAATGTTACAGAATTGCTGTAATATACTGTTAATATTTATTTCTTTACGTTTAGGGGTCCTATTGGGCAATAGACACCAATCCGAAGGAAGATGCGCTGCCTACTCGGCCAAAGAAGAGAGCACGATCTGTAGAACGGGTAAAAAGCTCTTTATCACTAGTTTAGCATGATGGGGTTATTATTTTGGAAATCTAGATCTTAAAAATTCATTTCTCTATAATACTGTAATTTCCAGTAATTAAGGTAATATTTTACTTGGGTGACATTTTCTGTTTTTTCAAAACACTTTGAGACTTATTTGATCCTGACAGCTCTTGAGTGAGGTGGGTAGTTTAGCGATCAGGTAAAAGGGTTTTTGTTTGTTTATTTGTTTTGTAGTTAGGGCACAGTTATCTAACTGAAGGTTAAATCCAGGTCTCTTAATTTGCTACTCTTCCCTCTCTGCATCAATGAGGACTGGTTTTATGTAACAAAACCATTCCCTTTCACTGCAGATAATCAGTCTGATTATATTGAATTTTCCTGATTATCTTCAAAATGTCTTTTCCTGATTCCAATTATGTAGTAATTATTTTGTATACAAATCTGTAAGAACCTCAGGCTGGGCTTAAATTGGGATTGGATGAGCCATGAGGTACAGCAGCAATGGGAGTTAGTCGGGCAAATTTATGGTGGCAGCGGAGGGAATTCAAGTACTGCAGTTACGAAGCTTTGCAAAATTAAAAGTGAACTCTCAGGTCAGAACCCTTTTTGGTTTTATACAAACCAAAATTTGAACAGGTTTATATTGATGGTATAGTATTCTGGTAATGGAGTTTTAAGGCTGAGACGGTGATGAGCTCTGTACGTAATGGTTTGAGAGGGGATGACCTTCAGTTATTGCTGTCCAACTCTTGTTTTTTAAAACATGCGACTTTTTTTTTTTTTTTCAGTATCTTTCTTAAAATTTGTATTTTATTTTTGAAAGTTTATTTTTAGTTAGAGGATAATACAGACTTTTATTGTGTGAAAATGTGGAGAACACACTATTTAGCATCTACTGCCAGAATTTGAAGGAAGGGGAGAAGAGTCCACATCATTTAACCCAGAGCATTAGAACGGATGATTTTATCTTGAGGCTGAAGAATTGTGGTCTCTACCGTTTGCTCTCTCCTTCTGAATTTCCTGGAACTTGAGTATTTTTGGAAATTTGAATTGGTAGCTGGATTGACAACTGGGCAATCTGTTTGGATGTGAAGCCTGGCTTTTATTCTGTTACCTTGTTTCATAATTCTTAGAGCAATACTTCTTTATATCTAAGAGCACTCTTTTTTTTTTTTTTTCTGAAGACCATATTGTCAGTTTTATAATGGAAGTCTATGGGAATATAGTATTTTGATTACAGAATTATGTTTTATATACTAAGTACATGTTCTTGAATATGTATTTGAACATGTATTTTCTATATTTTCTGCTGTTTATATTTTTATCTTTTAAATTTAAAGCATTTAAAAGTTCCAACAGTTTGCCTTTGTAGTATAGTTCCATAAACTATCCAGTACCAGAGCCTTTCAGTTAATATAGTGTGCTGATATTTATTTTTGCCTGAGCTGTGTGTTGGTTGCTACTGTAGGAGAGGAGCCTAAAGAAAGAGAACAGCTGTAAGTAGAATGTGTCTAATCCGGGAGACATGTTTAATACAGAGTACAGGCGCTCACAAATACTCTGGAAGGTAATATTCTTACAAAACATAATTTTGTGTCCTGATAAACTGATGTGTCTCTACTTTTTTATTTAGAGGTTTGGGGGGTCAGGTAGTATTTTTATTAGGACACAATTTGTATTTAAATATACTTGTATTTTTTGGGCTTCTGTGGTGGCTCAGAGGGTAAAGTGTCTGCCCGCAATGCGGGAGAGCCGGGTTGGATCCCTGGGTCGGGAAGATCCCCTGGAGAAGGACATGGTAACCCCACTCCAGTATTCCTGCCTGGAGAATCCCATGGATGGAGGAGCTTGGTGGGCTATATATATAGTCCATGGAGTCGCAGAGAGTCGGACACAACTGAGCAACTTCACTATACTTGTATTTAAGTAGTTACTGGGTTTTATCTAAGGGAGTACCTAAGATGGTCAAATAGTGAGTACGATTGTTAAACATTTAGAACTTTTTGTCAAAAACTAAACATGACCCACAGGTTGAAACTTGAAAGAGTTTTAAAATGTAGATAGTAAAGATGTTGACATCCCTGAAAGCTTATTAAACTTCTGAAATGTTATTTCTTTGTCCATGTGTAAACATCAGAGTCCTATGTGAAATATTAATGTATGTCACACATTTTCAAAGAAAGAAGAGCTTTTAATGTAAGAGAAGCAATTTTTAAAAATGCACGTAACAGTATCTTCATGTCTTGAAGGAAAAGTAAAGCCTGATTGTTATCTCCAGCCTAGTATTCTTAACACAGTTTGGACTGTCTTCCTGTTCCCTCCATTTACTTGAATAAACCTCTGTTCTCTTTTGTTCATTGTGGTATTACTGTCTTCTTTACTTAATCCTTGAATGTGTATCAATAAATGCCTTTCATTTTCCTTTTTCTGTTTTCTTTCATCTTACCATGTTATCTTTATTTATCGTAAAGCAGACGTGATTACCTAAAAAGGATTGCTAATAAAGTTCAGCATGGTGAAGATGAATGGGCTCCATGACTAGGATTCCTGTGTTTTTCTTCTGGCCTTACTATTTACATCTTTTGTGACTTTTGGCAAGTTGTTAGAATCTTTGAGCTTCAGAATCCTCAACTGTAAAGGAAAAGGATAGAAGTCTTTTAACAGCTCCATGGACTAAGTGTGTTCCCCTAAATTCATATGTTGAAACCCTAATCCTAGTGTGATGGTATTTGGAGGTGAGGCCTTTGGTAGGTAATTGGATCAGGACTGTGAAGCCCTCATAAATGGGATCAATGCCCTGGTACGAATAGGCCAGAGAGCTGGCTAGCTCTTTCCTGCCATGTGAGAATACCAGTGAGGATACCTGCAAAAGAGCTCTCACAAGAACCTGACCATGCTGGCACCATGATCTTGGACTTCCAACCTCCAGAACTGTGAGAAATAAATTTCTGTTTTGATAAGCCACCAGTTTATGGTATTTTGTTATAGCAATATGAACTAATATAATAGCATAATAAAAATATAATTGAGTTTATGTGGTAGATGTTTTTAAAGAATTTTATGTATATTATTATTTTTTATAGTAAATCCAAATGATGAAAGTGATAGACACAGATATTAAGTTGTCCAAGGGTACAAAGGACAGTAGTGAGTACCAAGGCCAGAATTATGAACTCAGTCTGCCTTAAGAGTCTGCTGTTCACAATTGCACTATACTGCCGCTAGTGTTTGCTGTGCCGAAGATCAGAGCACTCAATCAGATTTCTTTTCATCTATACATAACTTATTATGAGATAATGGGCTTTATTTATTTTTGGACCTGAGTACTAATTTTTTTCTTCAATGCTATTTAAAAGTATTTTTAATTTAGGTAAGTTTATATACAACAATATATTAGCTTCAGGTATATAACATAGTGATTCAGTATTTTTATAGATTATACTCCATTTAAAGTTATAAAATAATGGCTATATTGCCCTGTGCTATACAATATATCCTTGTTGCTTATTTATTTTATACATGGTAGTTTCTGTCTCTTAATCCCATATCCTTACCTTGCCCTTACCTTCTTCATTCATCTCACTGGTAACCACTAGTTTGTTCTCTATATATCTAAGAGTCTGTTTCTCTTTTGTAATTTATTTTTGTTTGTTTTTGAGATTCAGCATATAAGTGATGACATAGAATGTTTGTCTTTGACTTACTTCACTAAGCATAATGCTGTCTGAGTTCGTCCATATTGCTGCAAATGGCAGAATTTCATTCTTTTTTATGACTAATATTCCTTCATATACACATTCACACACACATATTTATATATACATATATCTCATTTCTTTATTCAGTCATCTGTTGAAGGGCACTTAATAAGTTGCTTTCATATCTTGACTGTTGTAAATAATGATGCTATGAACATTGGGGTGCATGTATCTTTTCAAATTAGTGTTTTCATTTTCTTCAGGTATATACCCAGGAGTGGAATTGCTGGATCATGTGGTAGTTCTTTTTTATTTTTTGAGGAACTTTCATATTATTTTCTATAGTGCTGTACCAATTTACAGTCTCACCAGCAATATACTAGGGTTCCTTTTTCTCCACATCCTTGCCAGCATTTATTTGTAGACTTTTTGATGATAGCCATATTTATAGGTATGCAGTGATACTGTGATTTTGATTTGTGTTACTCTGATGATTGATTACTCATTGAGCATTGTTTCATGTGCCTGTTGTTCATCTGTTTATCTTTTCTGGAGAAGTGTCAGTTCACATCTTTTGCACATTCTTTTTATTAGGTTGTTTTTTTTTTTTTGATGTTGAATTGTTTGAGCTTGTTTATATATTTTGGGTATTAACTCCTTATTGGTCACATCATTTGCAGATATTTTCTCACATTTAGTAGGTCATCTTTTTGTTTTGTTGATAGGTCCTATTTGTTTACTTTTGCTTTTGCCTTAGGAAACAGACCCAAAATAATAATGCTATGATTTATGTCAATGAATGTTCTACATATGGCCTTTTCTAGGAGATTTATGTTTTTTGGCCATACATTTAGTCTTTAATCCATTTAGAGTTTTATTTTGTAGTAGAGTTTAATTTTGTATATGATGTAAGGAAATGTTCTAATTTCTTTTTCCATGTAGCTGTCCAGTTTTCCCAGTTTTTCATGTATTGAGGAGACTCTTCTCTCTATTGTACAATATTTTCTTGCCTCCTTTGTCATAGATTAATTGGCCATAGGTGTATAGGTATATTTCTGGGCTCTGTTCTGTTCCATCGATCTATTTATCTGTTTTTGTGCCAGTGCCACGCTGTTCTGATGTCTGTAGCTTTGTAGTGTAGTTTGGAGCCAGGGCGTATGATTTCCCAGCGTTGTTTTGTTTATTTTGCCCCCTCAGGATTGCTTTGGCAAGTTAGAATCTTTTGTGGTTCTGTATAAATTTTAGGATTAGTTCTACTTCTTTGAAAAATGTCATGGGTATTTTGATAAGAATTGCATTAGGGCTATAGATTGCTTTGGGTAGTATGGTGATTTTAACAATATTAGTTCTTCCAGTCCAAATACATGGGATATCTTTCCCTTTCTTTGTATATATCTTTAGTTTTCTTCATCAGCATTTCACAATTTTCACAGTATATGTATTTTACTTCCTTAGTTAAGTATATTCCTAGGTGTTTTTACTGTTTTTGATGCAATTTTAAATGGCGTTTTCTTGCTTTTTCTTTCTGTTAGTTCATTACTGGTATATAGAAAAGCAGCAGATGTCTGTATATTAATTGTATCTTACAGCTCTACTGAATTCATTTACTAGTTCTGATAGGTTTTTTTTTTTTTGCTGCAGACTTTAGGGTTTCTATATATAGTATGATGTTATCTGCAAATAGTGACAGCTTTACTTATTACCTTCCAATTTTTTCCTGTCTGATTGCTGTGGTTAAGACTTCCAGTACTATGTTAAATAAGAAGTGGCAAGAGTGTGAATTCTTAGCTTATTCCTGATTATAAAGGAAAGGCTCTCAGCTTTTCACCATTGAGTATTGGCTGTTAGTTTGTCATGCATGGCCTCTATTATGTTTGGTATATTCTTTCGATACTAACTTTGATGAGAGATTTTATCATAAGTGAATGTTTAGTTTTGTCACATGCTTTTTTTGTGTGTCTTTATATGTTGTTAAATTTGGCTTGCCAATATTTTGTTGAGTATTTTTGCATCTGTATTCATCAGAGATACTGGCTTGTCATATTCTCTTTTTGTAGTGTCTTTGTCTGGTTTTAGTTAACAGAGCTCTTCATTTTAAGAGAACCCACCACATTTAATCTATATCTATATATGCATACACACATATATATAATTGTCTTAAATACTGTTACAAATGACAACAAATTACTATGTAATTAAGCAACATGTTAGAGCAAGCGGTGGTAACTAAAGTGACTCAAAGTAGAAAATGCTTCTGTGAGAAGGCCTGTAGGAAGAGGAGTAAGACTTAGAAATTTGATGCAGAAGTATAACTTTTTGCATAGAAAATAGGAAACTATCAAGGACTGACCTGGTTGGTTCAATGGCTAAAACCCCACACTTCCGCTTCAAGGGGCACGAGTTTGATCCCTGGTTGGGAAACTAAGATCCTGAATTGTTACAGAGTGGTTTTGTTGTTTGAAGTTAACTCTTACCACTTGCCTTTCTTCTCTGAGGCTGTCTGAATGAGGGAAGCTTTAGTTAAAGGTATATATGGGCAGAGGAAGGAATGCAGTCTACATACTCTCAGAACTCTTAGAACTGAAAAACATTTCAGTTGGGCAAACACATACTGAGTGTATGGAGAGGGTAACCCACTCCAGTACTCTTGCCTGGAAAATCCCATGGACGGAGGAGCTTGGTAAGCTGCAGTCCATGGGGTCGCTAAGAGTCGGACTGAGCGACTTCACTTTCCCTTTTCACTTCCATGCATTGGAGAAGGAAATGGCAACCCACTCCAGTGTTCTTGCCTGGAGAATCCCAGGGACAGGGGAGCCTGGTGGGCTGCCGTCTATGGAGTCGCACAGAATCGGACATTACTGAAGCGACTTGGCATCAGCAGCAGCATACTGAGTGTACATTGATTGGGAGGTACTACATGTTGCCTCCATGAGATACATTGAAATAAAATTTCTTGAGAAATGCTACTCATTTTTGTAGGCTAGAAAGTGTTTCATAAGGTGTTATTTTGATCAATGGGTAGGATTTACTTTTTTGTTTTTTAACAGTATTGTTGGCGATAGTTTATGTACAGCTAATTGAATGTTTAAAGTTTACAGTTTGAGGATTTTTGTCATGTGAAGTTATTACTAGTTTACAGTATGAACATTTCTATCACACCCAAAAGTTTCCTCATTTCCTTTTGTAACTTGTTCCTCCCTCCACTCTTATCCCAGACAACCCGATCTGGGGAGAAGTGAAAGTGTGGTATCTTTTGATTCATTACATTGTTAATTTCTCTCAGGAGTGTTCCAGTTTTCAGTGTAGAGGACTTGGATGTTTCCAGTTAGGTTTAATCATGAATATTTTGGATTTGGATGCTCTATGTTTCAGTTTTTTGCTGCTAGTAATAAAAATGTAATTAATTTTTGTATATTAAACTTGTATCCTGCAATCTTGTTAGTTCTAGTAGTTTTTAAAGATGCCTTGGGATTTCTATAATTATGTTATCTGCAAATAGACAGTTTTCCTGTGTCTTTCCTTCCTCCTCTTCTGTCTCTTCCTAGAACCTTACTGCAGTGAAGAGAATCTCTCATTTCAAGTCTTTACTTGAAATGAGAATAAGGCTGGATTCTTTCAAGTCTTTACTTGAAATGAGAAAGTGGGCATCCAACCTTATTTCCATTCTTAGGAGGAAAGTATCCAGTCTTTCACCCCTAAGTATGATATAAGCTGTAGGGCTTTTGTAGATGCTGTTTATCAGATTGAGGAAGTTCTCTAGTAAGCCCAGTTTAGTGAGTTTTATCATGAATGGGTGTAAATTTTTTTAACTGCTCTTTTTGTTCCTATTGAAGTGATTATATGACTTTTCTTTTATTCTGTTTGAGTGTTAAATTACACTGATTACATTTGAAATGTTGGACCTTGTATTCCTTGGATGAACCCTTACTGAGTCATGATATATTATCCCATTAATGTATCGTTGGATTCCTTTTGCTAATATTTGAAGGATTTTTGCATCTGTGTTGATGAGGGATGTGGATACAACAAAAATCAGGTAGTCGAAACATTTAAAGATTATATTCAAGAAAACTAGACCTCTCAAGTTAATGAATTTAGCACTTTTCTATGTATGGGAAGATGCAAGAGTCTGGGCTCATTGAAATCATTCCTTTGATATGCATCTTAACTATTTAGGGCCAGTATCCTGTTTTTCTACATCCTGAATCCCCTCGGGGTACACAGTTGAGGGTTGCTGCAGTGGCCGATGGCCTGATGGCCTTACCATCTTTTGTTTACTGATATGACAGATGACACTTTTCGTCTATAGTAATATTGGCTAGGTTTTGATATTAGGGTTATGCTAGCCTCATAAACTGATAGGGGTATATTCCTTCTATTTTCTGAAAAATTTCTTGGTTGGTAGATTGGTGTATCTTCCTTGAATATTTGAGAAAATTCATCAGTGAAATCATCTGGACATGAAGCTGAAGATGTTTTTTGTGTGTGTGGAGACTCAGCTTGTAAAGAATCTGCCTGCAATGGGGAAGACCTGGGTTTGATCCCTGGGTTGGGAAGATATCCTGGAGAAGGGAAGGCTACCCACTTCATTATTCTTCAGTGGACTGTATAGTCCATGGGGTGGCAAAGAGTTGGATACAACTGAGCAAATTTCCCTTTCAGTTTCACTTTTGATAGTTACTTTGTTATGGGACTGTTCACATTTTCTCTTTTCATTCCAGTTTTGGTAAATTATATTCTTAAGGAATTTTGTCCCTTGTATCTAAGTGGTTATATTTGTTAGTGTAAAGTGGATCATAATATTCTCTTACTTTAATATATATAGAGTCTTTAGTAATAACTCTTCCCTTCTTGATAGTGATGATTTGTTTTCTCTTTTTTCTTCATTGGAATAGCTAAAGGTTTGTCAATTTTGTTAGTCTTTTCAAAGAACCAGGTTTTGTCTTAAAGTTTTTTTTTTCTGTTGCTTTTCTGTTTCATTTCTATTTTTATCTTTATCATTTACTTGTTTCTCAGTTCAGTTCAATCGCTCAGTCCTGTCCAACTCTTTGTGACCCCATGGACTGCAGCACACCAAGCTTCCCTGTCCATCACCAATTCCTGGAGCTTACTCAAACTCATGTCCATCAAATTGGTGATGCCATCCAACCGTCTCATCCTCAATCGTCCCCTTCTCCTGCCTTCAAGCTCCCCTGGCATCAGGATCTTCAAGTTCTCTTCGCATCAGGTGGCCAAAGTATTGGAGTTTCATCTTTAGCATCAGTCCTTCCAGTGAAAATTCAGGACTCATTTCCTTTAGGATGTGCTGGTTGGATCTCCTTGCAGTCCAAGGGACTCTCAAGAGTCTTCTCCAACACCACAGTTCAAAAGACCAATTCTTTGGCACTCAACTTCCTTTATAGTCCAACTCTCACATCCATACATGACTACTGGAAAAACCATAGCTTTGACTAGACGGACCTTTGTTGACAAAGTAATGTCTTGACTTTTTAATATGCTGTCTAGGTTGGTCATAACTTTTCTTCCAAGGAGTAAGCATCTTTTAATTTCATGGCTGTAGTCACCATCTGCAGTGATTTTGGAGCCAAAGAAAAATAAGTCTGACAGTTTCCACTGTATCTCCATCTATTTGCCATGAAGTGATAGGACCAGATGCCGTGATCTTAATGTTCTGAATGTTGAGTTTTAAGCCAACTTTTTCACTCTTCTCTTTCACTTTCATCAAGAGGCTCTTAAGTTCCTGTTCACTTTCTGCCATAAGGGTGGTATCATCTGCATATCTGAGGTTATTGACATTTCTCCCGCAATCTTGAGTCCAGCTTATTCTTCATCCAGCCCGGCATTTCTCATGAGGTACTCTGCATATAAGTTAAATAACCAGGGTTACAATATGCAGCCTTGACATACTCCTTTCCCAATTTGGAACCAGTCTCTTGTTCCATGTACAGTTCTGTTACTTCTTGACCTGCATATAGGAGGCAAGTCAGTTGGTCTGGTATTCCCATCTCTTGAAGAATATTCCACAGTTTGTTGTGATCCACACAGTCAAAGCGTTCGGCATACATAGAAGTAGATGTTTTTCTGGAACTCTTGCTTTTTCAATGCTCCAGCAGATGTTGGTGATTTGATCTCTGGTTCCTCTGCCTTTTCTGAATCCAGTTTGAACATCTGGAAGTTCATGGTTCACGTACATTGACGCCTGGCTTGGAGAAATTTGAGCATTACTTCACTAGAGTGTGAGATGAGTGCAATTGTGATGTAGTTTGAACATTCTTTGGCATTGCCTTTGGGATTGAAATGAAAACTGACCTTTTCCAGTCCTGTGGTCATTGCTGAGTTTTCCAAATTTGCTGGCATATTGAGTGCAGCACTTTCACAGCATCATCTTTTAGGATTTGAAATAGCTCAACTGGAATTCCGTCACCTCCATTAGCTTTGTTCATAGTGATGCTTTCTAAGGCTCACTTGACTTCACATTCCAGGATGTCTGGCTCTAGGTGAGTGATCACACCATTGTGGTTATCTGGGTTGTGAAGATCTTTTTTGTACAATTCTTCTGTGTATTCTTGCCACCTCTTCTTAATATCTTCTGCTTCTGTTAGATCCATTCTGTTTCTGTCCTTTATTGTGCCCATCTTTGCATAAAATGTTCCCTTGGGATCTCTGATTTTCTTGAAGAGATCTCTGGTCTTTCCCATTCTATTGTTTTCCTCTGTTTCTTTGCATTGATCACTGAGGAAGGCTTTCTTATCTCTCTTTGGCTATTCTTTGGAACTCTACATTCAAATGGGTATATCTTTCCTTTTCTCCTTTGCCTTGAACTTTTTTTCTTTTCTCAGCTGTTTGTAAAGCCTCCTCAGACAGTCATTTTGCCTTTTTGCATTTCTTTTTCTTGGGTATGGTCTTGATCCCTGTTTCCTGTACAATATCACGAACCTCCATCCATAGTTCTTCAGGCACTCTGTCAAGTCTAATCCCTTCAGTCTGTTAGGCACTTCCACTGTATAATTGTAAGGGATTTGATTTAGGTCATAACCTGAATGCTTTTTGGTTTTTCCTACTTTCTTCAATTTAAGTCTAAATTTGGCAATAAGGAGTTCATGATCTGAGCCACAGTCAGCTCCCAGTCTTGTTTTTGCTGACTGTATAGACCGTCTCCATCTTTGACTGCAAAGAGTATAATCAATATGATTTCAGTATTGACCATCTGGTGATGTCCATGTGTAGAGTCTGTTCTTGTGTTGTTGCAAGACCCAGTGTGTTTGCTATGACCCATGCATTGTCTTGGCAAAACTCTGTTAGCCTTTGCTCTGCTTCAGTTTGTACTCCAAGGCTAAATTTGTCTGTTACTCCAGGTATCTCTTGACTTCCTACTTTTGCATCCCAGTCCCCTATGATGAAAAGGACATCTTTTTTTGGTGTTAGTCCTAGAAGGTCTTGTAGGTCTTCATAGAACCATTTAACTTAGCTTCTTCAGCCTCAGTGGTTGGGGCATTGACTTGTATTACTGTGGTATTGAATGCTTTGCCTTGGAAACGATCAGAGATCATTCTTTGATTTTTGAGATTGATTTTGAGGGTATTAACTTCAGCTTTCTAATTATACAAGATCACTACCACCATGTCTGTGTCCCAGGGTTGCAGCGAGAGGGAAGGAGAATGGGGGACAAGGTCAAGCAAATTCTTTTCGAAGATGTGACCCGAAAGTTGCACACATCACTCTTGTTCAAATCCCATTTGTCACACCTTAGTCCCATCGCTGCAAGTAGTTGCAAATGAGGCTGGAAAAGGTGGTCTTTAGCTGGGCAGTGATGAATTAATGACTGCAGAGATCCATTACTGAAAGGTAGAAGAGGGAGGGATTGGCATTAGTGGACTATTAGCAGTATCAGCTACAGAAGTTTATCTCTAATATTTGTAAACTCATTCTATAGCCCATGGTGATTATCAGATCAGTGGGTGTGTGCTATGTCACTGCATTTGTGTCTGACTCTTTGCAACCCTGTGAACGGTAGCCCACCAGGTTCCTCTGTCCATGGGGTTCTCCAGGCAAGAATACTGGATTGGGTTGCCATTTCCGTCTCCGTACCAGGTTAGTAGTAGCCTATTAAAATATAATAGAAGAGAATCAGCGAGGATTTTATTTTCAGAAACAAAGTACAAAACTGGATGTTGGAGAATTTTATGAAATAACTTCAAATTGTGTTAAAGTTGGTGGTTTTATGAGCTAATAATTATTTATTTTGTTCTTGTATTTTAGGCCTCAACTCCATATAGCATAGATTCAGATTCTTTGGGAATGGAGTGTATTATTTCGGGAAGTGCCTCTCCAACTCTGGCAATCAACACTGTGACTAACAAAGTAATTCTTTTTTTGAACACTTTTGAAATGTCATTGAGTAATACATTTTATTTGCTTTTGTAGTAACAACAGGTTTCTTTATGGTTGAGGCTCAAGAAGATATCAATTTGACCAATCCATACATGGCAGTTTGAAAGCTGAATCCTCAGTGCTTTTTAGTTTTACATAAGTTAGAAGTAAATAAATAATTTTCTGGAAAATTGAAAGATACTTATTGGGAAGCTCTATATTAAATATAAATTCTTGACATTTCCAGTCCCCAAAACTTTTGAGTACAGCATTTTATTGAAACATTTTGTTTCAAAATCATTGGTTACCCCTCTAAATATGTGATTTAAAAAAAGATTGACAGAGTCCCAGGGCATCAGCTGAACCCAGTAAGGTAAATAATTCAGGCAAACTTCTGGAGTTGATTTGAGTGTTGGTCAACATCTTTCATGATATTCAAGTCTAGGTACATACCCAGAAATAATATGAGGTAGTCTACTGCAGTTTTTTTTTTTTTTTAAGACAAGGGTCAAAACTTTGTGCCATCTCATTTATTAAGTATACCTAGTGGGATACAAATATCTCTTTGTATCAAGAGATACTTGAAATCAAGGTAATTTCTTAACCTCATATCTCAAAACCCTATAAAGGCTGTGGGAGGTTCATGAAGTAACTCAGTTCTGTTCATTTGTTTCCTCCTTACTGGACCATGATGGGCACCTTGAGGATGTATATTTCCCACACTTGTACTCATATAATCTCTCAGTCTTGCTTTTACCCTCTCCTCTTACCTCCCTTGTTTTCACTTGCTCTTTGTTTTTTTATCTTTCATTCTTGTACTCTCTTGTGCACACACACAAACAAAAACACATATACTCAATTGCTATATGTAGTATCTTTCTATTTGTTAATGGATTAGCAGAAGATAGGTTATAATCAGAGTCAGATTTCTAATTTAGATAGGAAACTGGCAGCTGAGGTAAAGGGTGATAATTTTTCTCAGATAACAATTTACAGGCTGATGCCACCAGAATCACTTAGGAGAGGGGTGAGTATGTTAGTGTGTATGTTTGTTTGGTGGGGGTAGTAATTCCTAGATTCCGTTGCAGGCCTACCAAAACAATTACTTTATCTTTGTGGAGAGGACCCAGAAATCTGTACTTTTAAAAATCATCCCTAAGGGTACCCAGCTAGACTTGAGTATTTCTGGTGAAACCCATGGGCTGGAATCAGAAGTATCTAATACTGTTCTTTGCAGTAGTCCAAGTAGGGGATACTGAGGTCACTAAACATGGGAGTTGTGGCTGTTAGGAAACAATTAGAAAATAATAATGCTGGGACTTCATGACTAAATAAAGGAGCTGGAGTTTTTGGACTTCTACTTTCAGATATGATAGGATAGCTAGTATCAGATTAACCCTTCTCCCTATCTATATAAAATTACCACTCCATCCCCACCCCCTCACCCCCCCGCCTACCAATTAAAAAGAGAGGAGAGGCATTGGAGAAAAAGATAGGACTTCAGAAAGGAAAATCTCAGTGAAAAGAGAAGCACACTGAGATAAGCTGTACACATTTTCCTTTGGGACATTTCCCACTTCTCAGTGCATGGCATAGAGGCTGAACAGAAAACTGCAAACTTGGGCAGTCATTGAGCTAGGGAGGTAAAAGTTGAAGTTTGAGGTTGCCAAAGAGCCAGGGCTTAAGGATCATCATCCCAAGGAATCTCAGAAGTGACCTCAACTTTTAGCAAGCAGTATCCACTTAAGGCTTTTGCTGACCCCTAACCTGTGTGTGGATGTGAGAGTTGGACTATGAAGAAAGCTGAGCACCAAAGAATTGATGCTTTTGAACTGTGGTGTTGGAGAAGACTCTTGAAAGTCCCTTGGATTGTAAGGAGATCCAACCAGTCCATCCTAAAGGAGATCAGTCCTGAGTGTTCATTGGAAGGGCTGATGCTGACACTGAAACTCCAATACTTTGGCCACCTCATGCAAAGAGTTGACTCACTGGAAAAGACCCTGATGCTGGGAGGGATTGGGGGCAGGAGGAGAAGGGGACAACAGAGGATGAGATGGTTGGATGGTATCACCGACTCGATGGACATGAGTTTGGGTAAACTCCGGGAGTTTGTGATGGACAGGGAGGCCTGGTGTGCTGCAATTCATGGGTCACAATGAGTCGGACACAACTGAGCGACTGAATTGAACTGAACTGAACCTGTGTGTGCAAATCAAGTAGAGCTTGCACTAGCCAGGATTCAGCAGTCTCATAGAGAAGGGGGAACAAAAATTGTAGTTCTTCCAGAAGGGAGCTATGGTAAACACCCCAGTATTTCAGTTTGATAATTCGGAAAGATTATATTCTATGAGTAAGAGCAAACCAAAATAACACCAGTCTCAAACTGTTATTAGGGTGGTGTGCTAATATTCTACTTGCCAAAAGGAAACTAAATTCTTTCTGGAAGATAACATATCCTCAGCTTTTTCAAGTTTTCATAAGTAAGGTCTCATTTTCAGAAAAGAATTGTCAGACATTCCAGGAAACAAGACCAAATAATTAAATGCCAAGATGAGGGAAAGATGAAGGATATCACAGTATCCACAAGTGATCTAGATACTGATTTTTAAATAACTGTGACTAATATGTTGAAGAAAATAGGCAAATTATAGAAAATTTAATTAGACTCTGTGTGGAAGAATCAAGAGAACTGAAAAGTGTAACAACTGAAATTCAGTGGATGGGTTTAAGAAAAGATTAGACCCATCAGAGGAGAGAATCAGTGAACTGGAAGATAGGTCAGTAGAAAATGTGCAGATTGACCCCCAAAGGAAAATCCTGGACAATTCAGAAAAGTTTAGGAGATAAATGGGATATGGGAAAAAGATCTAACAAACTTGCCATTAGGGTTCCAGAGGAGAAGAAAAGGGGAATAGAGAAGAAACAGTGTTTTAATTTTTTAAGACTGATAAAAGATAACACAGTACAGATTCAAGAAGTCCTGAGAGACTCAGGAAAGGCTAACTAAAAGAAATCATTATTAGGCAAATAAAAATCAAACTACTAAAAAACAAGGATTTTTTTAAGAAACTTAAAATCAGGAAGATAACAGGCAACTTTAAAGAGAACACTGAATTCTGAATAGAAATGATCAAAGACAGCACCAGAATGAAATTTTTGTAGTGCTGAAAGGAAATAACTGCTAACCCAGAATTACATGATACACCAGAAGTGGAATAGAATCTGTTAAAAAAAAAGAGAGAATCACTGCAGACAACAGTCTAGGACCAGATGGCTTCCCTGAAGAAATCTACCAACCATACCAAGAATTTATACCAGTCCTTCTTACACTCTTCCAAAAGATTGAAAAGGGGGAACTCTTCCATCATTCTATGAAGCTGTTATCACTGTGATACCAAAACCAGACATAGACAATAACATAAAAGAAAATTACAGGACAATATCTTTGATTCATATAGATGCAAAAGTTCTCAACAAAATATTAGCAAGCCAAATCCAAGAATACATAAAAATTCTTAAGTGGCTCAGTGATAACAGAATCTACTTGCCAGTGCAGGAGCCACAGGAGACATGAGTTTTTATCTGGATTGGGAAGATCCCCTGGAGAAGGAAATAGCAACCCACTCCAGTATTCTTGCCAGGATAATCCCATGGACAGAGGAGTCTGACCTGCTACAGTCCCTGGTTGTGAAAGAGTTGGATATTACTAAGCAACTGAGGATGATACTATGATCAAGTTGGATACATCTCAGGGTCACAAGAATGAATCAGTATATGCACTATATTTTTAAAATCACTATACTATTCAAAGCAGTCTACACACTTAATGTGACCCCTATAAAATTACCCATGATGTTTTTCACAGAACTAGAATAATCCTAAAATTTATATGGAACCATAAAAGAAGCAGAATTGCCAAAGTAAACCTGAGGAAAAAGAACAAAGCTAGAAGCATAACCTTCCCAGACTTCAGAAAGTACTGCAAAGCTATTGTACTCAAAACATTGACAGAAAAACATACATATGGATCAATGGAATAGAATACAGAGGCCAGAAGTAAATCCACCCACTGTAGTCAATTAATCTTGACTAAGGAGGCAAGAATACACAATTGAGAAAAGATAGTCTCTTGAGTAATGACAGAAAGTGAAGAGGAACTGAAGAGCCTTTTGATGAGAGTGAGAGAGGAGAGTGAAAAAACTCACTTGTAGCTCAACAATAAAGAAACTAAGATCATGGCATCTGGTTCCATCACTTCATGGCAAATAGATGGCAGAAAAGTGAAAGCAGTGACAGATAGTATTTTGGGGGATTCCAAATCACTGCAGATGGTGGCTGCAGCCATGAAATCAGAGGACGCTTGCTCCATCTTGAGAAAGAAAAACAGAACTGGAGGGATCAAGCTCCCTGACATCAGATTATACTACAAAGTTAATTAATCAAAATAATATTGTACTGGGACAAAAATAGAAATACAGATCAATGGAATAGGATAGAAAACCCAGAAATAAACCTTTGTACCTGTGGTCAATTAATCTATGACAGAGGAGGCAAGACTATACAACTTTGGAAAGACAGTCTCTTCAACAAATGGTACTGGGAAAACTGGACAGCTACATGTAAAACAATGAAATTAGATCATTCTTTAACTCCATACAGAAAAATAAGCTCAAAATGGATTAAAAACCTATTTGTAAAAAAACAAAACAAAACAAGACTAGATAAGATAAGATAGATAGATACTATAGACTAGATAGATACTATAAAATTACAGGAAAACATAGGCAGAACGCTCTCTGACATAAATCACAGCAATATCTTTTTAATTCCATCTCCCAGTATAATAAAAACAAAAGGAAACAAATAGGACCTACTTACACTTAGGAGCTTTTGCACAGCAAACAGTAAATAAACCATAAAGACAACCCACAGATTGGGAGAAAATATTTGCAAATGATGTGACAGATAAGAGATTAGTCTCCAAAATTTACAAAGAGTCCATGACACTCAACAGCATCAAAACAATCCACTCAAGAAATACAGAAGACCTATGTAGACATTTCTCCAAAGAAGGCATACAGATGGACATTAGGCACATGAAAAGATGTTCAGTGTTGCTAATTACTAGATAAATGTGAATCAGAACTGCAATGAGATATCACTTCACACCACCCAGAATGGCTATCATCAAAATTTCACAAACAGTACTTGCTGGAGAAGGGTAGAGAGAAGGGAACCCTTGTACACTGATGGTGGGAATGTAAATTTGTACAGCTACTGTGGAGAACAATATGCAGGTTCCTTAAAAACTGAAAATAGAGCTACCATGTGACCCTGCAATCCCACTCCTAGGCATATATCTGGAGAAGAATGTGATCCAAAAGGATATATGCACCCCAGTATTTGTCCATTGACTGTTCACAATAGCCAAAACCTGGAAGCAACCTAAATGTCCTTTGTCAGAGGAATGGGTAAAGAAGATGTGGTATGTATATACAGTGAAATACCACTCAGTTTAAAAAAGAATGAGATAATTCCATTTCCAGCAACATGGGTGGGCGTAGAAGTTATCATGCCAAGTGAAGTAAGTCAGAAAGTCCTAGACAAGTATGCTATGACATCGGTTACATGTGGAGTCTAGGATATGACATAAATGAACCTATTTGAAACAGACTGACAGATGTGAAAAACAAAGTTATGGTTACCAAAGGGAAAAGGGAGTGAGGAGGGGATAAAATAAGAGTTTTGGGTTAGCAGGTACTCCCTACTATATATAAAACAGGTGAACAACAGGATCTTACTCTAAAGCTCAGGGAACTATATTCAATCCCTGTAGTAAAATATAATGGAAAAGAATGTGAGAAAGCATGTATGTGTGTATAACTGAATCACTTTGCTGCACACCAGAAACTAATACAACATTGTAAATCAAATAACTTCAGTTTTTTAAAAATGCTAAAGATTGTCAGACTGGATGGAAATAGAGAAATCAAACTATGTTCTACTTAGAAAAGATACATTGTAAAAGAAAGACATGTCTCTAAAAACAAAGATTTATTTTTGGAAAAGGACCATTTCAATAATTAACTGTAACACTACTAAATTTGCATATGCTTAGTAACAGCCTCAAAACCTGGCAGGACTAAAAGAAGAAATGGACAGATCTTTGATCAGTGAGGTAGATTTTAACATGTCTCTGCTGCTGCTGCTAAGTCACTTCAGTCGTGCCCAACTCTGTGCGACCCCACAGATGGCAGCCCACCAGGCTACCCCGTCCCTGGGATTCTCAGGCAAGAATACTGGACCATTTCCTTCTCCAGTGCATGAAAGTGAAAAGCGAAAGTGAAGTTGCTCTGTCATGTCCAACTCTTAGCGACCCCATGGGCTGCAGCCTACCAGGCTCCTCCATCCATGGGATTTTCCAGGCAAGAGTACTGGAGTGGGCTGCCATTTCCTTTTCCATAACATGTCTCTAGAAATCATAAAACAGCAGATCAATACCAAAACACAAAAATCAGACAAATCCTGTTCAAGATATTTAAAGGAATTGAACTACAAAATTAGGAAATTTGACTCAACTAATATATAGAATGTCTTATCCAACAGTTGTAGAATAGACTCTTTTTTTAATGTATGCATGGCATAATTACCAAAATTGATCATGTTATACTGACTGGTGCTAGAACATTAAAGTGATTCTCAGCAAATTTCAGAAAACAACAGCATACGGTGAGTATTTTCAAATGCAGTGGAGTTAAAGGTAGAAATAATAGCAAGGAAGTAATGGGGAAATCACCCAAAGTTTGCAAAATAAGCAATATGGTTACACAATCCGTGGATCAAGGAAGAATCATTACAGAAATTAGAAAATAGTTGGATTGATGAAAAACAGAAATATGAAATATCAAAACCTGTAGAATACAAAATATTAGCCTTAATCGCATGTAGTAGAATATAATAAAGATGGAATATTGACAATTTAAGCATCTAGAAAAAGAAGAGCAAAATAAGTTCAAAGGAGGACATAAAAATAGAGGTCAGTAAAATAGAAAGCACGTATACAGAAGCCTGAGTCAACAAACAGAAATTCAGTTCTTTATAAAAGATTAAAGTAGATAATTTGTTTCTAGCCAAGGTGAAATAGCAGGGTCTAGACTTAATTTGTTACTTCAGACAACTGAAAAAACAGCCAATGTATATGAAACAATGGTTTTCAAGAGATTGAGCCATAAGGACAGTTATCCCCTGAGAAATGGTGAACAGAGTCCTGTGGTTGTACTAGATTACCGCCTGGAGAAAGTTTCCAGGACACCAAGATCTCCCTGAGTTGAGGAGGTAGAGCCAGGAGAACTTGGTGGCTAGAGTTCACAGGGCGACATGTCAGAGAGGAGAGAGCTGCACAGAGGAGGAATTACAGAGTTACATAGAGGGTTCCTCTTGAGCCTTCTGGACTGTAGCCTACCAGGCTCCGTGGTCCATGGAAATTTTCCAGGCAAGAGTACTGGAGTGGGTTGGAGTGGATCCTTCTCCAGAGGATCTTCCCAACCCAGGGATTGAACTTGGGTCTCCCGCATTGCAGGCAGATGCTTTGCCGTCTGAGCCACCAGGGAAGCCCTATCAACTAGGTACTTGAAGGTAATTATTGAGACTGAGGAAAGAACCACCTGAAAGGATTGGTATCGGCAGTCATTGAGATTCACAGGGCCGAAAGTAGTTACTGTTCCCACCACAGTGAGATGCTTTGTAATTCAGTCTTTTGCCCTCATAGTGGAACAAAATGGGCCCTAGTTTAAAATACTGATCTGGTCCTGTACACTTTAAAAGGAAAACCCAGAAGGCTCAGACTGTTTTAAAGTAATAACCTTTTTCAAATTAATTTTTTTTTCCAAATACAATTCAAAGCCCATAAATTCACCCTTTTGAAGTTTACAGTCAGTGGTTTTTTGGTATATCCACAAGGTTGTACAATCATTAATTATCATCTAGTTCCAGAACATTTTCATTACTACCAAAAGAAAATTCCATACCCCTTATCATTGATTTCCCATCTCCTCCATCCCCTGGTAACCATTAATATATTTTCTAAAACTGTATTTGCATACTCTGGACCTTTCATATAAGTGGAATTGCAGAATATATGGCCTTTTATGTCCAGCTTCTTTCACTAAACACATTTTCAAAGATCATCCATGATATAGCATGTAACAGTATTTCCTTCCTGTTGTCAGGTAGTTTAACTGTGTCCCAGAATAAAGCCCAAGAACATTAATAGGAATATAAAAATATAGCACTTAACAATGTAAATTCACAGTAGTCCAGCATTCAATAAAAAGTTACCAAGCCGTCAAAGAAGCAGTAGAAAACAGTCCATAATGAGAATTATCAGTCAGAACTGACCCAGAAATGACACATATGATAGAACTAGTAGAAGAGAACATTAAAACAGTTAACATGAGCCAAGATATGGAATAACCTAAGTGTCCATCAACAGATGAATGGATAAAGAAAATGTGGTATGTAATTTATAATGGAATAATACTCAGCCATGAGACAGAAATCCTGCTATTCATGACAAAATGGATAGGCCTTGAAGGCTTATGCTAAGTGAAACAAGTCAGGTAGAGAAAGACAAATACTATATGGTGATATTAGTTATGTGTGGAATCTTGAAAGGTGAAACTCAGAAAAACAGAATAGAGTGGTGGGTACTGTGGGCCTAGGGGGTGGGGAGAAATGGGGATATGGTCATAGGGAGTTTTTTGTTATAAGATGATTAAGTTTTGGGAATCTAATATATAGCTTGGTGATTACATGCATGATAATACAGCACTGTTATATACAGAAAAGTTTCTGGGAAATTAGATCTTAAATGTTCTTGCCATTAAAAGAAATGATGATCCTGTGAGGTGATGGAAGTACTAGCTAATGCTGTGATGGTAGTGATTTTGCAATATGTATCAAACTACACCTTAAACTTACACAATGTAGTATGTCAGTTATATCTCAATAAAGCCTGAGGCTAGGAGGTAGGGGGAACTGTTATTATAAGTATACTTTATGGAAGTTCAGGTTGAATATGTGTATAGACACATGGAAGACATTTTAAAACCTAAATCAAAATCTTCAGGGATAAAGTTTATGTTTAGGGATAAAAATTATGTTTGAGTTGAAAAATAAACTGGATGGGAGACCTCCCTGGTGGTCCAGTCATTATGACTCCAGTCATAACACAGAGTATTAACTGAAGTTATGACCCGGAGTCAATCTTTTTAAGAGATAACTGTGTAAGGCAAAGATTCCAAAAACAAATTATGGATTTGTAACACATAAAATACATGACCATCATAGTGTTCAGGCAAGGAGAGGAGAAATTAGTTATGAAAGGAGGAAAAGTTTAAAATTTGCAAAGTCAGAAGTAAAGCTGTCACTCACGGATGACATGATTGTTCATATGGAAAACTCAAAAGAATCTATAGATAAACTCTTAGAATTAAAAAATGAATTTACAAAGCTGTCAATATTAGATCAGTGTTGGATTTTGGAAGTCATTCATATTTTTTGTATTAGCCATAGACAGAAAACAATATTTAGAAGATAATGCTTACATTAGCATTCAAAAACATTAAGTATAGAGATACCTGTTTTATTGTGCTTTGCTGTATTACCCTACCCAGACACTGCACTTTTTATAAACTGAAGTTTTCTGGCAGCACTGTGTTGTCAGCTGATGGTTAGTTCCTGGTTTGTTTTTTTTTTTTTTAGCTAATAAAGTACTTTTAAATTAAGGTATGTACATTGTTCCTTTAGACATAATGCTGTTAACACACCTCATAGACTTAGTACAATGTAAACATGATTTTTTTTATGCACTAGGAAGCCAAAAAAATTGTGTGACTCACTTTATTTTGATACTTCCTTTATTGCAGTGGTCTGAAACCAAGCCCACAATATCTCTGAGATAGCTAGGATTGAATGCAAGATTAATTCTACACAAAAAAAACTATAAAGAATTCCTAAGAGAACAAAGGGTATGAATTAGTAGATATGTAGTTTTCATAAAGAAGATTATTGTAAAGAAGTCAGTTTTTCCTAAGCTTATCTATAGATTTAATATCCCAGTCAAAATTCCACAATGCTTTTTTTAGGAAAAGGAATTTAGTAGAAAATGAACAGCTAGTTTCGAAATATAGACTCCAAATGGGAAACAGTAATTGGAGAAAATATTGAAGAAAAAGATAGAAGTTAGAGGATTTATACTTCCAGATATCAAGAGTAAAGCTATAATAATTGAAAGTGTAATATTGGCATAAGAATAGACAGACAGACTTGTAGAACAGAGTTCAGCAATGTCTTTCAACACATGATGCTGAATCAGTAGTTAAAGTGAGGTTTTTCATTCACAAAAATCAATTTCAGATGGATCAGAGACCTTAATATAAAGTTCTCAGTTGTGTGAAAAAAATCCCAAATTTAAAAAATGGAATGAAGTAAGTAATAAAGATTAAGAGCTGATACTAATGCAGTATGAAACAAAGCTTATGTAATCCTTTAGCTGAATTTGCTGCAAAAAGATAGAAAAGGATACATACATTGTAGGAAACCAATCATTAATGGTAGCTGTCTGTATAATGGTTACCTATAACAGGAGATAATGTGGATGTATAAAGACCAGTGAATGATGATTGGGGGAGTTTATGAGCAGGTCTTTTGGTGTGCCAGTATGCTCTATGTCGGTGGTTCTGTGATCTGTGGACACCTGACTAACCAATACTCTTTTGGGGATTCCATGATAATACTAAAATATTATTTGCCTTTTTCTTTGTTTTTGTGTTTTCACGGTTGTAGCAGGAGCAATACAGGTAAACATTAGTGCAAGTCAAGGCAGTACTGACTGTGCTAGTACTCACTGCATTCTTCACAGCCACACACCCTTCAGGTTGTTGGGCGGGGGAGGGGGGGGTACATACGTTTTACCTCAGAATATCCTTGATGATGCAGGGAAAATAATTTTATTAAATTGTGACCTTTGAGTACACATCTTTTTAAGAGTGTGCAGTGAAATGAGAAGTATGCGTAAAACACAGTGTGGCGGCTTCAAGGAAGATTTGTGTTGAACTGGCTGCTCCATTCATGGAGATATGATTTTACATGAAAGACCAACTGGCACTAATATTCAGATTTGAGTACTTGGCAGATATTTTCTTGAAAATGAATAAACCTCTCACTTCAAGGAAAACAATTAACAGTCTCTAGCCAATGGTAAAATTTGAGCTCTTAAGCAAAACACATAAGTTTGGAAAACTTACATCCACTGCAGTGAGTCTGATAGCTTCACAGTCTTTTCCAGTGAGATTATTGGTGATGTTAACAAGTGTGATGTTTTGATTTTGTATAATGAAATATGTCAGTATTTGGAAGATCTGCAAAGCTTAGTGAACAGTATTTTTCAAATGATCAATGTATAGTGTTATAAAATCATAAATGATGCATTCAAAATACAAAGTGGAAAGTGGATTATAATGCAGAAGAGTATGATAATTTATTCATGTGGTTTCAGATTCTCCATTGCAACTAATCTTTTAAATATTGCCACTTGTCGTATTTTTGTGTAGTATCAAAAAAGACTATTTACAATTATCTGATATTCTTCCCTTTTCCATATATATATGTGTGTGTGTGTGTGTGTGTGATGCTGGGTTTTCTTCCTGTCCTTCCACCTGAACAACAAATTTTAACAAATGAAACATAGAAGCAGATGTGAGAATCTAGCTGTTTTCCCATTAAGCCAGAGTTTGAGATTTACAAAAATGTAAAACAGTGGCACCCTTCTAATTTTACTTATTTATTGAAAGAAAATTTTTTTATCTTACATGGTTGAGTTTGTGATTGTTATTTTTAGATTAATAAATACTTAAAATTGTTAATTTCCGATATGCCAGTTATTGATAAATATATCAAAAAACTTCTTGACTGCTTAATTTTTAAGACTGTAAAAGGCTTCTAAGATCCGAGTTTGAGAACTGCTGTTGATTACATGAGTATGATTCCATGAATATGCCCATTTTTTAATTAACAAACTATAATTTGTATATTTGCTGTTAACATTTTAGTAACAATATTATCTTCCTTAGTTGTGAGGATTTGTCTAAGATGATGGGGAGTATTTCTGACTTGAGTAATAGGTAACAGCATGACAGGAGAGAATGAGCAGCCAACAGAATGACTATAGATAGGATGGTTGTAATTTGTTGATATTTTATTGTTTAAGAGCCTGTAAGGTTCATTTTTTTTTTTAATGAAATTTATACTGGAAATACCAGAAAAATCTTTGACATAGTTTTATTTCCTCTCATTTTCCCTTATATACTTTCATTAGTTCATAGACACATAAATTATTCCTAGCTGATGTGAAGGTGAGACAGTTTGGGTTTACCTGAAGTATAGAGGCATATATGCCTCGCTTCCCTGGTAGCTCAACTGTAAGGAATCCACCTGCAATGCAGAAGACCCTAGTTCAGTCTCTGGGTCCGGAAGATCCCCTGGAGAAGGGAACGGCTACCCACTCCACTATTCTTGCCTGGAGAATTCCAGGGACAGAGGAACCTGGCAGGTTACAATCCATGGGGTCACAAAGAGTCAGACATGACTGAACGACCTTCACTTTCAACTTTTGACAAATGAGCACTGGGCTTGATCCCATTTTTAGTACAGACAGAAGAGTGGTGATAGCTCAATTGGTCATTAAATTCAGCAAGTATTATTATTTGTATACTGAGCAGAAAGCATTGCACTGCTTATGATTATTTTAGGGGGAACTCAAGTTGCTAACAGTCTACTGTTGGAGAAAAGTTTGGGGACTTCGCTGGTGGTCCAGTGCCTAAGACTCTGAACTCCCAATACCAGGAGCCCAGATTTGGTCCCTGATCAGGGAACTAGATACCACATGCCATGTTAAAGATGAAGACCCTACATACTGCAGCTGAGACCCTGCACAGCCAAAGAAATACATGTATTTTTTTTTCATTTAACAAAAATTAATTAGACCAGAAAATCAAATGGGGGCTTCCTAGGTGGCGCTGGAGTTACTGCCTGATAGTGCAAGAGTAATTGTTCCCACAAAAGCAGGAGCATAGAAAGGAAAGTCGTAGCAGATGAATAGAACTTTAAAGGATAGTTGGGCTAATTTCCTCTTTTAAAAATATATTTTTGTTCTTGTTTCTAATTTAAAATGATAATGCATATTATATACAGACTTAAGCATTGTAAAAATATATACCATCCATGATGAAAGTCTTAAGGGATACCCAGCCACCTGCCAGTTAACCATCGGTAACAGTTTGATACATAGTTCTTTCATGTCTAATGTACATGTTTGCATATTACTTTAAAATCAGGTCACATATTTATTGATTCTGCAAATATGTTGGATGGTTAAGTTTCTGGTTTTCAATATTGTAAACACCATGATATCTAAATTCTGGTTTTTGTATTCTTTTCTTGATGCCTAAGATTTAGAAAGAAGGAAGGAGCAATTTTGCTTGAAGCTCGAGTAAAAATAAGTTTATGCATTATAGAAATATTTAACAGTAAAAATCTATTATAATCCCCTTATTAAATGTTGATGAACTAATTATACCATTTAGAAAGTTGAATTTATGTACCTCTAAATGGGATATATCCTTCAGTTTGAAAGTAAATTATTTTGTGGTGAGCATGGAATTGGTGAGTGTAGAGCACAGATCTGGGGGTAGGTAAACACCAAAGGAAAGACCAGTAATATTTTGCCTTCCTTCCATATTTCTGGTTACTTGTTTTTTTGTAGTTGTTTAAAATGTAATTTTTATAGTGGGAATTGCTCATTCAAATGTTGCTGTTCTTTTCATTGTAGGTAACATTGTACAACACTGATCAGGATGGTAGTGATAGCCCACGCAGTAGCCTTAACAACAGTCTCTCAGATCAGAGTTTGGCGTCCGTTAATTTGAACAGTGTTGGAAGCGTGCATAGTTACACACCGGTAAGTCTTCGTGAAGTTAACTCCTTTGTTGAGTACTCATTTAGTGCTTAAAACTGAACCAAATGTAATTGAAATGCAAATAAGAAATGAATATGTATATTTCTCATTGGTCAGTTAATGATCATTAGCTTAGATAAGTAAAACAGATTTTTATTATACCATAGCAAGTTAGATACAAACATATTGTTGTACTATGTTATATATTTTGGTCTACTTAATCTGTTCCATGCCAAGTGAAAAACAATTGGAATAGGAAAAGAATTTTTACTTTACTTTTCGAAAGCTGTGTTTGATGGTATTTTATAGCCCTTGGTTAAAAGAGCTTAGAGGATATGTATATCACCTTGTTTCCCAGAAGTGTATCTGAGAACAGGATTCTACAAACCCCACATGTTAGGATGACCTGGTACCCAGTTGCTTACCAGTCTTGTATTTTTAGATTGGGTCTAGAAAACAAAGGTATGCTCTAAAGGGACCTGTGTGAGTCTTCTTGCTCCTATGCTGACCCTTGTTATCTGATACTTCTTTTCAAGTCATCTTGCAACTATCTTCCACAGTAGACAGAAGGGAACCCAGGAGAGTCACACACCAACCACACTGTTCATGGTACAAATTTGATCTCATCAAGTCACTCTCTGTTCCAAGATGAGTAAATAGGTAAAAGCTTACACAAGGAAAAAGTAAAAGGGACAGAGGGGACCTGAATTTAAGAAATAACAAGAGGGAAACAAAAACTTTTAAAATTCACATTGAATGTAGGAAAAAAAGATGACTACAAACTGTTAACAGTGCTCTGGGGGAAAAATATTTTTCAAGAATGCAGAAAAAAACAGATAAAGGAATAACAGTTATGTTGAAGAATACAATAGTTATGGAGAACTGCAAATTATAGGTGTCCCCAAATAGTTGGTACAGAGCAGTTTTCAAAAGAAATAAAGAATAAAAGGGTTAATGAGCTCTAAGAAAAATAAACGGAAAAAACTATCTAGACACATCATGACAAATTTTTAAATTTCAGAATCATAGAAACTCTAGCAAAAGAAATAGGGTGCATTCAGAGAAACACAAATCATACTTTTCTTCCATAATACTAAATGCCAGAAGATAATGGAACACTTTCATACAGTGTTGAGGGAATAGATTTGGAATTATAAATATTATGCCCACCAAATTTTCATTCAGTTGTGAAGTCAAAAAAAGACATTAATTCTTTAATACAGAGTTTGGAAACCATCCTACCCCTGTTTTCATGCACCCTTCTGAAAAAAAAACTACATATTTAGCTGATTGGGTGGTGAATTAAATTACTCAGTAATGATGAAGTCATGATAGAAAAGGACTAGTTGGGGCACTGAAGCAAACTCAGCAAAGATTTAGTAATTTTAAGTTGTTTTAAAATAATTAGAGTAGAAAATTGTGAAATGAAATCAAAGAATACAGAATTCAAAATTATAGAATATAAGAGGAAAAAGAAGCCTTTACAGAAACAGGTGACAGAAGTGGGAGCAGACATGTCTGTTATTCCAGTGCATGTAAGAGAGTTAAATTCCCCTGTTAAAAACTAGACATTGTGGACTACTTTTATTTTTCTCCTTCATTTAACAAGGTAGTCAGTCATTAAGAGCTCCTAAAGCAACAGTACAGTGTGAGCTTGTGGTTGGGCTTATCACGTATCCATGGATTGAGCTTTTAAGGACACAGTAAGGCTAAATGAATTGTGACAGTTTTACTACTTATGCATCCTGTATAAGCTAGATCACTGTGGTGTCAGCTCCCGACGTCCCACAGGATGACACTAAACCACAGGAGCCAGATGAGAGACTGCACAAGCGATGGGTGCCTGTTGTGGAGGAGCAAATTCAATTCTGTACCTAAATTGTTACACAACTTGCAGCTGTACCGGAAGGCTGTAACTCAGAAAGTCCCCTCCCTAACTGGAAACAAGGAGGCAGATGAGAAACCATCTCTTGGCAGATTCCTGTAAGTTAGAGAGAGAGACTGCTTTCCCTCAAGTAGGAAAATGGATGAAAAATACCAGATAATAATTTGCTCCTTGTAAGGCCACTCATCATCCTTTGTTCTGGGGTAATCACAGTATTTTCAAAGGCCTAGGTCATTCTGCCATTGACATTTGCTTACATGGCCTGTATGAAGACGTTTAAGGTCACTAGAATTCAAGTTGGTGAAGCCATTGCCCTACACAAAAATTCATATTTTTTCAGGTCATTGTAGACTCCTTGTGAGTATCATTTTGAAAGGCTGTATAAACTTATGGTCACTGAAAGTGAAAGTTGCTCTGTCATATCTGACTCTTTGTGACCTCATAAACAGTATGTAGCCCACCAGGCTCCTCTGTCCATGGGATTTCTCCAGACAAGAACACTGGAATGGGTAGCCATTCCATTCTCCAGGGGATCTTCCTGACCCAGGGATCGAACCCAGGTCTCCTGCATTGCAGGCAGATTCTTTACCATCTGAGCCACCGGGGAAGCCCACTTATAGTCACTGCTCATGTCTTGTTTAATTTCGCAAAACACTAAAGCATATGGTAGTTTGTCACTGCTTACTATCTTTAAGAGATATTGCTGATCATGTTTCATTCATTTTATTTCTAGTTGTGCTATCTTCAGAGATAATTCTTACTTAGGTGTTCAAGGTACTCTTTTTCCCTTTCAGAGTTGAAGGCCCTGATCTGTTTTTCTCAGCATCTCCTTTGTCTTTTATCCTTCACTTCTCATTTCCCCAAAGTTTCATTTAAAAAGGAAAAATTAACCTACAAATGAACAGTTAGATGTATCGAAGTTCCTTGTTACTTTGGGCAGTGTCATACAACCTGACTCAGCAATACTCATAGTACATAAGTACTTAAAGGTTAATTGAATAAACAAATGAGAAATGTTAGTTTCAGAGTATAGCGTCTTTAAGATGAGATTGCTTCTGTGGAAATTGAAATGAAAATTTCACAGAAACTGGAAGAGTTCCAGGCTTAATTTATCGTTTATTATGACCTTGGGAAGCTCCTTTAACTTCTTTGAATACTTAACTCCTACTGTGAAATGTGGAGATTGGATTAGATTTCTGTGATTCTTTAAGAGACAAGTTAACAGTTTGTGGTGTGCCCTTTATGTGTATGCAGTTTAATAGATGATAGAAAAGCCAAAGGCAGGGAAGTTAATTCCTTTGGGTTCTATTTTCAGTTCTAGTATTTTTAGTTACATATTGTATGTAACAAACCAATTCTGATATAAAGCTACTAAATTAGTAGGTTTTTTCTTTTGCTGTTAGGTGACAAATCATCCAGAACCAGTTTCTCAGTCATTAACGCCTCAACAGCAGCCACAGTACAACCTTCCAGAACGAGACAAACAATTACTTTTCTCAGAATATAATTTTGAAGATCTCAGTGCCTCATTTCGGAGCCTTTATAAGTCAGTTTTTGAGCAGTCACTTAGTCAACAAGGTGAGTTTTAATACTTTTTTGTTAATTGTTTATTGAAATTTTTTAAAGAATTATTTTCAGATTACACTGTTATATTTCCTTAATCTTAGAACAGTACCATCATGATAAGGATTGAATGCCTTTTATGCCTTTACTGTAGTCTGTATATATAAGAAATCTGTCTCGTCATGCATGCCTACTTCATTTGATTACTACTGGTATCCTGGAGCACTGTGTTAAAGAATTCTGACACTGCATATATGGCATGTGGGAAAGACTGTCATGATTAGTTAGTGATGTCTAGCATGTGAAGTGTTTCGAGTGGTAAATGTGGCATCACAAGAATAGATGTGCCTTGCTTTCTGTACTGACTGCTGTTACCAAAGAGATAGCTATTAGAGTATGGTAGCACCAAATTTGTGATTTCATATGTGACACATACAAGTAAACATCGTAGTTAGTAGTCATTATTTTGTACAACATACTTAAATCAGATTTAACGCTAAAAGAGATACTGGTTGAGATGCAGTATTATATTTCAACCACATACTAGATTTTTGCATTTATGTTGGGGTTTCTCAGGTGCATTTATGTATTACTGTCCTGTCAGCTGCTGGTTTAATTTTAATCAGAGTCATAGGATAGAATCAAGATGTCTCATTGTTATTCTCCCATAGAACACTAGTCAGAAATTGTCAGGAACTCAAATATCGAAGCATTGCTTTGTTTGGCAGGTTAACTATATTCCAGGTCAGAGAGTATACCTGTTCACAGCAGTAGACAAAATAAACAAAAATCCCTTCCTTTACATTTTAATACATATCGCTGACAAATATTATGAAAGTTAATGTTATACGTAAATATTACATGTATTGATGAGTATCAGTAGTTTGTATAGGAAGTTAGTTTTCTGGTTAAAGTAAGAGTCACGTGTTTTCTCAAATTTTATATTAAATTTTCTTTCTATAAAAGTGCCCAAAAAACCCCCACAAAACACCCATATAAGACTTTGCTAAGCAGATCCAGCTTTGCTGATCTCAGTACAAAAATACTGGCTTTGAAATATCAGTGGTAACAATTTCTCATGTTTGAGCCCAAGATGGCTGGAATCCTTAAGACTAAGCAAAACAAACAACCAACCAACCAGCCATCTCTAGTGTTCTGTTTCATTACTTTTATGGAACATTCTTGAGATAGACACAGTTTAGTGGCTTGTAATCCTCACAGCAACTCTTATGAAGCACATACCGTTGTCATCCCTATTTATAATTGAGGTGATTGTGACTTGGCGAGGTTAATAACTCTCCAGAGTTACCAGGTGTATAAATTGTAGTGCAGAGATTTTAATTTTTCTTTTCTGGCATTAAGAAATATGTAATCTTAACCCTTAAACTGTCATATTGGACTTAAAGTTTTTGGAGTAGTCAAGAGAAAGAGATCAAAAATAAATGGGCTCTATTTCTACTCTTTTGCCAAAGGTCTTCAGACCTGTAGAGAACCATCTTGAATGTGACTCAGTACCTCATCCTCTTTTCCCTTAATGTTTAGTCATCTTTCAAGGGGCTTCCTTGGTGGTTCAGTTGGTAAAGAATTCACCTGCAGTGCGGAAGACCTGGATCCCTGGGTTAGGAAGATCCCCTGGAGGAGGGCATGGCAACCCACTCCAGTATTCTTGCCTGGAGAATCCCCATGGACAGAGGAGCCTAGCAGGCTGCAGTCCATGGGGTTGTAGAGTCTGATGTGACTGAGCGACTAAGGACAGCACAGCACATCTTTCAAGACAACCCAGATATTGCCTTTTCAAAGAAGGCTTCCTTGTATTTCGATGCCCCTTCCTAGGTAGAACAGGGAAGAAGCAGAGTTTCTGTATTCCCTCTGATTACTTTTGCTTTAGTACTTACAGTGTTGGACATAATCTCCTCAAGTGTTTGTTTCTTCCCCTCAGCCATGAGCTATTGAGGACAGAGAATGATGTTTCTTCTCGGTAACCCCAGAGCCCAGGGTATGGTGGATATTCTATCAGCACTTGTTAAACTGAACTAGAATTGCTTCCTGACAGCATATACTTTTACTCTGTAAATGATTTTGCAAATGTTTGTTATAAAATACAACTGAAATCTGACCATCAGTGATCTTGCTTTCTCTGTTTTCAGGTTTGATGAACATCCCTTCCGAATCTTCCCAGCAGTCCCACACTTCTTGTTCCTATCAGCACTCTCCCAGCAGTACAGTGAGCTCTCACCCACACAGCAACCAAAGCAACCTGACCAACAGTCACGGCAGTGGCCTCAACACCACGGGCAGTAATTCGGTTGCACAGGTCTCACTGTCACATGCCCAGATGCACACACAGCCGTCTCCACATCCGTCCCATCGACCGCATGGTTTACCGCAGCATCCACAGCGTCCCCAGCACCCAGCACCACACCCACAGCAACACAACCAGCTCCAGTCACCTCACCCCCAGCACCCGTCTCCACACCAACACATACAGCACCATCCGAACCACCAGCATCAGACGCATCAGACGTTGACACATCAGGCACCTCCACCCCCACAGCAGGTATCCTGTAATTCTGGTAAGTTTTTGTCTTCTGACTTGTGTTTGGCTATGAATTCCAGTCTCTTATCTGGGGCTTATATATATTTTCTGTCCGTACTCTTCTAATCTGTCTTCTTTTATGTTTCCTTGCTGTAGTCCTATAGTTGTTTGTAAATCGTTTAATCCATAGATTAACCTGGATTATTGTCTTGATTACAATTTATTAGTATAACATAAGCAAACTCAGCAACCCTTGCAGGTTTTGGTTTTTAACTCCTTGTCCTTCTGGAAAATGAGCATTTTAAAGAAGAATGTAGTGCACAGTCTGTCTGCAATCTATTGTGATTCAGTATGGTATAGAAGAAAGAGTATAGATTTGTGTCTGAAAGACAATAATCCTCATTATGCGTTTCAGTCCTCATTATGACTCTTAGATCTTTGGTGCAGTAACCCTTTTAGTCTTGTTATTTTTTTTATCTATAAAAATAAAACAACACTGGTATACAGTGCTCTATGAGGATCATATTGGAAATACAAATATAAAATGCCTAGTCTGGCGTGTCTGCTTAGTCACTCAGTCATGTCCAACCCTGTGATGCTGTGGACTGTAGCCTGCCAGGTTCCTCTGTCTGCGGAATTCTCCAGGCAAGAATACTGGAGTGGGTAGCCATTCCCTTCTCCAGGGGATGTTCCCAACCCAGGGATCAAGTCCTGATCTCTTGGACTGCAGGCATATTCTTTACTGCCTGAGCCACCACGCAAGTCTTGTACTTTGTTGAATGTTCCCCCTTTTTCTTTCTTTGCATATTCCTGCCAAGTGTTTCATTTAGAATGATAGATTCATACCCTGAATTTTTTTTTTTTAAGTCTGTTGCTCGTAAGATAGGTCTTGATGGTTTCTGGTGAGATGCTTAACTGACATTGCTCACAGACCAGGCAGTCTCTGCATTGCAGAACTCCAAAGGGTGCCACAGACTTCTGCAAGGTGAATGGGGCCTCTTGGAATTTTGCAGAATACAGCTGGGTTCAATTCTTAGATAAATCACAGTGGCTTTGTTAAGTTATGTCACCTCTAGGTTCAATTTCATTTATTTGTAAAGTGCAGAGAAATAATACCTTTCCTGCCTGTCTCACAGAACAGATTGCCCCAACACAGGATATGGTGGGTTTGAATCCATTTATAAAACTGGATTGGGATCAGCCAATACCAGGAATAAGGCTAGCTCAAACTTTTGCTATCCAAGGTTTATAATATTGTCAGTATTATTCTTATAGGTGTTTCAAATGATTGGTATGCAACACTTGATATGCTCAAAGAAAGCTGTCGAATTGCCAGCAGTGTTAATTGGTCAGATGTAGACCTCTCACAGTTCCAAGGTGAGTATTGGTTCCTTCTGCCTTATAACCAAATATACATGATCATGTGTTTTTGAGTACACTGTAAGTTTCTTTGAAATAAGTGTCTCCTTATATAGTGTTTCTTTTACAATTGGTAGTATGCTTAAAAACAACACTTTGTAAAATTCTTAATTAAGTCTTTTGGCCAGTTGATGTAGTGAATGGTCACAGACAAGAGATCTGAGAGAAATAAGAATCAGTCTGAATAATTTAGAAAATGTCATAAGCAAAAGATTACCAGTGGAAATTTTGAGGGCTGGAAAAAAATTGCTGTTTTCTTTGCAATGTTTGCAGGACCAAGCTAACAGTATTTTTAATGTTTTTCCCATAGGTTTGATGGAGAGTATGAGGCAGGCAGATCTCAAGAACTGGTCTTTAGATCAGGTTCAATTTGCTGATCTCTGTTCTTCTCTTAATCAGTTCTTTACACAAACTGGCCTTATCCACTCACAGAGTAATGTACAGCAGAATGTCTGTCATGGTGCCATGCATCCAACAAAACCTTCCCAACACATCGGAACAGGTATGGCTTTAATTTTCTTCTTTAATTTTTCTCTTTTTCTCATTCATATTCAGTAACTATTTAGGGCAGCTTGATAGGTTGTTAATGATAGAAGTGATCCATTTATATCTTTTTATTTCTAAGAAATAAATGAAATCAAGTAATTTATTTAAGGTATATCTTAGAAAAAGTAAGGTAAAAGAAACTATGTTTTTATTTACTTGATTATTTTATTGTTTGTGATCTTTAACCTTTCAAGTTACCAATCAAGAAAATGTCTTAAGGATATGTACATTTTAATTGTGATAAGAACATAGTTTTAAGGTGTTAACAGTTTAAATTTGTATAGACTTGGAATGAAAATCAACACATCTTACATATCTTCTAAGAATGTTAAAATTAAAGTTAATTTATTTAAAGAGTATACATAATGAAAGTCTCATTTAAGTTTTACTCTGAACTCAAAATTTGTGCTCTGCATTTTTCATCTCACTTTTCTTCTTTTATTCTTTCCCCTTATAGCCATCTCATTTATTCTGTGAGATTGCAGTGCCTACAGTTTTCTAAAGTTTATATTCTGTGTTTAATATCCAAGTTCTTTCTCTCTTCATTTTAATTTCTTGATGCCTTTTATATCCAAGTTGACTTCTTTCCTGTTCATTGTCTTGTTTTAAAACTTGATGCTGAAAAGCCCTCTTTTTCTATCCTGAGTTGCTTCATTCAGTTGTTATCCTAGCTTATTTCACATACTTGATCTTTCCATATGCTCTAGATCCCTAGTCCTTTTTGTGAATCTTCATTTCTGTGTCTTTTTTTGTTTAGTTTATTTTTTAATTGAAGGGTAATTAATTTACAGAATTTTGTTGTTTCCTGTCAAACCTCAACATGAATCAGCCATAGACATACATATATGCCCTCCCTCTTCAACCACCCTCCCACCCCATCTCCCTCTCCATCCCACCCCTCTAGGTTGATAAAGAGCCCCTGTTTGAGTTTCCTAAGACATAGGCAAATTCCCATTGGCTATCTAATTTACATATGATAATATAAGTTTCCATGTTACTTTCTCCATACGTATCCTCCTCTCCTTTCCTCTCCCCATGTGCAGAAGTCTGTTCTTTATGTCTGTTTCTCCATTGTTTTCCTGTAAATAAATTCTTCGGTACCATTTTTCTAGATTACATATATATGCGTTAGTATATGACACTTATCTTTCTCTTTCTGACTTACTTCACTCTGTATAATAGGTTCTAGGTTCATCCACCTCATCAGAACTGACTCAGATGTGTTCCTTTTTATGGCTGAGTAATATTCCATCATGTATATGTACCACAACTTCTTTATCCATTCATCTGTCTAGATTGCTTCCATGTTCTAGCTGTTGTAAATAGTGCTGCATTGAACATTGCGGTATATGTGTCTTTTTCAGTTTTGGCTTCCTCAGGGTATATGCCTATGAGTGTGCCTGCTAGGTCATATGGTGGTTTTATGTATCTATACACATCACATTTATCTGTTCATCTGTTAATAAACACTTGGGTTGCTTCTGTGTTTTAGCTATTGTAAAAAAGGTTGTGTGAACGTGAAAGTACAAATATTTTCTAGGCCCTGCTTTCAGTTATTTTGGGTATATACTCAGAAGTGGAATTGCTGGATCCTATGCTAATTCTTATGTTTCATTTCTGAGAAACCATCATACTGTTTTTCATAGCAACTGTACCATTTTACATTCCCACCAACAGTCATAAAGGCTCTAATTCCTCTACATCCTTGCCAGCATTTGTTATTTTCTCTTTTTTTAATAGTAGCTATTTCAGTGGGTGTGCAGTAGAGTCTCATTATAGTTTTGATTTGTATGATTAATGATGTTGAGTATCTTTTCATCTTATTGGCCTTTTTTTTTAATCTTTGGGAAATGTTCTTTGCCCATTTTTTGATCAGGTTTGTTTTTTTGTTGCTGAGTTTTAGGAATTCTCCTTATTTGTGAATATTAACTCCTTATGAATTATAAGATTTATATATATTTTCTCCCATTCTTTTGTTTTCTTTTTTACTGTGTTGTTAGTGTTGTTTATTTTTCTTTTGTTCTGTATACCTTCAGTATAATATCCAAGAAATCATTGTCAAATTCAATGTCATGAAGCTCTATTTTCTTCTAAGAATTTTAAAATTTTAGGTCTTACATATAAGTCTAACCATTTTGAGTGAATTTTTGTATATGGTGTTATATAGCAGTCCAATTTCATTCTTTCCTGTGTGTGTGTATCTAGTTTTCCTGTTACCATTTGTTGAAAAGACTGTCTTTTGCCCCATTGAATGGTCTTGAACAGCTTGTTAGAAATCATTCGACTATATATATATGTGTTGCTGGATTTTTTATTCTGTTTCATTGGTCTTTATGCCAGTACATTGTCCAACTATGGTATCTTTGTAGTAAGTTTTGAAATAAGAAGTGTGGTGGAACTCTGCTCAATGTTATGTGGCAGCCTGGATGGGAGGGGAGTTCAGGGGAGAATGGATACATGTATGATTATGTCTGAGTCCCTTCACTGTTCCCCTGAAACTATCACAACATTATTAATCAGCTGTACTGCAATACAAAATAAAAAGCTCAAAAACAAAAAAGAAGTGTAGTCCACCAGCTTTATTCTTTTTCTGGGTAGTTTTGACTGTTCAGGGTCTCTTGAGATTGCATATGAATTTTAGGATGGGGTTTTCTGTTTCTACAAAGGTCATTGAGATTGTTTTATATGGATTACATTGAATCTGTAGCTTGCTTTGACATATTAAGTCTTGAAGTCCATGAACATGACATGTGTGTCTATGTCATCTTTAATTTTTTTCATCAGTGTGTTGTAGTTTTCATTGTACAAGTTTTTAATCTCTGTAAGTAAGTTAATTTATTCCTAAGTATTTTATTCTTTTTGATGTCACTGAAAATGGGATTTTTTGTTATTTCCTTTTCAGATTGTTCATATATAGGAATGTGATTGAATTTTTCATGTTGACTTTGTATCCTGCTACTTTGCTGAATTCATTTCTTATAACAGTTTTTTGTGTGTAATCTTTAGGGATTTTTACATGTGAAATTATATCTGTGAACAGAGATGAATTTACTTCCTTTTCCAGTTGGATGCCCTTTGTTTCTCTTTCTTACCTAATTACTCTGGCTGGGATGTCCAGGACTGTGTTGAATAGAAGTGGTGAAAGTGGACATCTTTGCTTTGGTCTTAAGCGTAGCGGAAAACCTTTCAGTCTTCTACTATTGAATATGATGTTTGTTGTGGGATTTTCATACATGGCTTTTATTATGTTGAAGTGATTTCTTTCTGTTCCTAATTTGTTGAATGTTTTTATCATGAAACGGCTTCCCTCGTGGCTCGGACCATAAAGAATCTCCCTGCAATGCAGGAGATGTGGGTTTGATCCCTAGATTGGGAAGATCCTATGGAGAAGGGAATGACTACCCACTCTAGTATCCTTGCCTGGAGAATTCCATGTAAAGAGGAGCCTGGCAGACTACATCTCATGGGGTTTCAAAGAGTCAGACACAACTGAGCAACTGACACCTTCACACTTTTATCATGAAAGGTGTTGACTTTTGTCAAATCTTTTTCTGCATCAGTTCAGATGATTGTGTGGGTTTCCCCCCCTTCATTCTGTTAATTTGGTTATAAAACTGGTAAGTTTTAGTTCTTCAAATATGTGGTAGAATTCACCCATGAAGCCATCAGATCCTGGGATTTTCTTTGTACAGGTTTTTTTTTTTTTTTTTATATTGAATCTTCTTACTCATTATAGGTCTGTTCAGGTTTCTTCTTTTTTCATTATTCAGTTTTTGTTGATTTTGTGTTTCTAGTAATTTGTCTGTTTCATCTAGAGTGTCCAGTTTGTTGGTATACAGTTATTCAAAGAGTTCTCATTCTTTTTATTTCTGTAGAATCAGTAGTAATGTTACTATTTTGAGTTCTCATGTTAGTAATTTGGATCTGTCTTTCTTAGTCTATTTAGTTAAAGCGCTGTCAGCTTTGTTTTTTTCTGAAGAACCAACTTCTGATATTACAGATTTTCCTGTAATGTTTTACTGTTCTCTATTTCATTTATCTCTGCTCTAAGCTGTACTACTTCTTCCTGTCTGCTGGCTTGGGTTTGGTGTCTTCTTTTTGTAGGTCTGTTTTTTAATGTAAGTCTTTATAGCTATAAATTTCTGTCTCAAAACTGCTATTGCAGTTTCCTATAGGTTTTGGTATGTTCTGTTTTTGTTTGTATTATCTCTTAAATATGTTCTGATTTCCCTTGCGACTTCTTTATAATCCATTGTGTTAAGTGTGTTAATTTCCACAAATCTGATAATTTTCCTGTTTTACTTCTTTTTTTGATTTATTTGTCCCACTGTGGTCAGAGAAGACACTTTGTATGGTATTTATCATTTAAAATCTACTGAAGGACTTCCCTGGTGGTCTAGTGGCTAAGACTCCACGCACCGTATACAGAGGGCCCAAGCTGAATCCTTGGTCAGGGAACCTGTATGCCACAGCTAGGATTGAAGGTCTTCCATGCAATAGCTAAGACCCAGTTCATTCAAATAAATAAATATTTTTTAGAAATCTGTTGAGACTTGATTTGTAGCCTAACATGGTTTACTCTGGAAAATATCTGATGCACTTGAGAAGAATGTTTATGCTGTTATTGTTGGGTAGAATGTTCTATATATATCTATTAGATCTAGTTGGTTTATCACGTTAAATCCTCTGTCTGCTTATCTTCTGTCTGGTTGTTCTATCCATTATTGAAATAATGGGTATTTAAGTCTCCAACTATAATTGTAGAGCTGTTTATTTCTCTTTTCAATTCCGTTTTTGCTTCGTGATTTTTGCAATCTATTATTAGGTGCATAAATGTGCATAAGCAATTATAAATGTTTATAATTGTTCTGTCTTCTTGCTATATTGCACCTTTTGTTGATATATAATATCCTTTACAGGGAGTAAGACTTTACAAGATGTCTCTTATAACCTTTTTTGGTTTAAAGTCTTTTGTCTGTTATTAGTACAGCAATCTCTGCTCTCCTTTGGTTGCTATTTGCATGGAATATCTTTTCATCCTTTCACTTTCAATCTGTTTGTGTCTTTGCATCTCAAGTGAGTCTCTTATAGTCAGCATATGGTTGGATCATGTGTTCTTATCCATTCTGCCAATCTCCATCTTTTGATAAGTTTGATCCATTTATATTTAAAAGAATTATTGGTAAGAAGTGACTTTTATGTTTTACTATTTCTTTCCTATTCCTTGTGGCTTTTTTTGTCCCTTATTTCCTGCATTACTGTCGTCTTTTGTGTTTAGTTGATTTTTTGTAGTGAAATATTTAAATTCCTTTCTCATTTCTTTGTGTATATGTTCTGTAGCTGTTTCTTTGTGGTTACCATGGCAATTGAGTTTAACATTCTAAAATTACAATACACTAATTTGAATTTATATCAGTGTAACTTCTATAGCATATGAAAGCTCTGTTTCTTTTCATTTTCACCTCTTCCTCTGTTGGTTTTCGAGATCTCAGAATTACATGATTCTACATTGTGTGCCCAAAACATACACTGATAATTATTTTTAATGTGTTAGTCTCTTAAATTATGTATAAAACATGTGAAGCTGCAAGCCAAAGTTACAGTAATATGAACTTTTATACTAATAGCTTTTAGAAAACATATTAGCATGTTAAATCATATATAGAACAAAAAGTAGAGTTAAAAAATCATTGTTATGATAATGCTATCTCCATAATTGCCCATGTATTTACCTTTATTGAGATCTTTATTTTTTCTTATGACTTTAAGTTACTATCTGGTGTCCTTTGATTTCTTCCTACAAGACTCTCTTGACCATTATCTTCCAGGACAGGTCTAACAGGAACAAACTGCCTTAGCTTTTACTCATCTGGGAATGTCTTAATTTCTGCCTCACTCTTGAAAGGACACTTTTGCCAACTGTAGGATTCTTTGTTGACAGGTTTTTTTTGTTTCCTCTCTCTCTCTCAGCACTTTGAATAGATTGACCTTCTGGCCTCTGAAATTTCTGATGAGAAATCTGCTTATTGTCTTAATTGAGGATCCCTTGTATGTGACAAGTCACTTCTTTCTTACTGCTTTCAAAATTCTCTCTTTATCTTTGTCTTTTGAAAATATACTTGTAATGTGTCTTGGTGTGGGTTCCTCTGACTTCATCTTACTTGGAGTTCATTGAGCTTCCTGGATGTTTATAGTCCTGTCTTCCATCAGATTTGGAAGGTTTTCACCTATTATGTGTTCAGATAGTCTTTCTACCCCCTTTTCTTTCTTTTTTCAGGAACTCCCAGCATGCATAATTGGGCTGCTTGCTAGTGTCTGACAGGTCCCTTAGGCTCTGTCTGCTTTTCTTCGGTAGTTTTTCTTTCTGTTAGTCTGTCTCAGTAATTTTCATTGTCCTGTCCTCTCTTCAAGCCTGCTGATTGTTTTCCTCTGCCTGCTCAGGCCTTCTTAAGTCCCATCCTCTGCTGTCCTGCCAGAGTGGCCAGGCATCTCTTATGGATTCTCTCTAGACTGAGATCCTGGATTATTTTCTTAAAGCCCTTTGTTCCTAGACTTCTGTGGTCATTTCTTTTTGATCCTTGATCTTTACCATTGTGTTCTGGTTTTTGTTGTTGCTCAGTCGTGTCTGACTCTTCACAGCCCCATGGACTGTGGGACACCAGACTTCCTGTCCTTCACTATCTCCCGGAGTTTGCTCAGACTCATATGTCCATTGAGTCAATGATGCCATCCAACCATCTCGCCCTCTGTCACCCCTTTCTCCTCCTGCCCTCAATCTTTTCCAGTCTCAGGGTCTTTGAGTGGGCTGTTTGCATCAGGTGGCCAGAGTATTGAAACTTCAGCATCAGTCCTTCCAGTGAACACCCAAGATTGATTTCCTTTAGGATTGACTGGTTTGATCTCCTTACAGTCCAAGGGACTCTAAAGAGTCTTTTCCAGCACCACAGTTCAAAAGCATCAATTCTTTGGCGCTCAGCTTTCTTTAGGGAGTTGTTTAGAAATGTGTCCAACTCTTAAATCCGTACATGACTACTGGAAAAACCATAGCCTTGACTAGACGGATCTTTGTTGACAAAGTAATGTCTCTGCTTCTTAATATGCTGTCTAGGTTGGTCATAGCTTTTCTTCCAAAGAGAATCTTTTAATTTCATGGCTGCAGTCACCATCTGCAGTGATTTGGGAGCCCAAGAAAATAAAGTCTGTCACTGTTTCCACTGTTTCCCCATCTATTTGCCATGAAGTGATGGGACTGGATGCCATGATCTTAGATTTTTGAATGCTGAGTTTTAAGTCAACTTTTTCACTTTCCTCTTTCACCTTCATCGAGAGGCTCTTTAGTTCCTATTCACTTTCTACCATAAGGATGGTGTCATCTGCTTATCTGAGGTTATTGATATTTCTCCCGGCAGTCTTGATTCCAGCTTGTGTTTCATCTAGCTCAACATTGTGCATGTTATACTCTGCATATAAGTTAAATAAGCAGGATGACAACATACAGCCTTGACATGATATACCCCTTTCTCTATTTGAACCAGTTCCGTTTCTGGTTCTGTTACTTCTTGGCCTGCATGCAGGTTTCTCAGGAGGCAGGTGAGGTGGAAGAACTTTCCACAGTTTGTTGTGATCCATATAGTCAATGAAGCAGAAATAGATATTTTTTTGGAATTCTCTTGCCTTTTCTGTGACCCAGCGGATGTTGGCAATTTGATCTCTGGTTCCTCTGCCTTTCCTAATCCAGCTTGTACAACTGGAAGTTCTTGGTTCATGTACTGTTGAAGCCTAGCTTGAAGGATTTTGAGCATTACCTTGCTAGCATGTGAGATAAGTACAATTGTGTGGTAGTTTGGATATTCTTTGGCATTGCCCTTCTTTGGAATTGAAATGAAAACTGATCTTTTCCAGTCCTGTGGCTATGATTTTCTTAATTTTTTCCTGCCATCTTTCATTTTTATTCTCAGCACTTCCCTTCTTGCTAGGGTCCCCCAATTCCTTCTTGATTCTCAGTGCTACTCCATTCACAGCCTGCCAGACGCAGAAGACCGATAGTTTTCCCATAGTGTTTGTCTTCGAACTTTAGACTTTCCCTTCTGAGTCAAAAGAACTTTAGCCAGCCCTGGCCTGGTAAGCCATGTTGATCAACTCTGGTGTTAAGTATCTGTCACCTCTTGGCTGTTGATGTCTGTTCAGCAGACACTCAGTTTTTTGTTTTTTTTTTACATGCCTGCCTGCTGCTTTCTGTTTTAAGTCCTAGCCATTTTGTGTCATTCTTTTATTCTCCTCCTTGCATCCCTCTTTATTTCACGTTTATTCAGATATCTCATTTCTCTCATCTCTATCCCCCAATAATTCTTTACCACATTTTCTTAGAAATGTAGTGTAAGAGGGGACTTCAGAGAGCTGTTATTTTTATCCTTTTATTTAACAAGTAAGGAAACTGTGATTCAGAAGAGAGAAAGTGATTTGCCTAAGATGGCAAAGTTCATTTGGATAGAGATCTTGACTCCCAGAATATAGCCTCTCCATATCGTTCAAACTCTTCCTGTCCTGTATGTTTTCAAGACTCTCCTTTTGATAAATACCTCTTTGGGCTTCTTAGAGATGCCAGAAATTAGTGTTATAATGTGTTCATGTGGAAGGGGGAAGAAGTAAAGGATGTTGTAACACACCAGTGTATTGCCTCTTACTCCTGAATTGTTTTACCTGTATTTACAGTTTGTCTTGTCCAGTAATGTTTAAGTCCTCTAGTGGTGCTGTTCTTAATGTGATACTCCACTTAAAGGTCATTAAATACAAATAGGTGTGCATGCGTTCATTCAGCAGACATTTGTTTACAGCTTTCCTATGGCTGACTATATAGTGGGAACTAGGAATAATGAGTTCTCTCCCAAATAGTCACTGATCTCAAGGGGCTCACAGCCTGATAAGAGAGACAAGTCTATCAAGAAATACTGTATTATGAGGACTACTTTTCTGCCACAGGGCAATGAGAATAAGAGAAAAGGGCTTACCTGTTTTGTCCAGAAAGAAAAGCTTTGTACAAGATGATACATTTCATCTGGACTTTGCAGTTTAAGTGGGCTTCTCTGTGACAGAGAAGTCAGATCACTTCTCTGCTCAAAACCTTTCGTTAGCGCCCATTTTCCTCAGTAAAGACCAGAGTCCCTACGCTGTGGCTGTGTGGCCCTACGTGGTCTGCCCCCATCACCCTCTGGCCTCGCCTCCTCTTCCGCCCCTCCCGTCCCCCTGCTTCTGCGCCGCTGGCCTCCCTGCTGCCGCTCGAGCACCCCAGACGCCGCCTGCCTCGGGGCCTGCACACTGCTCCTTCCTCTGTCTCGAGTGACTTCCCCAGACAGGTACATGACTCAGGTTGTTCCCTAAAACAGCACCTACTCAAGTGATGACTTCCCTGATCATCCTACTTAGTGCCTACTGTCCAGCACTCCTTTCCCCCTCCTTGCCTTATTTTCCTCCAGAGTGTATATAATGTGCTATTTAATTTATTTTTCTCCCTTCCTCCCATCTTCATCCTTCCCAATAATCTGAAAACAAGTTCCAAAAAGACTGGGAGTTTTATTTTTTATTTACACTTATTAGCACAAATACTTTTTAAATGAATAAATGGTCATTCAACCAAAGTCTGCTTTTAAGAAATATGTTTTGTGATTAGATTTGTTGTTGAAATATAGTTGATTTTCAATATTAGCTTTAGGTGTGCAGCACAGTGTAGATTTTTAAATTCTCATGACTACATTCTAAATATTATAAGATCTCAGAAATCTTTGGAAACTGTTTTGTAAGTTAATTTCTTGCTTAGAAAGTCCAAGTACATGCTCATTGTTCAGTCTGTAATGAGAACATGGTGGAGGGTGGGGATGAGAAGTAATGAGAATCTCTCCATGAAAATAAAAGTGTTATGAATGTGACAGTTTCAAAAAGTTAAGGCCACTTGTTTAATGTGGGTGTCAGTTTATGCCCATCATCTTGTTTATTTTCATAATTCTTCCCTAATTCTCACCTGTCTCCTCCTTTACTCAGAGGAGTGAAGCCCCGTAGCCTGATTCAGCCTTAAGAAAGAACATGAGCCACAAATGTGAAGGCTGGTCAGTACTTGGCAGAACTTTTTGTCCTGCAAAAATACACTAGAGTTACAACTTCGTATAACTTTTCTCTTCTTCTGAAGTCTTCCGTATGGCAGATTGGTCAAAAGACCTCAGTTCTGACTTTAAACTTTTCTATAAAAAAGCATGTCATCTTGGGAGACAGTAGCTGGAAGTCAGAAGTCTTGGGTTCTCTCCCTGGTTCTTTTCCATCATCTCTCGTCTCACTTCCTCACCTATATGAACAGAAGTAGGGCTGGGTTAGATTATCTCTGAGGCTGTCTCAAGCTTGGACAGTCTTAACTTTCCAGTGGCAGCTGGAAACTCGGAGTGGCCAAAGATGGTGTGCCCTACCTTGAATACAAAAGGAAGACTTTTCTTCTCTTTCTGTTTTCTCTGGGAAAATGAGCACTGTTTCCTAGTTTGATTATGGTATTCCTAGAGTGCAAGTGTAGTCTTTGTGAAACACTAGCATTCCTTAGGGGGAAAGCCTTTCCAGGATTCCAGATGTTTCATAATGTAAAACTGATGTGACCATGGTTTCTTCCCCAGGAGTTACTGTGGGTGCCTGCATGGTGTTTCCTCCCCTCCCTTTCTGTTTTGCATTAGGATGCAATGTAATTGACGTTTTGGAGCTGTTATACTTGATGACTGCTGTCAGTGAAAGCATATTAATTTAAGAACCCTTTGAAATGCTCTTTAAATAAGATTTCTATTTCCCATTTTCACACTTCTAAATAATGCATTGTTAATCACTTTCGAGGTGGCTCTTTTACTTTATATAAATCTTTCCTATCATTTTGTGCCTTCAGTCACTTTGTTAATCAGCTTGGGCACACTGAGGTCTGCTTTCAGGATGAGAACATCAGGGCAGTAGAGAGAACTGTTACTGGGAAGAACCTATGAGTCAGAGCTGAATTGTAGCCCTAGCCTCTGTCAAATTGATGTGTCTTTGGACAAGTCAGCTCAGCCTTCTGAGCATCAGTTGCCTCATCTATAAAATGGGATAATCCCTGCCTTGCCTTCATTGTGGGCCTAGAGGGAGACTCAGATGAACTAATGGATATGAAAATGCTTTTGAACTATGATAAGGTATGTAACAACAACAGACATAACTGGCCTGCAAGCTTCCATAGAATTAGAGGTGGTGCCAGAATTAGTACCAGTGTACTCACCCCCATCCCAGCACCCTGTCTGAAAATCCAGCATCACCTCTGGCAGAGTTTTAGCATCCAGAAGGAGAGAATCTCCCTTCTGTTTTCATCTTCACTTTACCTGCTTAATTTAGTTTTAGGTAACAATTCTATTAAGATTTTTGTGCTTGATTTGTTTTACTCATGGTAATAGCTTTTCCTTCTTTGTTCTTTTCAATCTAATTAGGAAATCTGTACATAGACTCCAGGCAAAATCTCCCTCCTTCAGTGATGCCACCCCCTGGTTATCCTCACATCCCACAGGCACTCAGCACTCCAGGAACAACGATTGCAGGTAATTTGAGGCATGATGTGTTGGGGTTGGTGCTCAGAGTTTAATGCTGAAAGGCTTTTTTTAGCTTTCCCAGCAGTGAATGAGGCTACCTCAGGAGGGAGTGAACTTCCTGTTTCAGAGACAGGGGTGGGGTGCAGAATACGTATAAAACGAGGATCATAAGGGAACCTTGTAGAGACTTCTGGGTGGATTAGTAAGAGCATGTGCCTTGAGTTCCTGGCACGAAGAAGTGTTGAGGTGTTTGTTTCTACTTCCTTTCTTCCCTCGCAAGTCACTGCTGATGTTGCCTCCTTCCTTCCAGGCCATCACGGAGCCATGAGCCAGCAGCACATGATGCCTTCCCAAGCCTTCCAGATGCGGCGCTCTCTGCCTCCGGATGACATCCAGGATGACTTTGATTGGGATTCCATTGTGTAGAGCGTGTTTCTCAAGGCACCAGACCCAGAGTCACCTTTTCTGTGCAGTGGAAGGGAAAGGTTTAAGAGAATCCAGTTGAGAAAACAAAGTTGCTAATCATTTTACCAATGTTATAAAAAATTTTTTGAAGACAATCAAGAAGATTTTAGCTGGATGACTTACTGCTTTTATCTGACCCAGACGAGTACTACATGTTTGTCTCCCGCCAGCTGCCCTATGTAGCTCCTAACTGTTGTGTGATTTGAACAGCTTTTGCATATTGTGTCAGTTTGATGTTGACCACAAGTGCCAGACTGATTTTTCAGACAGAGCCTGTTTTGCTGCAAGCAGTTTATAGATGCATATGTATAAATATGTGTACAAAAATTACTAAAAGACTTCAGTTTTTTTCTGATTGGATTATTATGTCTTGAGAAGAAAGTTACTGTGAGTTTTTATTCCTTGTTAGGCTATTTTCTGCAGGATGCTTTTAACTGATGTAGGCAACTGAAAGGAAATAGATTTTTTTCAAAGCCCAGTTCCCCTTATTGAAAATCTTTTTTGGACATGTGAGTATTGAGTTCTCCTTAGTAAGTCATAGAGAACCCAGAGTTTGATACTCTCCAAACAATCTAAAGGGGCATGTTGTTCCCAAGGAGCAGGAAGGACTGACCGGATGTTTTTGATGCCTGGGGGATTCTAGAGTTCGTGTTGTACCTTGTCAGCATCTGTTTTTCTAAGTCTGCACTGTCTGCCAGTTCTGAATGTGTTTGATTGATTAGAATCTGGGCATTCTTGGCTTTTTAAACAAATCAGTGTCTCCACATTCACTTACGTATTTATTATTCAAAAGTGTTATTTTAATATTTATTGCTGTCTTCTGTGAATGCCCAACTCCTGTTGGGTTCATTAAGAAGAAATGCAGTGTCTGCAAGCACAGAATTAGTTTTCTTGATAAGAGTTTACAGAAAAGACAATCAGAGAGAGATTGTGTCTTTCTCTTTGTCCTTATTCCTGCCTTGTGAGTATATTCTCTGTCTTTGCGTTCCTGCTGATTGAGACATTAGCTCAGTAGGATTTTCTGGAATTTGAATCTGAGCTCATTTGGGCAACAGAACAGCAGGGCAGTGCTTATAAAGCAGCTTCCCGCCCCCCCATTCCCTTTCCATTTAGGGAGCACGGAAAGGAGCGTGGAGCCGCACGTGGGTTTTATTTGCCTCACTCTCCAGTGCAGTTACTGTTGCGTGGCCTGCAGTTTCTGTTGTCCTGTGTGTGTATGCATGCCGTTTGGTTCCTTTCTTTGAATGCAGCCTGCATCTTAGGATTTTTTATTAGTTTGTTTTTTTGGTGGTTGTTTTGTTTTGTTTTATATCACAGTTATTTTGCATGGATTGATTGTCTTAGTTTTATAATGAAACTGAGAGAAATGAGATTTCTTTTTTCAATGAATAGATTTTGAATTGGTTCTTTAGGCCAAAAACAGATTTTTTACTTTTTCCAGTTCTAATGGGAAAATAAAATGTTCCATCAAATCAAGGAGTACTAACTGCTCAATGGTTGCTCTTTAGCATTACTAGTCTCTGTCAGCCATGCTTAAGTCACTTTAATTACCCTTACTGATTCTGTGATTAAGTAATCTCTACTTGGCCTAAGCAAAACATCTTTATTTCTCTGTGTGTATGTGAGAGTGTTTGTGAACGTCCGTGGGTATTTTTTTAATTTAGTGTTGCCTTGAATGAATTACTGGGAAGCCAGCCATGGTAAGGGCTGGTGAGGTTGGGGAGAAAGGAAGGGCTCTATGTTCCTGTTGTTTGGACCCTGCTTGGCATGAAAAAGGAAATTCAGTTCCAGTCCCTTGGATCAGTAAAAATCGGGGGATTCTGGAAAGGCAGCCAATAGGCCCCTGTTAGATGGATCAGAGGCAAGATGAGATAGCAGCCTGCAGAGAAAAAGCTTGGGAAAAAAGGGGGGAGGGTGATTCTTAGTCTGCACAAGTCATTGTTCTCTAGATACCAAAATAGCTGTTTTGAAACTTTAAATTGTGTGGGTAGCAGTGTGCACTTTAAACAATTTGAGTATTGGAATGCTGTAGCTTATACTGAGTGATTCAAGTAGAAACCACTGATGAAGATTTTACAAATTGTGTGAAGCTAATTTCCCATTCAGCAATCATTTACTGATTTGCAGTGATGAATATTTTTGTGACAATTTAAACTTACTATGAATGGCCCTGGAGGCAGAGCCTCCACCCAGACCCATCCCACTCTAGTTAATGCACATGAGTGGGAAGCCCAGGACAGGCCTCCTGGTGGTTCCAGCCAGACACAGCTACCTGGCGAGGTGCACCGCATCCCTCTAGTGGCTGTCTCAGTGGGTAGTTGTTATTGCAAAGCAAGTTCTGTCTTGGGCTTAAATTGACTGAAGACTTGGGGAAAAGAATCAAATGCATATAATCAAATGGGGGCACTCTGTCCAGGAGAATAATCCGACTGGCATTTGTGGCAGTTTTTGAAATGTAAATGTATTCATGTGTGTTCTTGTAAATACATGTCTTTCAGATGTCCTTTGAAGTGGGAGGGAATCAATCTGGGGATTATTTCAAATGGAATAGAGTATTTTGATATTGTTCATTCAGAGGGTGATGTGTACATATCTATATTGTATATATGTGATGAAATGCATTGGCTTTTTGTGCAAACACAATCTGCTCTCTGTACTGCTGTTGGCCAGTCAGTGTTTTAATGTTTCTACAGTTTTGCTATTGCACGATTTCATATTTTGCCTCTATGATGAACGGCACCCATTCTTTGTAACTGTTTAGTGCTGTAAAGAAATATTCCAAGTGTCATTAGGATTGTTGCTGCCAGAAGTGATATGCATGAATGGCACTTAAAATAAATATATTATGTTAACTCTATTTACAACACCAATTGGTCTGTTGTCCTTTGCTACAGTTGAGGGAACAAGATTGGAGCTAGTCCAGAAGCAGAAGGCCTGCAGTCTTTCCTTCCTTGGAGTCTCGGAGATTGTGTCTCATGTATTGCTGCCTCAGAACAGTCATTGCTGCTATTTACTGACCATCTCACTTGCTCTGTGAACTTGGGGAAATTATTTCCTTTCTCAGCCTCATTTTCCTCATTTACAGTTCCTATAAAGTGAGAATAATACCTGCCTCCTACAGTTGTAGAGGGATTAAATTAATTAAGGCATTTAGAACAGCACCCGGCACATAAAAAGTACTCAGTATGTGCCAGGTGCTATGCTAAGTAGATACTGTTATCATCATCTTACCTGTGGGAACAACTCACACAGAGGTGTGAAAGCATCCCCAGATCCTTTGTTGACAAGTGGTAGAGCTGAGGTTTGAATCCAGATCACTTGACTCCAACGTCGTATTCTCTTACACCCTCCACATTACTTCAGGGGGATTTCCCCAGACCCTAGTCTTGCCCCCAGCACTACCTTCCCAGAGAGCTCTTTCCAAGAGGTCAAAGTGGAGCTTCTTAATATCTGTGGAGCCCACAGTGTCAGGCCTTCCCCTGAGAAATCCAGAGATAAGAAAGCCACAATTCCCATCTGTCCGGGGTGCAGACTTCCCATGACAGGGAGCAAATGCCAGCACAGGGACACTGCCTGGGGAAGCTACTCTGAAGGTGCCCCCTGGCAGGAAGATTCTGGGGGTGAGCAGTTAGGTCATACTGAGGCTGGGGCATTGCCTTAGGGAAACCTTGGGTGGGCATGGGCTATTTTGAGTCCTTATAGGGTCCTAGATGGACAGGGAAGGCATTTCCATTTATATCACTATTCTGAGCCAGGCTGGGAAGATAGAGTAGCATGGAGAAGGGGTGGAGTTGAAGCTAGAGAAGTGACAGATTGCTAGTTAAGAGCCAAGCACCAGTGATCCTATGGGATGAGTGGTGGTGTCCCAACCTGATTATGGAAACGTGCTCGATGACACTGATGGAAGACCGACAACACTGGTGGGAAGTAGACTTTAAGCTATGGTCTGTCTCAGGAATGGAAGGACTTCCTACCAACCCCACGATCCTGCCCAAGACCTGTCCCTGCTTCTGACTTAACCCGTACAACCCTGTCTACTTCAGGTTCCTTTTTGTCTGAGCATCTCAACACTGAGTGTCATTCTACTGGGTAAAGATACATGTTCTGTAAAACATTGCCCTTGGATGCAAGTCACCTACTTCCACTGTAACCAATAATTAGGAAAAATGGCTGTGTTGGGCTTACTGAGACACTGTATTTATCGCCAACATGATTTTCCAGAGGATTTTGGACTTAACCTCCTGGTGTCTTCCTCCATATGATAAACTAGTCAACCACACATTTGGTAAGTGACTACTCCAGAGCCAGAGTCCAACCCCAGGTCAAGGCTGCTTCGGCCCTGCTCTCAAGCTGTGTCCCCGAGCAACGCTGACCCCAGAAGTCAGAGTAGGGCAGTCACCATGTCTTCCTTTTCTTTACATTACTTACTCCAAGAACTTGATGCAGGTGATCAGATTTCCCCTTAAACTGAGTGGTAGATACTCTTGTTATCAACCTATTGCAAAGGAAGAATCTGAGCCACAAAGTGATTAAGTCACCTGCCCTGGGTTTGAGATGATATTATTTCAAACGCAGGCTGTCCAGCCCCAGTGTCTGCGCTGCACTGCACTGTGCTGGCATTCCATACCAGACTAGGACCTGGAGCCTTAGAGCAAAGCCATGAGGCCGCAGTAAGGAGCAGAGGCCACCAGAGGGCGCAGGGCCACCAGCTGTGTCCTCTTCCTTGTTTGGAGGCTTCCTTTGCCACAAGTGCTGTGTTCTCTCCTCCAGCCCCCACAGAGCTGACTGCTCCTCCAGATAGACAGGGACCCCCAGGGCCCAGCTCTCAGAATCTGTTCACTCATCATGAGAGCTTGCTGGAGGGAGCCAAGGAGCCCCCTCTAGTCTGGAGTGGGGCCCACTCTAGAGCAGGCTCTGAGCAGAGACATCACTTTGCCAACAAAGGTCCATCTAGTCAAAGCTATGGTTTTTCCAGTAGTCATGTGCGGATGTGAGAGTTGGACTATAAAGAAGCCTGAGTGCCGAAAAATTGATGCTTCCCAGCAGCGTGCTGGAGAAGACTCTTGAGAGTCCCTTGGACGGCAAGGAGATCAAAGCAGTCCATCGTAAAGGAAATTGGTCCTGAATATTCATTGGAAGGACTGATGCTGAAGCTGAAGTTCCAATACTTCAGCCATCTGATGTGAAGAGCTGACTCGTTAGAAAAGACCCTGATGCTTGGAAAGATTGAAGACAGGAGGAGAACGGGGCAACAGAGATGGTTGGATGGCATCACTAACTCAAAGGACATGAGTTTGAGCAAACTCTGGGCAAGATAGCGAAGGACAAGGAAGCCTGGGGTGCTGGAATCCATGGGGTTGCAAAGAGTTGGACATAACTTAGCTACTGAACAACAGCACCTGAGCCTGCTGCCCTGGCCCAGCCACAGTCGAGCCCACTGTCCCCTACTCCAAGGTTAGGGTGGGGAAGGTCGCACCCCCATCCACCCCAGCTGAGTTTCCTGAGGCTCTGCTCTTCTGGGACCTCAGTTGATGCATTATTTGGGCAGGTGTGGGGAGGGCTATGGTCAGGCCAGCCACAAGCCTTGCCACTGTACATCCACCCTTGTCCTCCCACCCCTCCCTCCGAACCCCCCACCCCCACCCCCACTCACACATCAACCCCTTTGGCCATCACAAACATTATGATTATTGCCACTATTTGCCAGGCCCTGTGCCCAGCACTTGACAGCCGTTATCTGAGTTAGCACTCCCAGTGCCTTGGAGGTTGATGTCATTTATCTCCCTTTTACTGCTGGACATTGCCATTCAGAGAGGTGAAGTCATTTGCCCAAGGTCACCGTCAGAGGTTGGCAAGGGGACGGGAATCCAGAGCCGCCTTACTCCGGTCTGCTCTTGGCACCAAGGCCTATGACCTCTTCCACAACACTCCCCGGTTGCCCTTGACCTTTCTCAGGGCCAGTCTCCACACCCATTCCAACCCACCCCACCCTATCCTGAGCTGACGTCACTGGGTGAATGCCACCCATCTCAGGACGCAGCCCCCAGAAGGTCAGAGAGGCAACTTCCTGTCCCAACAATGGCAATAAAGACGCCGGAGGACACTTCTCACCCTTCCCACGCCTGAGTGACGTCCACAGGCAGAGGCCTTCCCAGGAACGGTCCTACGAGAGCGTGTGAGTGTGTGAGCTGTGTGACTGCGGTGGGGTCGGGGTGGGGGGGCGTGTGTGTGGAGGTCCCGTAAGTCAGGGTAACCGCGGGTGCTGACTGTGCTCGTGTGGCCTTGTGAGCATGTGAGCAAGACCTTGTATGTCTGTGCTTGTGTGTCTGTGCCCAGGTGTGTGTGTTGCCTGTATGACTGTGATCGTGTGCCTTAGTGTGCCTGTATGTGACCACGAACCGCAGACAGGAGAGAAAGCGTTCTGTCGGAAGGGACGGCCGAACGGCTCCTAACCTCATCAGCCACTCGTGTCTTCCTCTACGGCCCCCGCCCCGGGAGACACTTGCCTGAGGATAGAGCTGGGGTTAGGATCCTCAGACCTATTTTCCCCCCTTTCTCATCATATTCCTGGCCTGGCCCCTGTCACTGCTCCTTCCTGCTATGGCCCTTTGGACAGGCACCCAGATCTATCTAAACCACCTGTTCCTGCCCCGGGGCAGCTCCTACCCACCTCCTTGTCCCCCCACCCCCCAGAATTTCCTGGTCAGACCAGAAACTGGTCTACTGTGAGCTGCTGGCCTATGCCTCAGCACGTTCCCTGCAGGCCTCAAAGGCCAGAATCACACCTGAGACAATGGAAACAACATAGACTCTGCAGTCAGAAGAACCTAAAATTCCATCTGGGCAAGACATTGCCCCCTCCGAGCCTCAGTTTCCTCATCTGTACAATGGGATTAAAGGGTTGATGAGACCATCCATGAGCAGTCAGATTGAAACAGCCAGCCCAGGCCCTGGCACATTGCAGGTCCCAAGGGCCCATCTACCTTCCCTTCTTGCCCCCTTCCCTTGCTTCTCTTCCAGGGCCAAGACCCATCATTCCTCTGCAACACCATCCTTCCAATCACCCCTGGCCCTCCCGCGGCACCATGGGGGTGGAACACACCCCTCTCTCCTAGACCAGTGCAGCAGGCATGCCTAGATGGCCCACTCCCAACACCAAGGGCCATGATGGTGTTTCTAAATCACAGCTCTCCTCTCCTCCCTGGTTTCCCACAGCCACCAAATCGAGGGCAAAATGCCTCTGCTGGATGTGGAGAGCTTCCCCTGACTGCTCACCCACAGCCAGAGCGTGTCATTCTCTGCTTCAGCCCATCCTCCTACTCCGGGCTTTCTGATGCCAGCCTTTTCTGTGCAGCCCCCATCTCTGTTGGTCCAAATCCTCCCATTGATCAAGGCCCTGTTCAAACACCACCTGGCCTGGTGAGTGTCCCCAGACATGGCCCCAGGGGGACCTTTCTCCCCGAGGAGCCCCAGGGGGGTACCTGTGTCATCTTTTCCCTCTAGCCTGTGCTCTGGGGCACATGGCAGGAGCTCCAGATGGGTCTCCTTCCTTCCCTGACAGCCTTTGGGTGCAGTGGTTGTTTCTGTGGTCGATGCCCACAGGTGACTAGGGTCAGGGGTGGGGTGGGGGGTAGTTGCCGGGGGGATGAGGCAGCTGCTGGCCTGCCATGTGGGGAGCAGATGGTGAGTGGAGCTCCCCAGGTGCCTCATCCTCACCAGGCCACGGGGTCATGAGATGACAGCGCCGAGCAAACAACCAGACACACCCTCTGTCCACTCCCCAGCTGCCCCCCCAGAGCATCACGGGAGAGATCCTGCCCACCCCAGCACCTGGGGGGGGCCCTAAACCCCCACCTGGACTTCAGCTCAAGCCAACAGGCTTCAAATTCCCACTCAGTTGTCCACTTTCCTCCTCTGTAAAATGGGCGTCGCTGTAAAAGAGGGTCTGACTCAGTGGCTGCACCTTTCTTCTCCTCCTTCTGCGAAGACGGGAGTCTGGGGGCCAGGAAGACAGGGCAGGAGGGATGAACCAAGGAGAAGTTTCAGCTTTTCTTTGGCACTTGTGAGAACTGGCCTCTGCTCTGGAATTTATAGCTTTGTGACCGCAGCTGCTGCCAAGTCCACCTTGGCAATGAGTCTGAAAAGTTGCGCCTTCCTCTAGGCTGAGCCAGCCTGCCCCATGCTCATGTCTGCGCTTCCCTTTCTGTTGGCTAGGTGCCCTCATGCTGAGCACCACCAGGGCAACTGTGCCCGAAGCGTCTGCCCGCGCCCTCGGGAAAGTTGTGGCGTCTTAACCTCTCCAGGCCTCTGAGCCTCAGTGTCCGCACCTATAAAGTGGGGTTCTACGGTGACTCTTCATGTATTCCCAGAGCTGTTAGGAGGTTCACATACATCGGGATGTCTTCCTCAGGCAGTTCTGGCCTCTCGGAAGAATGTCCAGGACGTGTTTACAAGCGGGATGGGGAGGCTGTGAACTGTGGGCCACACCCTCCTCATGGTCACACAGATCAATATGGGAGTCTCCAGTCTCCCACCTGGGCTCTGCTCTAGGCCTTCCTTCCTAGGGTCAGCTGAGACCTCCCGATCTCAGGGAAGCAGAGCCAGCAGGCCTGGGAGGACTGGGCCTCGGCGTACCCAGCTTTAACAGGCACACTGGAACCATGGTGAGGTCACCCCAACCCAAGAGTTCAACAACCTCTAGGCCAAAACAATGGCGGTCGGCAACCTCAGAGAGTCCAGAGGGCACCCCGATAGCAGGGGGGATTCCCGGCAGCTGCCAGAGTGGGTGAGGGGTGGCTGGGCTGCAGGCCGGGGTCTGGTTTCCACACCTGTAAAGCACATACCCAGACCAAGTGCGTAATTCTCGTTTCCTGTTACTGTTAATGTTGTGATTAGTCCAAATATCACAGCCTGTCTGGTCTCCAGGCTTCCCTGGTGGCTCAGATGGTAAAGCGTCTGCCTGTGATGCAGGAGACCTGGGTTCGATCCCTGGGTCAGGAAGATCCCTTGGAGAAGGAAATGGCAACCCACTCAGTACTCTTGCCTGGAAAATTCCATGGATGGAGGAGCCTGGTGGGCTACGCTCCATGGGTTCGCAAAGATTTGGACATGACTGAGCAACTTCATTGGTTTACTGGTTCTGGTCTCCTGCGGGATCAGGGGTAGCGGCTAAGTTCCAAGCCTTGTGTGGGTACTGGGGCCACCACGGAGCAAGACACAGGCTCTGCTCTCAGGAGTTTGCAGGAGAGAGGGCGGCACAGATTGGTAGGTTTTATCAGGGGAAAGAATAGGAAGCTGATGGAGCCCAGGGGACAGATATGGTCTAAATACAGACTTGCTGGGGCTGAAAGCCAGTGAGGAAAGTTTTCCAGGCAATTCAAAATCCACAATATAGTTGTCATTGTTTCCATTTTTCTGATGTAGAAACTGAGGGCTCAGAGAGAGCACACAACTATTCATTGATGAGCGGGGACTCTACCACAGGGCCGCCTGGCTCCAAAGCTGGAGCTATTCTACCAACATCAGGAATCCCCAACCTCTGGGATCTAATGCCTGATGATCAGAGGTGGAGATGATGTAATAATAATAGAAATAAAGTACACAGTAAATGTAAGCACTTGAATCATTCCCAAACCATTCCCCACCCCCCCACCCTGGTCCATGGAAAAAACTGTCTTTCATGAAACCAGTTCCTGGTGCCAAAAATGTTGGGACCACTGACCTACAGGGCCCCAGGTCTGGGCTCCTTCTTTCCGGCCCACTCCTAGGGAGACTTGGGATCCTCGTGAAAAGTGAGCAGGGAGCTGACCATGACGAGCTTTGACAGGGAGTCTGGGCTTCCTTCTGAAGGTGTTGGGCAGCCACTGATGGGTTTTCCCGTGGGGAGGCAGGTAGAAGTGGTATGGCTTGGAAGGCTATGGAGGTTCAGGAGTTTGTCAGAAGAGGTGGCCTTGGATGTGAGCGGCCCCAAACAACCTAGACCAACCCACTTGCTGCCTATAAGGAATGTCAGGGGTGTCAGGGTGCTGGGGAACCAAGACCACAGGACTCAGGTGTGGGCCTGGGGTGGTCCAGAACCCCAGGCTTCCAAGAGGGCCCCAAGATCCAGCAGCTTCAATGCAGGAGAGGAGGGAGGGGGCCTGGATCCACACCTGGGCCCAGGTTGGGCCAGGGAATTGGCGGGGAGAGAGAGGGAGGGTACTGGTTTCCATTTCCCAGGGTAGATGTCAGAGGCAGGGTTGGGGAGGGTCAGGCCCAAAGGGCTGGGAGCCATTTCCTCTTTCCCACAGTGTGGAGCTATGTCACTCCCACGCACCTAGACCCCCACCCACCCCACCCCTGGTGTGTACTAGGTCAGCCCTGGCTAAGGAGATATGGGGAAAGAAGCTTCAGGAACCAAAGCCCCCTCCCTTTACCCCTAATCGCATGATGCCTCAGGAGAGAAAAGACTGAAAAACCAAAGGGAACCAGAGACAGGGCTCCTTCATCTCACAGCAGCCTATTCAACCCCATCCTTGATGCTAAACTGAATCTTAGTCCAGCTCCAGATCCAACCCCAGTCACAGACCTGACCCCCACCCACTCCTCCATTTCCAACTGCAGACTCAACTCCAACCTTAACCAAGCACAGAACCTGAACCTAACCCCAACTGACCTCCATGTCAGGGACAGTCCCCACGTCAACCCAATCCTAGCCGCACCCCCAATTCTAACCCTTACCTTGACCCTTACCCCATGCCCAAGCTCAGCTCCACCCTGATCCTGACCCAAACTCAAATTCGAGTCCTAACCTGAACTCCTATCACTCTCTGCTACTTCATCTTGCCCTAAGGTAACTCCAGTCCCAATTGGAAACCTATTGAGTGGTCTTAACCCAGCTTCCACACTAGCCCAGCTCAAGTCCACCCAACCCCAATTCCAACGGCAGCAGCAACCTTAGCTGCACTCCTCCTGGTGTGTACCTGTGCTCACCTCCATCCCAGTCACAATAAATTCTACCCTGATTCTAGCCTTACCTTCAACCCAAACTCCATCCATAATCCTTCTCTACCTTGTCCATACCTAACCCTCCACCGGTATTCACTCCCACCCAACTCTCAGCTAGCAGAGGCCACCACATGGCTGTTCTGGATATGTAGACTTCAGCATATATACATACCCCTCACACACACTAACACACTTCAGTTTACACACACATGTCTGTGTACACACACACACACACACACACACACACACACTAGAAAAGGAGGGAAGTTTAGTCTGGTTCTGAGGATTAGCCTGAGAGTGCAGGTTAACCAAGTGTTTCTTGCTCCTCCCTGGGGTTGAACCCCTTTGAAGTTCCCTCTAATTTCCCCTACAGTGTTGACTCTCCCCACCCAGGGATTCCCACCCCCATCTCTTTGTTTGGAGCCTCCCTGGCTTCCAGCCAGATTGGTTTGTAGATTAGAACAAAGCAGCTCCTGGGGCTGCCCTTCCTCTGTGTCCTGGAGGCTCTGCTCAAAAAGAATACAATAAACAAGCACTATGCCAGGGTACAGAGTTCATGGGGGTCAGAGTCTAGAGGAGCAAAGACACACACCCAAGTAACCCAACTCAACAAGATCCCAGGTAGGGAATGTTATCTGGTTCTGTGAGAACAAAGAGAGGCTATTATTTAGCTGAGGATACAGCGGGGGTTATTGGATATGGGCCTTAATGTTTAAGTAGGAGTTCACCTAGTGATGAGGAAGGAAAAACCTTCCAAGGCAAATGGAACCACATATTCAAAGTCAGAGTTGAACTTGGCAGGAAAGACCAGGATGGAGGCGATTAGACTAAGTTAGTTGCGGGAGGGGTAGCAGAAAAAAGAAAGGGATGCTGTGGAGGGAGGGGGAGATGGTGAGAGAAGCAGAGGTCAAGGGAATCAGGAAGGAGGAGAAAAAACTTTCAAGGATGACCTGAACTTGCTATATGGACAGGACAGCAGACCCAGCGCATGATGAGAACAGACCATGGCTCAGACCAGGCCGTTGATCCCCAGAAGGGCCAAAGGGAACCTGAAGCTGCGGTGCTGTTGATCAAAGTAATGATAACTCAGCGGGCTGTACTGTATGCTTTCTGTGTTCCAGGCATTGAGGTAAGCATCTTTCTAACCTCATTAATTCTCACTCCCATGAGATATGCATTATCATGTTGGTCCCCAGGGGAAATACAGGGAGCTCTGAAGTTCAGAGATGAAACAATTTGCCCAAATTCACACACATCGAAATGGGGCAGTATATGGGGCTTGAATCCAGGCCTATGGATGACAGAGCTGAGTCCTTTCTCAAAGTCACAGTGGTCAAACCTAGTACCCGCCTTGGTCATCTCATCTCTCATGACTCGAAGGCCCCTTGAAATCTCCTCCTCCCCCCAGGCTGAATTACTCACATTTCCTCGCTTCTACCAGGCCTATTTTAGTTCCCTGCTATCCCACATGTGGCATTCTCTGCAAAAAATGGCCCTCTACCTTTGGCCCCTTCTCTAAGAAAATTTTCACTCATTCTCTAAAACCGGGTGCTCCTTTGGGAAAACTTCCTGAACTTCCCTGCCCCTGGGCTGGGTGAATGGCCCCTCCATTCCCCTTGCCCACCAACTCCCCTAATAACCCTGCACTGCCCCTGCCTGGGCCTCCCTCTATAAGGGCTGGGCGGAGTCTGCAGCCTCACCCTGGCACATTGCCTGGCCTGGAGCCATCAGTGAGTGTGAGTGGTTGGTGAATGAATGCAGAACCCAATCCAGTGGTGGGTTAAAGTGAGAGCCCAGGGAGGGGCTGGGGCTCTGATGTTTCCCTGGACTGATCTCTTATCTGCCAGGGCGGTCTTAAGCCTTATCTGATTAGGATTGGATTGACCATCAAGCAGCTGAGATGCTCATCAAGACTCCTGAGTTACTCAGTAACCCTGCCCTCTTTAAAAGTCCCACTGTTTCCCCCTGGCATCCAGAACCAGTCACTCCTCTCTCCTGGGTGCTGCCACCATGAACACCTTCCTGTTATCCGCCCTGTGCCTCCTTGGAGCCTGGGCCACCCTGACAGGGGGAGTCATCGTGAAGGTAAGTTCTCTGTCGCCACTGTTGTCCAGACTGCTCTCTACCTCCAGGGTGTAGGGCCTGTCCTCTGATAAAGTAACCCCTCCCTGGGGACTGAGGGTGGGGTATGTCTAAGGCTTGGTTCTGCCCCACAGATCTCCTTCTCAGCCCTGCCTCTTACACCTTTCATTTTCAAACTCATAGAAAGATCAGGAAGAGAGAAGAGAAACAGCTAGGGAAAGGCAAGTGATTAGCCAATTTACAGAGCGCTTGCCGTGACCAGGCTCCACTGGTGTCTCACTGGGGCCCCAGGATCACTTTGGGAAGAAGGGATTGCTAGTCCCATTTCTTAGAGGGGGAAAACAGACCCTTAGAGTTTGTAACTTGTCATGGGCACGTGGTTGGGAAGTGAAGGAGCTCAGTTTCGTTCCAGACCTTACTTCTCAGCCAAACCCCTGACCTGGATCTCAGAAATCACCTGGACACCCTGAAGGTCCTGACAGGAGGGCGTCCCTACTGGTGTGGATGCCAGCTAAAAGGCCAGCCTGGCACTCACTGGGGGCCCCACTCTGGCTCCACAGCCAGGCCCCAAGAGGCCTTTTATTGCTTCTCAAAGATCAGTCAGACACCAGGCTGGAGCTGGGGGCCAGGGTATCAGCCCACACCTCTCTCAGGCAGAGGTGAAGACAACCTGGGTACAGCCACGTGGATTCAGGAAGCCTGAATCTGGTCCCAGCTCTGGGTCTCTCCCCACAGAGGGGCACCATGGCTCGCACTAGTAGACACCTATTGTGTCCCTGACACTTCGTGTCTGTTTTCTCCATTCCTCATATAACATGTAGAACCTAGGCTCCCGGATTGTAATGACCTGTTCATGGTTCCAAAGCAAAACCAGGATACAAGCCTACTGTCTGGCTGTAAAGCCTGAACTCTGACCACCTCATATTGCCCCGCGGAGGAGCACCTGGCGGCCATGTGCGGCAAACACTGCTTAAGTGCCTCTGGGCCGGGAGAGGGGTCACTCCTGGGGAAGGCAGTCAGGGAGCAGGCTGCAGCCTGGCCTCACACTCCGGACATGTCTCTCTCAGGATGGAGACTTCTCCTTTTCTCTGGAGTCGGTGAAGAAGCTCAAGGACCTCCAGGAGCTCCAGGAGCCTAGGATCCCTAGAAATTCTGGTGGACTCATCGCTCCCAACCTTTGTAGCTTGCCTAATTTTCCCGAAGAACTCAGGCCTCTTTGCAAGGAGCCCAACGCCCAGGAGATCCTGGACAGGCTGGGTGAGTAACCCTCTCTCTGAAGAGCCGGGGGGCCCATGGGCTCCCGGATTTGTAGCGCTCGAGGGAGAGATGTGTTCTGATTGGTGGGATTCCAGGACGAGCTCTACTCTGATTGGTGGGTCTGTTAAGCCCTCTGTTGTGCTTCCGGGTTCTTCTGGTCTTAGCTGTAGCCCGGGTCTGAGTAGACTCTTCTAATTGGCTGGCTTGAGTGGTAATTGTGTCCTGGTTTGTTGTGAAAAGCCCCACTGGTCAGAAAGGACAGGCCTGGGTTTCTCCTGGGTGGCGGGTGTCCAAACTCTAGCTCAGGTGAGGGAGGGAGCTTTGGGGAAGGGAAGCTGCTCTCACGGGGCTTCCTCTCTCCGGTCCAGGGGCCATCGCGGCGGATCCAAGCACGTGTGAGATCTGCGCCTACGCGGCCTGTGCTGGATGCTAGAACAGGTGGTACTCCCTCCCTCCTGTCCATCCCTCGCCGGGCGCTCCTCCTCCTCACAGTTCAACCTACCCTGAATGCAGGAGTGAGGAGAGAGCCCCTCACTGAGGGGTGCCCAGCCCCTGCCTCCACCGGAGCTGCTGATGCTTCCCAAAATCCATGCCCACCCGCGGCTAATAAACCAGATTCCACAGCCCTCTTTGTTGCGTTCCTTCCTTCTTTTATCCGTCAGTCTACTCACCATCACACTTTAGGGATGCCTACCCTGCCCTCACCAGCTCAGGGTTTAGTGTGCTATGGGCAAGCACCCCACTCTTTCTGCTAAGCCAGCACCCCCTCGGGCTGCCCCCTGCACAGATGCTGAGGGGACTTGAATCCACCATCCATCAATGGGGGAGGTGGAACCTCTGCTATTCTTTCACCATCCTCGGGGTCATCAAGGCCACTAAACCACACGAGAGCACTTGAGCTGCTTTGGATGACCAACACAGGCACGGAGGGGCTATGCAGTCAGCCCTTGGCCGGAGAGTGTTCAAGGGGCCTCAGGATCTAGTCTTGCATTGACCACTTAAGCGCTGCTTCCTGCCTGCACCCCCGCCCCCAGGGCCCACACCCCAAGCCATAGTTCTCACCATGTCCTCTGCGCCACTTTCCACACTCCTGGCCACATCACTCCTGCTCAGGGGCCAAGTCCTCACCCCTGTGCCTCCTCTCAGAGGGCAGTCTTTCCTCACCCTTCCAGGAGAAGTCCTTATGCCCCCTCATCCTTGCTGCTCCCTGGGCCTCCCTGTGGATTAATGGCTTCGGAGTCTGGGGAAGCCCCTCTGAGCCCCAGGGCAGGTGAGGCCCGTCACGGGGCTGATCCTGTACACACAGGGCAGAGCAAGCAACAGCTACATCGTTTCAGCCCTGCCGTCCTGCTCAGGTCTTCCATGCACTACGTGATGTTTGAAAAGTCGCTCTCCCACTCTGAGCCTTGTCTCCTCTGTGAAACTGAGATTGTAATTGTACCAGCTTCCCAGGAGGCGCTAGTGGTAAAGAAACCTCCTGCCAATGCAGGCGGCATAAGAGACTCGGGTTCCATCCCTGGGTCAGGAAGATCCCCTGGAGAAGGAAATGGCAACCCACTCCAGTATTCTTGCCTGGAGAATCCGATGGACAGAGGAGCCTGGTGGTAACAGTCCATGGAGTTGCAAAGAGCTGGACATGACTGAAGCGACTTAGCATGCACACACACAGCACACACCCAGACAAGGTGAAATAGTGTGTGTAAATGTGTGTGTAATGCAAGTAAAGTTCAGATTATATGCAAACACGAGAGCGTTCAATAAATGGTCAAAACAACAAAACAAAATACAAAGAACAAAGAAAGGTAGAGGGAATGAGGGAAAAGGAGGCCATGGGGCCCTCCTTAGGGAAGGAAGAGGAAGTGCCCCAGGGTGATTCTGGCAGGGTTCCCTGGGCTTCAGGATTCAGGTGAGGCATCTTCAGGGTGGGGGGCGGAGGTCCGGAAGGCTCTGTGAATGGGGATAGGAGGCAGGGTGTTTGCATTAGCCCTTGGAATTTGCACTGGGATGGATGTAATTTCAAAATCAGTGTGAAGGGAGAGAAGCAGAAGGCATTTCAGAAAATGGATGGGGTTTAATGCAAACACAGAATCAGGAAGGTCCACGACATTGGAATGGTTCAGCCTGGAAGACATAGAGTCCAGGAGATGCACAGGGCTGGGTTTGAGCCTGACCTTGTCATTGATAGGCTCTGTATCCTTCTCGGAGACTTGGTTTCCTCATCTGAGAATGGAGATGATAACAGATCCCTGCTCCCAAGGTTGCAGGGGCATTTGATGAGAATGGTGGTGGGGCAAAAACACTTAATGTTCCCACTCTGAAGCCAAACTCTGTCAGTTCAGGCATTGCCTGTTACCAGTTGTGTGACTTTCGGCAGGTTATTTAGCCTATTCTTTCCTCAGTTTCCTCATCTGTAAAATGGGAATGAGAAGAATCCCTACTTCATAGCATTGAGTGAAGATTAAAATGGGGTAATAGAGAAAAGGCTTTTAGAAGTCCCGGGTGCCCAATGTGAGCACTTTGCTGGTGTTATTATTATTTCTGTGCAGATGGCTCCACCATGCGCCTCGCACATAGTAGGTGCTCACTCAGTGGCACCTACTTTACTGCCTCCTCCCCAGGCAGGTAGGAGACGAGGCCAGATGGTGCGGGGCTCAGTTTAGACTTGAGAGATGGTACTGGAGAGTCTCAGAAGGGTAAGGGGCACTGTCGGAGTAGTGCTGTGTGTGAGGCGAACAGAAGTAACGCCATGGCAGGCAGCTTAGATTAGGAGTAGGCCTTCCTACTTCTGGGTGGTAAGATTATCAGGCCACCTGGATACAACCAATCAGCTCAACACTGACCGCTATTTGCCAATTAGGAACGGGGCGGAAACCCCCAGGAAAGTCCCGCGCTCGCGCAAAAGTTTTCAGTGTGTTTGACCAATGAAATTGCTTTGCAAACTTGTAACCAATCCACTTAAACCAACTACCAACGGCGTGTGCTCACCCTATAAGTTTGTGTAACAGCTTGGGCTCGGGGCTCTCTGACCCCGCACCACTGCGTTGGATGCGGCAGGAGCCCTGACTCGAGTCAGCAATAAACTTCCCTTTTTGCGAGTTGCATTGTCTTGGAGGCCTTCTCTCTTCCCGCTCAGGGATTCGAACATCAGGCATAACACTGTGATGTACCTCTGGCATGGTGGGCATAGATAGCCTGCAGGGTGCAGGGCAAGAAGGAATCTCTGACCTGGCAGGGGTTATGGGAGTGCGGAGGTAGTGATGACAGAGGAATGAGAGGAGCCCAGAGAGATGTAGGAGGCCTTGCAAAGGCCCCTGTGAGGGGAGCAGAGGAAGGAGCTGGAGTGTGTGGCCTGGGAGGCTTCTGGCCTCAGGAGGGGCAGCTGGTCTGCAGGAATTCACCATGGCCGTGGCCCTGGGATCTGTGTTCAGGGGGCATGGCCCTTTTGCACGGCCCAAGGATTTTCTACTCTCTGGTTGCCTGGGACAGAGGCCGAGGAGGAAGCCATCCTGGGAAGCCCTTCTCCCAGGAATTCCCAGCCTCAAGAAGAGCTTGGAAGGCCCTTGGAGGAAGGTGGTGGCTGCAGGGCATCCTCCCTTGGGTGTCCTCAGCTGTGGCCAGGGCCTGAGGTCACAGGGAGGCAGTAACATGGCAGTTCAGAGCAGAGACCCTGGCCCAGACTTCCTGGGAAGAAGCCTGCTTTGCCACTTTGCTGAGCCTGTGAGCCTGGGCTTACTAGCTCTCTCTGTACCTGGGTCCCTCAGTTGTAAAGTGGACGTGGTAATGATGAAGTATCTGCTGCCCTGGACTGTTGTGAGAACTCAGTGAGTTAATATCCGCAGAGAGTTCAGAGCAGTGCCTAGGGTGTAGCAGATGCTGGTATCATTAATATTCCTCAGGGCCACCAGGGTGAAGAGAGGGAAGGAAGGCCTCCCACCTGGAGCTGGCCAGATGGTCCTGGGGAGCCCAGGAAGGGGGACAAGGGTGCACTAAGGCAGCGGGGGGGGGGGGGGGGGTTGGGTGGGTGGGCAGAATCAGCCCAGAAGGGGCACCGAGTGGCTCTTCTCTCCACCTGTCCCACCGCACTTCCACCTTTAGGAGAGAGCCCCTGTTCCTCCTCCCATCCTCCCCCATCCTCCCCTATTCTCCCCTCATCATCCCCCCAATTCCATCAGGAGCACAGAGACTCTGGCTCTGCAGCGGGGCCAGGCCCTGAGCTTAGCTTGGGGGTCAGATGGGTTTGGGTGCTCTGTGGCTTCCCAGCTCTGTGATCCCAGGCAACTCATTTCCATTCACAGCCTCACTCCTCTGATATGAAACAGAGCTTAATGAACCAACTCCACAGACAAGGAAACCAGGATAACGCCTAACTCAGGGGTCCAACCTACCCAGCTTCCTGGGAAGCTCTGCTGAAGCCTCCTGGGGATGAACAAATGGACGCCTGGCTCCGAGTGTAGGTGGAGAATCTTTATTCAGCAGCAGGGCTGTTCCAGGAACCAAACTCTTCTCCAACTGTGGGTCCAATTGCTTTGCACCAGTTCCACCTGTCGGGCCCTGGAGGAGGGGGGATGACTGTGGTGGTGGGGACCCCCAGAGCCTGGATGGGAATGGGGGCTCTGAAGGCAGTGGACTGGTGGGGGCAAGGTTCCTGGGTGAGCTCAGGGCACCCAGGCCATCTCAGCTGCAGCCGGTACAGGCAACATTCACACACAGCTCACAGTCGTCATTAGCAATGGTCCCTGGGTGGAGGAAAACACTTGTCAGCTGAACCTGAAACATCCGTGGTCCAGAGAGTCACTGACCAGGCAGCCAGAGAAGGCCTGCCTCTGAGAGGGTCTGAGGGAGGGGCCTGGTATCTGTGTCACAGGTTGAGAGCAGGAAAGTTTAAAAGCAGAGTGAGAGGCTTGGGCTCAAGTCCCATGTCCTGTCCTCCTAGCAGTGCCTGGGCGAGTCACTCAAACCCTGCCCGAGTTTTCCTGCTTGCTCAACAGACAGTGTCAGCCTGGCCAAGGGGTTGTGAGGATAGCAGGCAGGCAAAGGGGCTGACCCAGGTTCTGGTACTTAGTAAGTGCTCAGTAAATACTGGCTGCTTGAGATGATCATGCTAAGTGAAGAAAGTCAGGCTTCCCTGGTGGCTCAGAGGTAAAGAATCCCCCTGCCAATGCAGGAGATAAATGCTCAGTCCCTGGGTTGGGAAAATCCCCTGGAGAAGGAAATGGTAACCCAATCCAGTATTCTTGCCTGGGAAACCCCATGGACAGAGGACCCTGGTGGGCTACAGTCCACGGGGTTACAAAGTGTTGGACAGGACTAAGGGAATAGAAAATGGAACAACAGCCATCAGACAAAGACAATTACCACAGGCTGCCACTTCTATGTGGAATCTAATTTTAAAAAATGATACAAATGAACTTATTCACAAAACAGAAACAGACTTACAGATACCCAAAACAAACTTAGAGTTACCAGAGGGAGAACGAAGTGGGGAGGGATAAATCAGGAGCTTGGGATGAACACATACACACTAGTACATGTGCATGCGTGCTCGGTCACCTCAGTCGTGTCTGACTCTGTCACCCCGTGGACTGTAGCCCAACAGGCTCCTCCGTCCATGGGATTCTCCAGGCAAGAATACAGGAGTGTGCCATGTCCTCCTCCAGGGGATCTTCCCCACTCAGGGATTGAACCCATGTCCCCTGTGTCTCCTGCATTGCAGGTAGATTCTTTGCCGCTGAGCACCACTATATATAAGATAGATAACCAACAAGGACCTACTGTACAGCACAAAGAACTTTACTCGATATTCTGTGATAACCTATATGAGAATCTATAGGTTATAGATTAAGAGGTTATAGATTAACCTATATAGATATAGGTTATAGATTAAGGTTACAGAGAAAAGAATCCGGAAAAGAAAGAATGAATAGATGTATATGTACAGCTGAATCATTTTGTTGTATACCCAAAGCCAACACAACATTATAAATTAATGATACTCCAATAAAATCAAAAGAGAAAAATAAGTGCTAGCCAGTTCCTGCATTCTCCTGATCAGCTGTTTCATCCCTCACATTTCAGCTTAGATGTCACCCCCACTTGGAAAACTTTAAGATCCCCTTATGCCAGCCCAGACATGAGCCATCTCTCTCCTGTGTCCCCACTGTGCCTCCCTGGTCGCCCCATGTATTGCAGTCATTTTTATGGATCCGTTTCCAGTGTCCCTTCCCCCCACCTGTGAAGTCTTGGAGGCTGGCAGATTATCCCAGCCAGGCTGCTGGGGACTGAAGGGGTTCCTGGCATGACTGATTTCAGTGCCCCAGCCAGGAAGGCCAGGGGCTGAGTTTCTTCAATCTCCCTATTCTCAGCCACTAGGTGCTTAACAAACCACACAAGGTAGAGGACCTGGGGCGCAGGGAGGGGAGAACATGAGGGCCAGGGGGCTCTGTGGGGGAGGGGGACTCACTCAAGCCCTGGAAGATGCTAGCTGCATCCTTAGAGGCACAGATGGGCCGGAGGTCCAGCGGCAGGGCCGGGTGGTGGCACACAGAGGGCTGGGGACTCTGGTCTTGCAGGCCGGGGCTGGGCACCCATTGACCCACAAGGTCATTCAGCTTCTTCACCGATTTCAGCTGGACCTGGAAGCCTTGGTACTGGAGGAGGAAGGAGACCTCAGACATCACAGCCTGAGCAGGGAAGGGGGCAGGGTGCTGCCAGGAGATCAGGGAGTGCCCCTGTTCTCACGGAGTTGGAAAGTTGAGGCATGGAAGATCACCTGGCAGGTGGGAGGTGGTGCCTGACACTTCACACCCCCCTGTGCCACAGGCTAACAGGGAGATGAGGTTGAGCAAGGCTGTGATCATGGTGGTTCAGGCATGGGCTTTGGAGATGGTGGGGACTTTGATTCAAATTCCACTGGCTGCCCATCTCTTCCCCACTCTGAACCTCATCTGACAGAGACAGTCAAACTCCACTCCTCCTGGTGCCTGGTACCCAGGCCACCCCCACCCCCCATAACTGTGTGATTGCCCCTGAACCAACATGGCAAAATGTGGCAACACCTAGTCTAGCTGGCTGGGCTTCAAGGCCAAGGCTGCATGGGGAAGCTGACACCCCCCTCCTCAGGATTCCCTTATTCCTTCCCAAGGATGCCCAGTCGAACGTGCTACCCAGGAGCCCAGTGACAGCTTGCCCCACCGCAGGCAGGCTTTGCCTCCATCAACAGACTCCTTCCAGCTTCACAGCTGCCCTCTGAGGAGACCTGGACCACCTGCTGTCTTCTCTTGGGGCCTTTCTGTATGCTTGGGCCTTCCTTTGGAGCAGTATGCCTGAAGCAGTCCCAGTCTCTGTGCCTAGATACCTCCTGCTCATCCTGCAGTGTCAGCTCGAGTTAACTCTCCAAGCAAACTTCTCTGGTGGCCATCATCCCCTCTCCACCCACACGTGGGAGAATACAGAGAGTTGTGGGAGCATTAAAGGAGTTTCCCTCTCCTTCTGGGCTCTTCAAGGGCAGATACTATGTCTAATTCCCCATCTGACCTCTGACCGGGATGGGCGCTTGAGGAGAACAATGCAGAATGACCATCGTTTATTGTTATCATTACTGTCATCCTTGTCACTGGCGTTCCAGCGGCTTCCACCCACCTGCTCTTTTGGCCCCTGTGGTGTGATTGGGTGTTGGGCTGAGCCTTGGGTCCTGGACTGTCCTTAGTGAGTTTCCCAGCATTCCTTCTCCATCCCAGCCTCTCACCATGGGGACCTTCAGGACAAACCTGGATGTAGACTGACTGTGTGCCCTGCAGCAGCACGAGGAAGACCAGGGCAACCGCACACAGCAGGTACCCTGACACCGCCCTGCTGGCCATCTCGCTCTCTCTGGTCCCGCCGCCGTCCACCTGGCTCCCACCTGCTTCCTCATCTGGCAGCTTTTTATAGGCTGGCCTCCAGCACCCTGGTCACTCATTAACTGGTCAGCCCGGGCGGGGTTGACAGCTGGCTGGCACCCTGACAAGCCCAGAGCCCATTCCCAGGAAGGGGGTCGGGGGTGGTGGGGGTAGGGAGGCCCAGAGAACACAGGAGCGTGATGCTGGGGTAAGCACCTGCCTTGTGTGCAAGACATTGTGCAGGTGGAGTGAGGGGGGAGACCATCTCACAGCCAGGGAGAGCGAGGCTCCAGAGGTAGAGTACCTTGTCTCAGGTAACGGAGCCAGTCGATAGTAGAGTGGGGACTCGGGCATCTGACCCAGGTGAGCCTAGGGTTTTTCCTCAGGTCAAAAGGTGCAGGCAGACAGGTGGGCAGATATCAGGCTGACCTCAGGCTCTCCACATCCCTAGATCCTTGTGTCTCCCGCTTCCTCTCCCCAGTTTTATTGAAGGGCCACCCTTGTGATCAGTGCCTGCCCAGCCCCTCATCCTGCCTCTGCCTGCCATCTCCCAAGTGATGGGTATACCCAGGCTCGGTATAGTCCATCTCACCTGTTGATGCCTTTTAGAAGCCAAAAGCCTAACCCGGCCTGGAGGAAAGGGCACCTGCCTTGGGAACAGATTGACCAGGGTTCAAATCCTGATCCTGCTGCAGCTGAGTGACCTTGTCAAGTCGCATCAACTCTAACCAAGCTTAGTTTCCCCTTTCATCACAGAGGCATTGTGACAGGATCCACCACATGAGGCTGCATGAGAGTGATGAGGCTGGGTCCTCCTGAGCTTGTCCTTATCTGGGGGTAACGCATGCTGCTGAAGGCCTCTTGATCTCAGTTGCCATTTGAGGCAGTGTGTGACCTACCATCTCCGTGATTGAAGGTTGGGTCAAAGTCCGCAAGGGCGTCATCACCACTGCCAGCCGAGACAGCTGTCAACAGTGCCCATCCCTCGGCTCTGCCCTGCCAGGCACGGAGCCTGGCATGCAGTAGGTACTCCATGCTTAACACTGAATTGAAGCCTAGATAGCCCATCTGGGTATTCCGGGCCCACTCTCCAACTTGTGGCTGAAATCTGATATCACGGTGTTTCCTAAGGCTGATCTTTTTTGCAAAAGCTTAATCCCATCTCATGCTTTTGAGGCTGCTCCCCACCAGCCTGCATGCTCATCTCCTTCTTTCTTATCTTGGGATGAAATGGAAAAAGCTTGAGTGAACTTTGGTATTCCCATTGTCTTGCTTTGAATCCAGACTTTGGCCTACTCTTCTGAGTACGAAGAATTTGATAGACTCCTACATGACTTCTTATCTGTAAACTGAAATAACCGTCAGAAACAATAACTCTCTTCTCAAATACGCAGGTGCCATGCTGTTCTTTGAGCAGAATCCCCTTCAATCTGTTGCGACAGGTGTCACTGTTGTCTTCCATTTACAGATGAAGTTCATTTTACAGGCCCAGTGAGTTCAAGAATGTGGTGTGCGCAGCACGTTTTCTCTCTGGAATTCTTGTCTCTTCTCAGCTTATGGGAGAAAAAAGGAACACGGGCCTTAGAGGTAAGAAGATCCATGTTCAAACCCAGACCCCAGCACTTCTGAACTGTGTGACCTTGGGCAGCTTCTCCAAGTCTTCATCAGTAAGTGGAGGAAATAACGGACCACCCCCAGTGGCTATTGGGAGGAAAACCTGGACAGTCCCATCCCAAAGGAGCCCATGCCTCTGCCTTTCCCCAGAACGTGCATGGCCCTTGGGGACCACATTGTGAGTCGTGATTTTCCCACCTGCCTCTCCTTCCCCATGGTGGCCTCCCTGACAAGCCCCACCTTTGAACCTGCAGCTGCGACACATCTGATCTTCGAATCCCCCGTCCCCGCTCTCTCCATCAGGCAAGCTCAGCCTCCCTGGCCTGGCCCCAAGAGACAAGGGCCAAGCCTGTAGTGTTTAGAGGATCCTGTGTCTGTGGCCTTCTTCCCTTCTCTGTCTTCCTGCTCTGCCAGCCAGGGACCATCACGTGTCATTCTTTCCCTGGGAACAAGGTGCAACTTCCCCATCTGCCTAGTCTGACTCAGGTTCATATTTCAACCCCGTTCTTCCTAATCTCTTCACCAATCCATCATGCCACAGACGCACACCCCTGCCACTGCCGCCAGTCAGCCAGCATGTGTTGACGTTTCTCAGGGCAATGCCTTCTTGAGGGACATGGGAGGTGACTGTCAGGCCAGCTTGGACTCCAGTCCCTGTGTGGGAGCCTCGAACATGGAGACAAAGTGGGTGACAGTTTGCCTCTGTGTGCTTTGGGGCTGCTCCTCCCTCCACAAAGGATTCCCTGCCCAGTGCTCACGGCCACAGTCCTCCACGCCCCCAGACTGACCGTTTCCCAGCGGCATCTGTCACAGCTGACCATGCCATCTTTCTTGGAATAAAGCATCTTCTTGACTTGGCTTCTAGGACACACACTCTTCACTTTTTCTACCAATTTCACTGGCCCATCTTCTCAGTTTCCTCGGCTGTTTTTTTCTTCTCTTCTCGACCTCTAGAGCTTAGAATCTCCAGGGGCTCCAGAGCTCAGTCCTTGGATTACTGTCCTCTGCCTATAATCACCCCCTTGGGAATCTTCTCCAATCTTAAGGACTTTAATGCCATAAGTACCCTAGCCTGACCTCTCCCCTCAGCTCCAGACTCATTTTCCTACCTCCTCAGCATCTCCCAGAACAGGTGAGGGTACTATCATTCATCAAGTTGCTCAGGCCAAAAGTCTAGAGATCATCCTTGATGCCTGTTTTTGCTTTATTTACAAATTCAATCCATTAACCAATCCAGCTGATTCTATCTTTGAAATGTTTCTGGACCGCAACCTTGTCTCACCATCTCCATTGCTAATGCCAAAGTCCAAACTATCATCTTTGATCATTGGTCTCGTGGATTATTGCAAGTGCTTTGTGTTAAGATTCTCTAGAGAAACAGAACCAATTCTGTTAAATATTTATATATATTCTATTCTCTCTTCTTATCTATCTTCTATCTCTGCTTAGTTGCTCCACCATGCCTGACTCGCTTGTGACCCCATGGACTGTAGCCTGCCAGGCTCCTCTGTGCACTGGATTTTCTAGGCAAGAATAGTGGAGTGGGTTGCCATTTCCTTCTCCATCTTCTATCTCTACCTGTCTAGATTTTATTTACTTTTTAAAATTTTCATTAAAGAATGGTTGACTTGCAATGTTGTGTTAGTTTCAGGTGTACAACAAAATGAGTCAGTTGTACATATACACATATCTACACTTTTTTAGATTCTTTCCCCATAAAGGTTATTACAGGGTATTGAATAGAGTTACCTGTACTATACGGACTTCCCTTGTGGCTCAGCTGGTAAAGAATCCACCTGCAATGCAGGAGACCTGGGCTCGATCCCTGGGTTGGGAAGATCCCCTGGAGAAGGGAATGGCTACCCACTCCAGTATTCTGGCCTGGAGAATTCCATGGACTGTATAGTCCATGGAGTTGCAAAGAGTCAGACACGACTGAATGACTTTCATGCAGGTTCTTATTAGTTATCTACTTTATATGTAGTAATGTGTATACACTGGACTTCCCTGGTGACTCAGCAGTAAAGAACTCGCCTGTCAACGCAGGAGGCATAAGAGACTCGGGTTCGATCCCTGGGTAGGTAAGATCCCCTGGAGAAGAAAATGGCAACCCACTCCAGTATTCTTGCCCAAGAAATCTCACAGACAGAAGGGCTTGGTGGGCCACAGTCCACGGGGTTGCAAAGAGTCAGAAACAACTTAGCAACTAAACAGCCACAACAATGTATATATGTCAGTCCCAATTTCCCAATTTATCCCTCCCTCCCTTTAACCCCCTGGTAACCTAGATAGCATATTAAAAAGCAGAGACATTACTTTGCCAACAGAGATCCGTCTAGTCAAGGCTATGGTTTTTCCAGTGGTCATGTATGGATGTGAGAGTTGGACTGTGAAGAAAGCTGAGTGCCGAAAAATTGATGCTTTTGAACTGTGGTGTTGGAGAAGACTCTTGAGAGTCCCTTGGACTGCAAGGAGATCCAACCAGTCCATCCTAAAGGAGATCAGTCCTGGGTGTTCATTCGAAGGAGTGATGCTGAAGCTGAAACTCCAATACTTTGGCTACCTCATGCGAAGAGTTGACTCATTGGAAAAGACCCTGATGCTGGGAGGGGTTGGGGGCAGGAGGAGAAGGGGACGACAGAGGATGAGATGGCTGGATGGCATCACCGACTCGATGGGCATGAGTTTGGGTAAACTCCGGGAGTTGGTGATGGACAGGGAGGCCTGGCGTGCTGCGATTCATGGGGTTGCAAAGAGTCGGACACGACTGAGCGACTGAACTGAACTGAACTATAAGTTTGTTTTCTACTCCTGCAACTCTGCTTCTGTTTTGTAGGAAAACTGTGTAGATTTGTTTTAAAAGATTGGCTCAGCTGTGTGAAATCTGTAGGGCCGGTTGGCAGCTGGAAATTCAGATGCAGTGTGTGTCTAAATTTTGAAGGTCAAGCCAGCAGGTGGAAAATTCAGGCAGGGTTTCCAGGTTGCAATCCTGAGGCAGGATTCCTTCTTCTTTTTCGGGAAACCTCAGTCTTTCTAAGGTCTTCAGCTGATTAGATGAAGCCCACACACATTATTCACTTGAACTTTACTGACTGTAAACATTAATCACATATCTGACAAAAATATCTTCATACCAACATCTAGACTGATGGTTGACCAAACATCTGGGCACCACAACCTGGCCAAGAGCTCTCCAAACAGTTTTCTTTCCTGTCTTCAGGCCTCCTTGCAGCAGCTGCAGTGATCCTGTTGAAATCTAATTCAGACCACGTCTCTCCCCTGCTCATTGAGCTCACTAATGATTTTCCACTTTACTCAAGGTAAAATTCAAAGACTTCCACTGGTCCTGAAGGTCCCTTTGGCCCCCTTCACACCTCTGAACTCATTGCAAAATTCTGCCCTTCACCCTCTGGGTTCCAGTCACACTAGCTTCCTTGTTGTCACCTAAACATGCTAAAGGTAGCTTACCTTGGAAATCTGCTCTTCACCCACGCACTTATATGGCTCACCTGTCACTTCCTCCATGTCTGCTCAAATGCCACTTCCCCAAAGAGATCCCTCCTGACCATCCTACCTCAGAAAGCCTCCCCATCACTCTGGGTCCCCTTACTTTTATGTAGCACCTGTCATATATGAACATTTCATTTCTTGCATTTCTCTTGCCACTAGAAAGGCATTTGTCTGTTTTCCCCAAACAATATCTGGCACATGAAAGTGAAAGTGAAAGTCACTCAGTCATGTCTGACTCTTTGCCACCCCATACAGTCCACAGAATTTTCCTGGCCAGAATACTGGAGTGGGTGGCCATTCCCTTCACCAGGGGATCTTTCCAACCCAGGGATCAAATCTCCTGCATTGCAGGCAGATTCCTTACCAGCTGAGCCACAAGGGAAGCCCAAGAATACTGGAGTGGGTAGCAGATCTTCCAGACCCAGGAACTGAACCGGGGTCTCCTGCACTGCAGGCGGATTCTTTACCAACTGAGCTATCAGGGAAGTCTATAATTGGCACATATCTGGTACATAATTGGTGCTTAATAAATACCTAATAAGTTGAATAAATGAATAGGATTCAAAGATTAACTCCACCAACCACTAAATGTTTGGCCTTGGAAAATGTCCTACTTCTCTGAGCCCCATTCATCTTGTTAGCATCTTCCTGTCATATGTAAGGGGCCTGGTGACTGTTCAAAAAATGTGAAAACATTGTGAACTAGTGTTCTTAGCTGTGAAATCGTTTATCAAGAAACTAAATCCTTTTTGTGTCATATGTGCACTGCAAATTCCAGGGCATATAATAATTCAATCAGCACATAGTTACTGGTGGCCCATTATGTTCCAAGCACTATTCTAGGCACAATGGATACAGTCACCAACAAACCAGAATAAGCCACGGTCCACAGAGCAGTGCCAGTTGCTTGGATGGGGGGTCAGAATGGAGATGCTGAGAACAGGTTGGATTCTAGATATTCATTGATGTCAGAGCCCACAGGATTTTCTGTTCTTTTAAATGTGAAGGGTGAACGAAGAGAGGAGTCAAGGGCAGTTCTAAGGTTGACCCACATCAAATGGGGCTGCCACTCACCGAGATGGGAAGGAGGGATGAGCAGGTCAGATGAGGGTCTGGAGAGTTCAATTTGAACATGCTAAGTATGAAATGCCTATTTGACCCCTGAGTAGAGATGTGGGCCACTGACGTACATGCTGTGGTTCACCAGGGAGGATCTGATTCTTAGAGTCTTGGAACTGGACTGAGAGAGGAACTGGAAGGAGAAGAGGCCAGGTCCCAGAGCTGAGCTGTGGCAGAGTCCTGCAGCATTTGGAGGTAAAGCAGAGCACGAGGAACCAGCAAAGCAGATGGAGAAGGAGCCCCCAAAGAGAGTCCAGTCTTCAAAGACAAAGAGAGAAGTGTTTCAGGAACAAGAGCCTGCTCCGTGGGGTCAAGTGCTAGGTTAGCTCTGGTAAGATGAAGACAAAACTGCCACTGGATTTGACAACATGGAAGTGGCTTCTAACATGGAAGTGGAATGGATCCTTGACAGGATCAAGTTCAGGAAAGTAGTGGATGTAAACCTGATTGGAGTGGGATCGAGAGGGGAGAGGAGGACAGGAAGTGTACCCAGTGAGAATGGAGGTCTGGTTCTAGAGCCAGAGTTCTTAACACTGACCTTAAATTAAAGCGTGAAATGGAGAGATGACAAATTTAATGAAAAAAACAGTGTATTGGGTCTAGCAGAAGATCCTGTATGGTGAATTGTTTAAACCGAGGTGTGGTGGTTTTCCAGCAGTTTCCCAAATGAAATGTTGGTTTTTTCCTGAAGAATTAGGTGACATAGTGAATGGCTTCATTTTTCAGTCTGGTTAATGGAAGACTCAGAGTAAGTTTGTACCCCAACATTAGTAATGACACTAAGCTCATTCAACCCGTGGCTTCCCTTTTGATCTATTTATCTATTTCCCCGGTCTACCCATATTGTACTGATTTTGCCGCAGCGCCCCTCCACTTCTCCACCTCTTCCCCACCTCCACACACACAGCCCTTTAAGTCATTTTGTACTCTCCGCAGCTTCATTGTCTAGATGGACTGGGGGTTGGGTAATGGTTTTAAAAATGCAAATAAGTGGATCAGGGCTGCCCCCTGGTGACAGTCAAGGAACACTGCAGGCAGAGGAAGCCGACAGTCCTTGTTCCTTAGGGCATCATTCTCTCAGCCACCCCTTGAGA